>NW_028135829.1:0-319129 GCF_964662115.1 Mustela nivalis
CAGGTTGATCCTCATCTGGGTTTTCTGGAGAGCCCCACAGGGAAACGTTTTTCTTCCATTGGGCAGACACTGGGCTGGGTTTTGGTTCTGGAGTTCCTAGTCCGGAGGGCTTGTTTGCCAGGAGTGTGAGGAAGGAAGTCTGAAAACACAAGCTAGCGTGAGGTTTGGGACCGAGGGCACGGCAGGCCCACTCTGCAGAGGCTGAATCGAGATCTCCTGCACTGAGGTCATGTCAACTATGAGACGTGCCTCAGGCTAGAGTTCTTGTCCAGCATGGCCTCTTCCTGAAGGGTGTGGGGGCTTCATGAGGCCAGAAAGTTTTGCCTACGATGGGATTTGTGAACTGCTCCAAAACTGAAGGTTACCTTCTGCACGACAGTTGAGTCCTATTGGATGGTTCCAAGAGGCCCCATATGGAAAGACTCGAGAGCAGGTGTCTAAGCATGGATGCCTGGGAATGCCACCTCATATTCCCACTCTTTTGTCAGGACAAGGCAGGCTTAATCTGCGGGCTCCTGGGTGAGCTACCCAGAGGGGAGAATTGAAATGGACTCTCCTGAAGATGAGTCCTACTGTGGCTTGGTGGCCTGGAAGACCTTGGAATGTGGAGGTGGCTCAGGGACTCTGCAGGATTCTCCAACATGAGGTGGTTGACACGGCTCCAACAAGGAAACTTCCCATGTGGAGACGAGAGGAGTTCTGTTCCGTGCCTCAGGAAAGCCCCATACCCTGTTCTTCGAACCAAAGCCTCTGAGGAGTGACACCTGGAAACCAAAGCAAGAGTTGAGACTACGGCCTAAAGGCCTATCCCGCTCAACCTTCTATCTCTGTTGACATCTGTGTGCATGCATTCATGGATGTAGCTGCTCAGCTTGTGTCCGAATGCCCCTGTGAGTCCAGTGAGGCTCCCAGTAGTGGGATGTCCTCGGAGGCCTTGAGGTTTCTCATATTCTGGAGGTGTGTGGCCAAAGGAATGGACACAGTTTCCCAGGAGAGAGCAGGCACGGTCCTGTGGTATGGCTCCAGAGGACCCAGCCTAGAGGCTGTGTTTGCCAGGGCTGTGGGGACAGATGTCTGAAAAAGCAAACTTGGCTCAGCTAGGGGCCAATGTAATGGCAGGCCTGATCTCTAGTCCGTGAGGGGAGATCCTCTGGAAATCAAAGTAGGGCAAGTGGGAGGCACTCACTCAGGATTTTGTCTCTGGGTGTTGCGTTTACAGTGTCCGGTCAGGGTAGGGGTTGTCTCAGAGGCCGAGGAAGAGCCTTCCTCTCGGGGGATTGTCCAAGCCCCCAAGTGTTTGTGTTCATCCTGTGGGAATGAAGAGTACAGTTTTTGCCACAGGGGACCCCCCAGGAGAGGGACTCTAGAGCACAGCAGTGGGTTCCCTCAACTGGAATACACACCATCTAGTTAGTCCTGGGTGCCTATGGGCATGGCAAGCCACATATGCGGGCTCTTGGTCCAGTCACTGAGAGGCGTTACTTGAAAAAGGTACTCACGCTGAGGGTCACAATGTGTGTTTGTGCCCAAGGCGGCCCTCACGCTTGGGCGTGGCCTCATGGGCCATGCCGTTTTCTCCTACACTGAAGGTTTGACTCACTGCCAGCAGCAAGTTTTCTTGCCAGGGGGAAGGAGGGGCTCTGACTTGTGCATCAGGTTCCCCCCTGTGCAGGGATTGGAGATAAGGTCTAGGTTCCAATGACTGAAAACCCAGGTTGGGAATGGATGGTGGCCTAAGGCAGTGGCGGGTCCAATGTGCTGGGTGTGCAGCCAGCTGTGTCGGTGTCTGTTGGAAGGTCTGGGCTCAGGCTATTTGCGACAGAGCATCACTGTTTAAGGTAGCCTATGCAATTGGGGTGTTGCCGAGGGCCAAGCAGTTTGATCCTCATTTGGGGTTTCTGGGCAGCGCCATAGACAATGTTTTTCTCCTGGGAGGCAGGCACAGTGCTTCATTGTGGCCCCAGAATTCCCAGTAGAGAGGGTTTGTGGGCCAGGAGTGTGAGGACGGAAGTCTGAAAACACAAGCTAGTGTGAGGATTGGAGCCAAGGGCAGAGCAAACCCACTCTGCAGAGGCTAAATCAAAATCTCCTGCATCTGAAGTCAGGCTGAGGATCAGACGTTGGCTGAGGCTGGAGTATGTGTCCATGATGGCACCTTCATGAAGTGGGGGCCTCATGAGGCCAAGGAAGTTTTTCCACGCTGAGTTTGGAGGTTGCCCCAAACCACAAGGTTTCCTTCTGCGGGACATTCGAGTCCTGTTGCATGGCTCCAGGACATACCATATGGAAGGACTGGAGAGCAGGGTTCGAAGGATGGATCCCTGTACAGCATGCCTCGCATTCCCATTGGCTATTAGCGACAAGATATGTTTGATCTGCTGCCTCTGGAACACGCGACCCAGGGGGCTGAGTTGAAATGGCCTCTCCTGAGGATGCGTCATAATGTGCGTTTGGGTCCATGGAGACCTTGGAATGTGCTGGTTGTTCAGTGGCCCTGCGGAACTCTCCTACCTGAAGTGTTTGATACATCCCAGTAAGAAAGCTGCCCATGTGGAGATGAGAGAGGTTTGGTTTCGTGCCTCAGAAAAGCCCCATGTGCTGGTCTACGAAAACAGTCCTCTGAGAACGGAAACATGGAAACCAAAGCTAAGGTTCAGATTAGGGCCTGGGGGCCTGTCCATTTCAACCTTCTGTCTCTGGGGACACTGTCTGAGAGTCTAAGTGGAGATAGTTGCTCCGCTGGTGTCAGAGAGCCCCTCTTAGTCCAGGGTGGCCTGTACTATTGATGGCCTCAGGGACCTTGGAGCTTTTCGATAACCTGTAGGGTTGTGGTCAATGGATTGGGCACACTTTCCTTGGAGAGGGCAGGCACAATCTTTCGCTGTTTGGTCCAGAGGCCCTAGCCTGGATGTTGTGTGGGTCCAGGCTGTGGGCACAGAAGTCTGATTACACAAACTCAGCTTATGAGTGGCGCCTAGGGTATGGCAGGCCGGATGTACAGCCCGAGAGGGAGCTCTTGGGCCTCTGAAACAAGGGCGAGTGGGAGGCGTTCCTTCAGGCTTTTGTCTCTGGATGTTGTGTCCGGGATAGCCGTGGATTGGAGCGGTGGCCTCAGGTACTGTGGACGCGTATCCCTCTCTGGGGATTTGTCCCAGCTCCCAAGAGTTTGGGGTCATTTCGTGGGAAGGGTGGAGTCGTGTTGTCTGGCTCATGGGTCTCTCCAAGAAAGGGATTCCAGAGCAGAGCTCCAGGTACGGGCGGGGCGACTGGAAAATTCAAACCGTGGTGAGGATTGGGTGCATAGGGGCTTGGCAAGCCCCATATGTGGGCTCTTGGTCCAGGCCCTGACAGGCCTTTCTTTGACATGGGGCTCATGCTGAGGGTCACAGAGTGAATTTGTGCCGAAGCAGCACTCAAGTTTGGGCGTGGCATCAGGGGCCATGAAGGTTTCTCCCACCCTGAAAGTGTGACTCCATGCCAAGAGCAAGCTTGACAAACATGGGGAAGGAGGAGTTCTGTTTTGTGCTTGCTATACCCAGCTGTGTGGAGAATTGATATAATGTCTAGGTTCAGATATCTGAAAACCAAGGTTAGGATGAGGTGACGGCATAAGACCATGGCGTGTCCGAAGTGCTGGGTGTGCGGCCAGCTGTCTCCTTGTCTGTCTGGACGTCTGGCTTCAGGCTGTGTCAGGCAGAGCATGAGTGCCCAGAGCAGCCTATCCAGTTCGGGTACCGTCGAGGCCCGAGCAGGTTGATCCTCATCTGGGTTTTTGAAGAGCCCCACAGGGAAACGTTTTTCATCCGTTGGGCAGACACTGGGCTGGGTTTTGGTTCCGGAGTTCCTAGTCCGGAGGGCTTGTTTGCCAGGAGTGTGAGGAAGGAAGTCTGAAAACACAAGCTAGCGTGAGGTTTGGGACCGAGGGCACGGCAGGCCCACTCTGCAGAGGCTGAATCGAGATCTCCTGCACTGAGGTCATGTCAACTATGAGACGTGCCTCAGGCTAGAGTTCTTGTCCAGCATGGCCTCTTCCTGAAGGGTGTGGGGGCTTCATGAGGCCAGAAAGTTTTGCCTACGATGGGATTTATGAACTGCTCCAAAACTGAAGGTTACCTTCTGCACGACAGTCGAGTCCTATTGGATGGTTCCAAGAGGCCCCATATGGAAAGACTCGAGAGCAGGTGTCTAAGCATGGATGCCTGGGAACGCCACCTCATATTCCCACTCTTTAGTCAGGACAAGGCATGCTCAATCTGCGGGCTCCTGGGTGAGCTACCCAGAGGGGAGAGTTGAAATGGTCTCTCCTCAAGATGAGTCCTACTGTGGCTTGGTCGCCTGGGAGACCTTGGAATGTGGAGGTGGCTCAGGGACTCTGCAGGATTCTCCAACATGAGGTGTTTGACACGGCTCCAACAAGGAAACTTCCCATGTGGAGACGAGAGGAGTTCTGTTCCGTGCCTCAGGAAAGCCCCATACCCTGTTCTTCGAACCAAAGCCTCTGAGGAGTGACACCTGGAATTCAAAGCAAGATTTGAGACTACGGCCTAAAGGCCTGTCCGGCTCTACCTTCTATCTCTGTTGACATCTGTGTGCATGCATTCATGGATGTAGCTGCTCAGCTTGTGTCCGAATGCCCCTGTGAGTCCAGTGAGGCTCCCAGTAGTGGGATGTCCTCGGAGGCCTTGAGGTTTCTCATATTCTGGAGGTGTGTGGCCAAAGGAATGGACACAGTTTCCCAGGAGAGAGCAGGCACGGTCCTGTGGTATGGCTCCAGAGGACCCAGCCTAGAGGCTGTGTTTGCCAGGGCTGTGGGGACAGATGTCTGAAAAAGCAAACTTGGCTCAGCTAGGGGCCAATGTAATGGCAGGCCTGATCTCTAGTCCGTGAGGGGAGATCCTCTGGAAATCAAAGTAGGGCAAGTGGGAGGCACTCACTCAGGATTTTGTCTCTGGGTGTTGCATTTACAGTGTCCGGTCAGGGTAGGGGTTGTCTCAGAGGCCGAGGAAGAGCCTTCCTCTCGGGCGATTGTCCAAGCCCCCCAGTGTTTGTGTTCATCCTGTGGGAATGAAGAGTACTGTTTTCTGCCACAGGGGACCCCCCAGGAGAGGGACTCTAGAGCACAGCAGTGGGTTCCCTCAACTGGAATACACACCATCTAGTTAGTCCTGGGTGCCTATGGGCATGGCAAGCCACATATGCGGGCTCTTGGTCCAGTCACTGAGAGGCGTTACTTGAATAAGGTACTCACGCTGAGGGTCACAATGTGTGTTTGTGCCCAAGGCGGCCCTCACGCTTGGGCGTGGCCTCATGGGCCATGCCGTTTTCTCCTACACTGAAGGTTTGACTCACTGCCAGCAGCAAGGTTTCTTGCCAGGGGAAGGAGGGGTTCTGACTTGTGCATCAGGTTCCCCCCTGTGCAGGGATTGGAGATAAGGTCTAGGTTCCGATGACTGAAAACCCAGGTTGGGAATGGATGGTGGCCTAAGGCAGTGGCGGGTCCAATGTGCTGGGTGTGCAGCCAGCTGTGTCGGTGTCTGTTGGAAGGTCTGGGCTCAGGCTATTTGCGACAGAGCATCACTGTTTAAGGTAGCCTATGCAATTGGGGTGTTGCCGAGGGCCAAGCAGTTTGATCCTCATTTGGGGTTTCTGGGCAGCGCCATAGACAATGTTTTTCTCCTGGGAGGCAGGCACAGTGCTTCATTGTGGCCCCAGAATTTTCAGTAGGGAGGGTTTGTGGGCCAGGAGTGTGAGGACGGAAGTCTGAAAACACAAGCTAGTGTGAGGATTGGAGCCAAGGGCAGAGCAGGCCCACTCTGCAGAGGCTGAATCAAAATCTCCTGCATCTGAAGTCAGGCTGAGGTTCAGACGTTGGCTGAGGCTGGAGTATGTGTCCATGATGGCACCTTCATGAAGTGGGGGCCTCATGAGGCCAAGGAAGTTTTCCCACGCTGAGTTTGGAGGTTGCCCCAAACCACAAGGTTTCCTTCTGCGGGACATTCGATTCCTGTTGCATGGCTCCAGGACATACCATATGGAAGGACTGGAGAGCAGGGTTCGAAGGATGGATCCCTGTACAGCATGCCTCGCATTCCCATTGGCTATTAGCGACAAGATATGTTTGATCTGCTGCCTCTGGAACACGCGACCCAGGGGGCTGAGTTGAAATGGCCTCTCCTGAGGATGCGTCATAATGTGCGTTTGGGTCCATGGAGACCTTGGAATGTGCTGGTTGTTCAGTGGCCCTGCGGAACTCTCCTACCTGAAGTGTTTGATATATCCCAGTAAGAAAGCTGCCCATGTGGAGATGAGAGAGGTTTGGTTTCGTGCCTCAGAAAAGCCCCATGTGCTGGTCTACGAAAACAGTCCTCTGAGAACGGAAACATGGAAACCAAAGCTAAGGTTCAGATTAGGGCCTGGGGGCCTGTCCATTTCAACCTTCTGTCTCTGGGGACACTGTCTGAGAGTCTAAGTGGAGATAGTTGCTCCGCTGGTGTCAGAGAGCCCCACTTAGTCCAGGGTGGCCTGTACTATTGATGGCCTCAGGGACCTTGGAGCTTTTCCCTAACCTGTAGGGTTGTGGTCAATGGATTGGGCACACTTTCCTTGGAGAGGGCAGGCACAATCTTTCGCTGTTTGGTCCAGAGGCCCTAGCCTGGATGTTGTGTGGGTCCAGGCTGTGGGCACAGAAGTCTGATTACACAAACTCAGCTTATGAGTGGCGCCTAGGGTATGGCAGGCCGGATGTACAGCCCGAGAGGGAGCTCCTGGGCCTCTGAAACAAGGGCGAGTGGGAGGCGTTCCTTCAGGCTTTTGTCTCTGGATGTTGTGTCCGGGATAGCCGTGGATTGGAGCGGTGGCCTCAGGTACTGTGGACGAGTATCCCTCTCTGGGGATTTGTCCCAGCTCCCAAGAGTTTGGGGTCATTTTGTGGGAAGGGTGGAGTCGTGTTGTCTGGCTCATGGGTCTCTCCAAGAAAGGGATTCCAGAGCAGAGCTCCAGGTACGGGCGGGGCGACTGGAAAATTCAAACCGTGGTGAGGATTGGGTGCATAGGGGCTTGGCAAGCCCCATATGTGGGCTCTTGGTCCAGGCCCTGACAGGCCTTTCTTTGACATGGGGCTCATGCTGAGGGTCACAGTGTGAATTTGTGCCCAAGCAGCACTCAAGTTTGGGCGTGGCATCAGGGGCCATGAAGGTTTCTCCCACCCTGAAGGTGTGACTCAATGCCAAGAGCAAGCTTGACAGCCATGGGGAAGGAGGAGTTCTGTTTTGTGCTTGCTATACCCAGCTGTGTGGAGAATTGATATAATGTCTAGGTTCAGATATCTGAAAACCAAGGTTAGGATGAGGTGACGGCATAAGACCATGGCGTGTCCGAAGTGCTGGGTGTGCGGCCAGCTGTCTCCTTGTCTGTCTGGACGTCTGGCTTCAGGCTGTGTCAGGCAGAGCATGAGTGCCCAGAGCAGCCTATCCAGTTCGGGTACCGTCGAGGCCCGAGCAGGTTGATCCTCATCTGGGTTTTCTGGAGAGCCCCACAGGGAAACGTTTTTTTTCCGTTGGGCAGACACTGGGCTGGGTTTTGGTTCTGAAGTTCCTAGTCCGGAGGGCTTGTTTGCCAGGAGTGTGAGGAAGGAAGTCTGAAAACACAAGCTAGCGTGAGGTTTGGGACCGAGGGCACGGCAGGCCCACTCTGCAGAGGTTGAATCGAGATCTCCTGCACTGAGGTCATGTCAACTATGAGACGTGCCTCAGGCTAGAGTTCTTGTCCAGCATGGCCTCTTTCTGAAGGGTGTGGGGGCTTCATGAGGCCAGAAAGTTTTGCCTACGATGGGATTTGTGAACTGCTCCAAAACTGAAGGTTACCTTCTGCACGACAGTCGAGTCCTATTGGATGGTTCCAAGAGGCCCCATATGGAAAGACTCGAGAGCAGGTGTCTAAGCATGGATGCCTGGGAACGCCACCTCATATTCCCACTCTTTAGTCAGGACAAGGCATGCTCAATCTGCGGGCTCCTGGGTGAGCTACCCAGAGGGGAGAGTTGAAATGGACTCTCCTGAATTGAGTCCTACTGTGGCATGGTGGCCTGGGAGAACTTGGAATGTGGAGGTGGCTCAGGGACTCTGCAGGATTCTCCAACATGAGGTGTTTGACACGGCTCCAACAAGGCAACTTCCCATGTGGAGACGAGCGGAGTTCTGTTCCGTGCCTCAGGAAAGCCCCATACCCTGTTCTTCGAACCAAAGCCTCTGAGGAGTGACACCTGGAAACCAAAGCAAGAGTTGAGACTACGGCCTAAAGGCCTGTCCGGCTCAACCTTCTATCTCTGTTGACTTCTGTGTGCATGCATTCATGGATGTAGCTGCTCAGCTTGTGTCCGAATGCCCCTGTGAGTCCAGTGAGGCTCCCAGTAGTGGGATGTCCTTGGAGGCCTTGAGGTTTCTCATATTCTGGAGGTGTGTGGCCAAAGGAATGGACACAGTTTCCCAGGAGAGAGCAGGCACAGTCCTGTGGTATGGCTCCAGAGGACCCAGCCTAGAGGCTGTGTTTGCCAGGGCTGTGGGGACAGATGTCTGAAAAAGCAAACTTGGCTCAGCTAGGGGCCAATGTAATGGCAGGCCTGATCTCTAGTCCGTGAGGGGAGATCCTCTGGAAATCAAAGTAGGGCAAGTGGGAGGCAGTCACTCAGGATTTTGTCTCTGGGTGTTGCGTTTACAGTGTCCGGTCAGGGTAGGGGTTGTCTCAGAGGCCGAGGAAGAGCCTTCCTCTCGGGGGATTGTCCAAGCTCCCAAGTGTTTGTGTTCATTCTGTGGGAATGAAGAGTACTGTTTTCTGCCACAGGGGACCCCCCAGGAGAGGGACTCTAGAGCACAGCAGTGGGTTCCCTCAACTGGAATACACACCATCTAGTTAGTCCTGGGTGCCTATGGGCATGGCAAGCCACATATGCGGGCTCTTGGTCCAGTCACTGAGAGGCGTTACTTGAAAAAGGTACTCACGCTGAGGGTCACAATGTGTGTTTGTGCCCAAGGCGGCCCTCACGCTTGGGCGTGGCTTCATGGGCCATGCCGTTTTCTCCTACACTGAAGGTTTGACTCACTGCCAGCAGCAAGGTTTCTTGCCAGGGGAAGGAGGGGTTCTGACTTGTGCATCAGGTTCCCCCCTGTGCAGGGATTGGAGATAATGTCTAGGTTCCGATGACTGAAAACCCAGGTTGGGAATGGATGGTGGCCTAAGGCAGTGGCGGGTCCAATGTGCTGGGTGTGCAGCCAGCTGTGTCGGTGTCTGTTGGAAGGTCTGGGCTCAGGCTATTTGCGACAGAGCATCACTGTTTAAGGTAGCCTATGCAATTGGGGTGTTGCCGAGGGCCAAGCAGTTTGATCCTCATTTGGGGTTTCTGGGCAGCGCCATAGACAATGTTTTTCTCCTGGGAGGCAGGCACAGTGCTTCATTGTGGCCCCAGAATTCCCAGTATGGAGGGTTTGTGGGCCAGGAGTGTGAGGACGGAAGTCTGAAAACACAAGCTAGTGTGAGGATTGGAGCCAAGGGCCGAGCAGGCCCACTCTGCAGAGGCTGAATCAAAATCTCCTGCATCTGAAGTCAGGCTGAGGATCAGACGTTGGCTGAGGCTGGAGTATGTGTCCATGATGGCACCTTCATGAAGTGGGGGCCTCATGAGGCCAAGGAAGTTTTCCCACGCTGAGTTTGGAGGTTGCCCCAAACCACAAGGTTTCCTTCTGCAGGACATTCGAGTCCTGTTGCATGGCTCCAGGACATACCATATGGAAGGACTGGAGAGCAGGGTTCGAAGGATGGATCCCTGTACAGCATGCCTCGCATTCCCATTGGCTATTAGCGACAAGATATGTTTGATCTGCGGCCTCTGGAACACGCGACCCAGGGGGCTGAGTTGAAATGGCCTCTCCTGAGGATGCGTCATAATGTGCGTTTGGGTCCATGGAGACCTTGGAATGTGCTGGTTGTTCGGTGGCCATGCAGAACTCTCCTACCTGAAGTGTTTGATATATCCCAGTAAGAAAGCTGCCCATGTGGAGATGAGAGATGTTTGGTTTGGTGCCTCAGAAAAGCCCCATGTGCTGGTCTACGAAAACAGTCCTCTGAGAACGGAAACATGGAAACCATAGCTAAGGTTCAGATTAGGGCCTGGGGGCATGTCCATTTCAACCTTCTGTCTCTGGGGACACTGTCTGAGAGTCTAAGTGGAGATAGTTGCTCCGCTGGTGTTAGAGAGCCCCTCTTAGTCCAGGGTGGCCTATACTATTGATGGCCTCAGGGACCTTGGAGCTTTTCGCTAACCTGTAGGGTTGTGGTCAATGGATTGGGCACACTTTCCTTGGAGAGGGCAGGCACAATCTTTCGCTGTTTGGTCCAGAGGCCCTAGCCTGGATGTTGTGTGGGTCCAGGCTGTGGGCACAGAAGTCTGAATACACAAACTCAGCTTATGAGTGGCGCCTAGGGTATGGCAGGCCGGATGTACAGCCCGAGAGGGAGCTCCTGGGCCTCTGAAACAAGGGCGAGTGGGAGGCGTTCCTTCAGGCTTTTGTCTCTGGATGTTGTGTCCGGGATAGCCGTGGATTGGAGCGGTGGCCTCAGGTACTGTGGACGAGTATCCCTCTCTGGGGATTTGTCCCAGCTCCCAAGAGTTTGGGGTCATTTTGTGGGAAGGGTGGAGTCGTGTTGTCTGGCTCATGGGTCTCTCCAAGAAAGGGAATCCAGAGCAGAGCTCCAAGTACGGGCGGGGCGACTGGAAAATTCAAACCGTGGTGAGGATTGGGTGCATAGGGGCTTGGCAAGCCCCATATGTGGGCTCTTGTTCCAGGCCCTGACAGGCCTTTCTTTGACATGGGGCTCATGCTGAGGGTCACAGTGTGAATTTGTGCCCAAGCAGCACTCAAGTTTGGGCGTGGCATCAGGGGCCATGAAGGTTTCTCCCACCCTGAAGGTGTGACTCCATGCCAAGAGCAAGCTTGACAGCCATGGGAAAGGAGGAGTTCTGTTTTGTGCTTGCTATACCCAGCTGTTTGGAGAATTGATATAATGTCTAGGTTCAGATATCTGAAAACCAAGGTTAGGATGAGGTGACGGCATAAGACCATGGCGTGTCCGAAGTGCTGGGTGTGCGGCCAGCTGTCTCCTTGTCTGTCTGGACGTCTGGCTTCAGGCTGTGTCAGGCAGAGCATGAGTGCCCAGAGCAGCCTATCCAGTTCGGGTACCGTCGAGGCCCGAGCAGGTTGATCCTCATCTGGGTTTTCTGGAGAGCCCCACAGGGAAACGTTTTTTTTCCGTTGGGCAGACACTGGGCTGGGTTTTGGTTCCGAAGTTCCTAGTCCGGAGGGCTTGTTTGCCAGGAGTGTGAGGAAGGAAGTCTGAAAACACAAGCTAGCGTGAGGTTTGGGACCGAGGGCACGGCAGGCCCACTCTGCAGAGGTTGAATCGAGATCTCCTGCACTGAGGTCATGTCAACTATGAGACGTGCCTCAGGCTACAGTTCTTGTCCAGCATGGCCTCTTTCTGAAGGGTGTGGGGGCTTCATGAGGCCAGAAAGTTTTGCCTACGATGGGATTTGTGAACTGCTCCAAAACTGAAGGTTACCTTCTGCACGACAGTCGAGTCCTATTGGATGGTTCCAAGAGGCCCCATATGGAAAGACTCGAGAGCAGGTGTCTAAGCATGGATGCCTGGGAACGCCACCTCATATTCCCACTCTTTAGTCAGGACAAGGCAGGCTCAATCTGCGGGCTCCTGGGTGAGCTACCCAGAGGGGAGAGTTGAAATGGTCTCTCCTCAAGATGAGTCCTACTGTGGCTTGGTGGCCTGGGAGACCTTGGAATGTGGAGGTGGCTCAGGGACTCTGCAGGATTCTCCAACATGAGGTGTTTGACACGGCTCCAACAAGGAAACTTCCCATGTGGAGACGAGAGGAGTTCTGTTCCGTGCCTCAGGAAAGCCCCATACCCTGTTCTTCGAACCAAAGCCTCTGAGGAGTGACACCTGGAAATCAAAGCAAGATTTGAGACTACGGCCTAAAGGCCTGTCCGGCTCTACCTTCTATCTCTGTGGACATCTGTGTGCATGCATTCATGGATGTAGCTGCTCAGCTTGTGTCCGAATGCCCCTGTGAGTCCAGTGAGGCTCCCAGTTGTGGGATGTCCTCGGGGCCCTTGAGGTTTCTCATATTCTGGAGGTGTGTGGCCAAAGGAATGGACACAGTTTCCCAGGAGAGAGCAGGCACGGTCCTGTGGTATGGCTCCAGAGGACCCAGCCTAGAGGCTGTGTTTGCCAGGGCTGTGGGGACAGATGTCTGAAAAAGCAAACTTGGCTCAGCTAGGGGCCAATGTAATGGCAGGCCTGATCTCTAGTCCGTGAGGGGAGATCCTCTGGAAATCAAAGTAGGGCAAGTGGGAGGCAGTCACTCAGGATTTTGTCTCTGGGTGTTGCATTTACAGTGTCCGGTCAGGGTAGGGGTTGTCTCAGAGGCCGAGGAAGAGCCTTCCTCTCGGGGGATTGTCCAAGCCCCCCAGTGTTTGTGTTCATCCTGTGGGAATGAAGAGTACTGTTTTCTGCCACAGGGGACCCCCCAGGAGAGGGACTCTAGAGCACAGCAGTGGGTTCCCTCAACTGGAATACACACCATCTAGTTAGTCCTGGGTGCCTATGGGCATGGCAAGCCACATATGCGGGCTCTTGGTCCAGTCACTGAGAGGCGTTACTTGAATAAGGTACTCACGCTGAGGGTCACAATGTGTGTTTGTGCCCAAGGCGGCCCTCACGCTTGGGCGTGGCCTCATGGGCCATGCCGTTTTCTCCTACACTGAAGGTTTGACTCACTGCCAGCAGCAAGGTTTCTTGCCAGGGGAAGGAGGGGTTCTGACTTGTGCATCAGGTTCCCCCCTGTGCAGGGATTGGAGATAAGGTCTAGGTTCCGATGACTGAAAACCCAGGTTGGGAATGGATGGTGGCCTAAGGCAGTGGCGGGTCCAATGTGCTGGGTGTGCAGCCAGCTGTGTCGGTGTCTGTTGGAAGGTCTGGGCTCAGGCTATTTGCGACAGAGCATCACTGTTTAAGGTAGCCTATGCAATTGGGGTGTTGCCGAGGGCCAAGCAGTTTGATCCTCATTTGGGGTTTCTGGGCAGCGCCATAGACAATGTTTTTCTCCTGGGAGGCAGGCACAGTGCTTCATTGTGGCCCCAGAATTTTCAGTAGGGAGGGTTTGTGGGCCAGGAGTGTGAGGACGGAAGTCTGAAAACACAAGCTAGTGTGAGGATTGGAGCCAAGGGCAGAGCAGGCCCACTCTGCAGAGGCTGAATCAAAATCTCCTGCATCTGAAGTCAGGCTGAGGTTCAGACGTTGGCTGAGGCTGGAGTATGTGTCCATGATGGCACCTTCTTGAAGTGGGGGCCTCATGAGGCCAAGGAAGTTTTCCCACGCTGAGTTTGGAGGTTGCCCCAAACCACAAGGTTTCCTTCTGCGGGACATTCGAGTCCTGTTGCATGGCTCCAGGACATACCATATGGAAGGACTGGAGAGCAGGGTTCGAAGGATGGATCCCTGTACAGCATGCCTCGCATTCCCATTGGCTATTAGCGACAAGATATGTTTGATCTGCTGCCTCTGGAACACGCGACCCAGGGGGCTGAGTTGAAATGGCCTCTCCTGAGGATGCGTCATAATGTGCGTTTGGGTCCATGGAGACCTTGGAATGTGCTGGTTGTTCAGTGGCCCTGCGGAACTCTCCTACCTGAAGTGTTTGATATATCCCAGTAAGAAAGCTGCCCATGTGGAGATGAGAGAGGTTTGGTTTCGTGCCTCAGAAAAGCCCCATGTGCTGGTCTACGAAAACAGTCCTCTGAGAACGGAAACATGGAAACCAAAGCTAAGGTTCAGATTAGGGCCTGGGGGCCTGTCCATTTCAACCTTCTGTCTCTGGGGACACTGTCTGAGAGTCTAAGTGGAGATAGTTGCTCCGCTGGTGTCAGAGAGCCCCACTTAGTCCAGGGTGGCCTGTACTATTGATGGCCTCAGGGACCTTGGAGCTTTTCCCTAACCTGTAGGGTTGTGGTCAATGGATTGGGCACACTTTCCTTGGAGAGGGCAGGCACAATCTTTCGCTGTTTGGTCCAGAGGCCCTAGCCTGGATGTTGTGTGGGTCCAGGCTGTGGGCACAGAAGTCTGATTACACAAACTCAGCTTATGAGTGGCGCCTAGGGTATGGCAGGCCGGATGTACAGCCCGAGAGGGAGCTCCTGGGCCTCTGAAACAAGGGCGAGTGGGAGGCGTTCCTTCAGGCTTTTGTCTCTGGATGTTGTGTCCGGGATAGCCGTGGATTGGAGCGGTGGCCTCAGGTACTGTGGACGAGTATCCCTCTCTGGGGATTTGTCCCAGCTCCCAAGAGTTTGGGGTCATTTTGTGGGAAGGGTGGAGTCGTGTTGTCTGGCTCATGGGTCTCTCCAAGAAAGGGATTCCAGAGCAGAGCTCCAGGTACGGGCGGGGCGACTGGAAAATTCAAACCGTGGTGAGGATTGGGTGCATAGGGGCTTGGCAAGCCCCATATGTGGGCTCTTGGTCCAGGCCCTGACAGGCCTTTCTTTGACATGGGGCTCATGCTGAGGGTCACAGTGTGAATTTGTGCCCAAGCAGCACTCAAGTTTGGGCGTGGCATCAGGGGCCATGAAGGTTTCTCCCACCCTGAAGGTGTGACTCAATGCCAAGAGCAAGCTTGACAGCCATGGGGAAGGAGGAGTTCTGTTTTGTGCTTGCTATACCCAGCTGTGTGGAGAATTGATATAATGTCTAGGTTCAGATATCTGAAAACCAAGGTTAGGATGAGGTGACGGCATAAGACCATGGCGTGTCCGAAGTGCTGGGTGTGCGGCCAGCTGTCTCCTTGTCTGTCTGGACGTCTGGCTTCAGGCTGTGTCAGGCAGAGCATGAGTGCCCAGAGCAGCCTATCCAGTTCGGGTACCGTCGAGGCCCGAGCAGGTTGATCCTCATCTGGGTTTTCTGGAGAGCCCCACAGGGAAACGTTTTTTTTCCGTTGGGCAGACACTGGGCTGGGTTTTGGTTCCGAAGTTCCTAGTCCGGAGGGCTTGTTTGCCAGGAGTGTGAGGAAGGAAGTCTGAAAACACAAGCTAGCGTGAGGTTTGGGACCGAGGGCACGGCAGGCCCACTCTGCAGAGGTTGAATCGAGATCTCCTGCACTGAGGTCATGTCAACTATGAGACGTGCCTCAGGCTAGAGTTCTTGTCCAGCATGGCCTCTTTCTGAAGGGTGTGGGGGCTTCATGAGGCCAGAAAGTTTTGCCTACGATGGGATTTGTGAACTGCTCCAAAACTGAAGGTTACCTTCTGCACGACAGTCGAGTCCTATTGGATGGTTCCAAGAGGCCCCATATGGAAAGACTCGAGAGCAGGTGTCTAAGCATGGATGCCTGGGAACGCCACCTCATATTCCCACTCTTTAGTCAGGACAAGGCATGCTCAATCTGCGGGCTCCTGGGTGAGCTACCCAGAGGGGAGAGTTGAAATGGACTCTCCTGAATTGAGTCCTACTGTGGCATGGTGGCCTGGGAGAACTTGGAATGTGGAGGTGGCTCAGGGACTCTGCAGGATTCTCCAACATGAGGTGTTTGACACGGCTCCAACAAGGCAACTTCCCATGTGGAGACGAGAGGAGTTATGTTCCGTGCCTCAGGAAAGCCCCATACCCTGTTCTTCGAACCAAAGCCTCTGAGGAGTGACACCTGGAAACCAAAGCAAGAGTTGAGACTACGGCCTAAAGGCCTGTCCGGCTCAACCTTCTATCTCTGTTGACTTCTGTGTGCATGCATTCATGGATGTAGCTGCTCAGCTTGTGTCCG
The DNA here is from genome assembly GCF_964662115.1 of Mustela nivalis. NCBI lineage: Eukaryota > Metazoa > Chordata > Mammalia > Carnivora > Mustelidae > Mustela > Mustela nivalis. The sequence continues at coordinate 15,875 of NW_028135829.1, forward strand.
AATGCCCCTGTGAGTCCAGTGAGGCTCCCAGTAGTGGGATGTCCTTGGAGGCCTTGAGGTTTCTCATATTCTGGAGGTGTGTGGCCAAAGGAATGGACACAGTTTCCCAGGAGAGAGCAGGCACAGTCCTGTGGTATGGCTCCAGAGGACCCAGCCTAGAGGCTGTGTTTGCCAGGGCTGTGGGGACAGATGTCTGAAAAAGCAAACTTGGCTCAGCTAGGGGCCAATGTAATGGAAGGCCTGATCTCTAGTCCGTGAGGGGAGATCCTCTGGAAATCAAAGTAGGGCAAGTGGGAGGCAGTCACTCAGGATTTTGTCTCTGGGTGTTGCGTTTACAGTGTCCGGTCAGGGTAGGGGTTGTCTCAGAGGCCGAGGAAGAGCCTTCCTTTCGGGGGATTGTCCAAGCTCCCAAGTGTTTGTGTTCATTCTGTGGGAATGAAGAGTACTGTTTTCTGCCACAGGGGACCCCCCAGGAGAGGGACTCTAGAGCACAGCAGTGGGTTCCCTCAACTGGAATACACACCATCTAGTTAGTCCTGGGTGCCTATGGGCATGGCAAGCCACATATGCGGGCTCTTGGTCCAGTCACTGAGAGGCGTTACTTGAAAAAGGTACTCACGCTGAGGGTCACAATGTGTGTTTGTGCCCAAGGCGGCCCTCACGCTTGGGCGTGGCCTCATGGGCCATGCCGTTTTCTCCTACACTGAAGGTTTGACTCACTGCCAGCAGCAAGGTTTCTTGCCAGGGGAAGGAGGGGTTCTGACTTGTGCATCAGGTTCCCCCCTGTGCAGGGATTGGAGATAATGTCTAGGTTCCGATGACTGAAAACCCAGGTTGGGAATGGATGGTGGCCTAAGGCAGTGGCGGGTCCAATGTGCTGGGTGTGCAGCCAGCTGTGTCGGTGTCTGTTGGAAGGTCTGGGCTCAGGCTATTTGCGACAGAGCATCACTGTTTAAGGTAGCCTATGCAATTGGGGTGTTGCCGAGGGCCAAGCAGTTTGATCCTCATTTGGGGTTTCTGGGCAGCGCCATAGACAATGTTTTTCTCCTGGGAGGCAGGCACAGTGCTTCATTGTGGCCCCAGAATTCCCAGTATGGAGGGTTTGTGGGCCAGGAGTGTGAGGACGGAAGTCTGAAAACACAAGCTAGTGTGAGGATTGGAGCCAAGGGCCGAGCAGGCCCACTCTGCAGAGGCTGAATCAAAATCTCCTGCATCTGAAGTCAGGCTGAGGATCAGACGTTGGCTGAGGCTGGAGTATGTGTCCATGATGGCACCTTCATGAAGTGGGGGCCTCATGAGGCCAAGGAAGTTTTCCCACGCTGAGTTTGGAGGTTGCCCCAAACCACAAGGTTTCCTTCTGCAAGACATTCGAGTCCTGTTGCATGGCTCCAGGACATACCATATGGAAGGACTGGAGAGCAGGGTTCGAAGGATGGATCCCTGTACAGCATGCCTCGCATTCCCATTGGCTATTAGCGACAAGATATGTTTGATCTGCGGCCTCTGGAACACGCGACCCAGGGGGCTGAGTTGAAATGGCCTCTCCTGAGGATGCGTCATAATGTGCGTTTGGGTCCATGGAGACCTTGGAATGTGCTGGTTGTTCGGTGGCCATGCAGAACTCTCCTACCTGAAGTGTTTGATATATCCCAGTAAGAAAGCTGCCCATGTGGAGATGAGAGATGTTTGGTTTGGTGCCTCAGAAAAGCCCCATGTGCTGGTCTACGAAAACAGTCCTCTGAGAACGGAAACATGGAAACCATAGCTAAGGTTCAGATTAGGGCCTGGGGGCATGTCCATTTCAACCTTCTGTCTCTGGGGACACTGTCTGAGAGTCTAAGTGGAGATAGTTGCTCCGCTGGTGTTAGAGAGCCCCTCTTAGTCCAGGGTGGCCTATACTATTGATGGCCTCAGGGACCTTGGAGCTTTTCGCTAACCTGTAGGGTTGTGGTCAATGGATTGGGCACACTTTCCTTGGAGAGGGCAGGCACAATCTTTCGCTGTTTGGTCCAGAGGCCCTAGCCTGGATGTTGTGTGGGTCCAGGCTGTGGGCACAGAAGTCTGAATACACAAACTCAGCTTATGAGTGGCGCCTAGGGTATGGCAGGCCGGATGTACAGCCCGAGAGGGAGCTCCTGGGCCTCTGAAACAAGGGCGAGTGGGAGGCGTTCCTTCAGGCTTTTGTCTCTGGATGTTGTGTCCGGGATAGCCGTGGATTGGAGCGGTGGCCTCAGGTACTGTGGACGAGTATCCCTCTCTGGGGATTTGTCCCAGCTCCCAAGAGTTTGGGGTCATTTTGTGGGAAGGGTGGAGTCGTGTTGTCTGGCTCATGGGTCTCTCCAAGAAAGGGAATCCAGAGCAGAGCTCCAAGTACGGGCGGGGCGACTGGAAAATTCAAACCGTGGTGAGGATTGGGTGCATAGGGGCTTGGCAAGCCCCATATGTGGGCTCTTGTTCCAGGCCCTGACAGGCCTTTCTTTGACATGGGGCTCATGCTGAGGGTCACAGTGTGAATTTGTGCCCAAGCAGCACTCAAGTTTGGGCGTGGCATCAGGGGCCATGAAGGTTTCTCCCACCCTGAAGGTGTGACTCCATGCCAAGAGCAAGCTTGACAGCCATGGGAAAGGAGGAGTTCTGTTTTGTGCTTGCTATACCCAGCTGTTTGGAGAATTGATATAATGTCTAGGTTCAGATATCTGAAAACCAAGGTTAGGATGAGGTGACGGCATAAGACCATGGCGTGTCCGAAGTGCTGGGTGTGCGGCCAGCTGTCTCCTTGTCTGTCTGGACGTCTGGCTTCAGGCTGTGTCAGGCAGAGCATGAGTGCCCAGAGCAGCCTATCCAGTTCGGGTACCGTCGAGGCCCGAGCAGGTTGATCCTCATCTGGGTTTTCTGGAGAGCCCCACAGGGAAACGTTTTTTTTCCGTTGGGCAGACACTGGGCTGGGTTTTGGTTCCGAAGTTCCTAGTCCGGAGGGCTTGTTTGCCAGGAGTGTGAGGAAGGAAGTCTGAAAACACAAGCTAGCGTGAGGTTTGGGACCGAGGGCACGGCAGGCCCACTCTGCAGAGGCTGAATCGAGATCTCCTGCACTGAGGTCATGTCAACTATGAGACGTGCCTCAGGCTAGAGTTCTTGTCCAGCATGGCCTCTTTCTGAAGGGTGTGGGGGCTTCATGAGGCCAGAAAGTTTTGCCTACGATGGGATTTGTGAACTGCTCCAAAACTGAAGGTTACCTTCTGCACGACAGTCGAGTCCTATTGGATGGTTCCAAGAGGCCCCATATGGAAAGACTCGAGAGCAGGTGTCTAAGCATGGATGCCTGGGAACGCCACCTCATATTCCCACTCTTTAGTCAGGACAAGGCAGGCTCAATCTGCGGGCTCCTGGGTGAGCTACCCAGAGGGGAGAGTTGAAATGGTCTCTCCTCAAGATGAGTCCTACTGTGGCTTGGTGGCCTGGGAGACCTTGGAATGTGGAGGTGGCTCAGGGACTCTGCAGGATTCTCCAACATGAGGTGTTTGACACGGCTCCAACAAGGAAACTTCCCATGTGGAGACGAGAGGAGTTCTGTTCCGTGCCTCAGGAAAGCCCCATACCCTGTTCTTCGAACCAAAGCCTCTGAGGAGTGACACCTGGAAATCAAAGCAAGATTTGAGACTACGGCCTAAAGGCCTGTCCGGCTCTACCTTCTATCTCTGTTGACATCTGTGTGCATGCATTCATGGATGTAGCTGCTCAGCTTGTGTCCGAATGCCCCTGTGAGTCCAGTGAGGCTCCCAGTTGTGGGATGTCCTCGGGGCCCTTGAGGTTTCTCATATTCTGGAGGTGTGTGGCCAAAGGAATGGACACAGTTTCCCAGGAGAGAGCAGGCACGGTCCTGTGGTATGGCTCCAGAGGACCCAGCCTAGAGGCTGTGTTTGCCAGGGCTGTGGGGACAGATGTCTGAAAAAGCAAACTTGGCTCAGCTAGGGGCCAATGTAATGGCAGGCCTGATCTCTAGTCCGTGAGGGGAGATCCTCTGGAAATCAAAGTAGGGCAAGTGGGAGGCAGTCACTCAGGATTTTGTCTCTGGGTGTTGCATTTACAGTGTCCGGTCAGGGTAGGGGTTGTCTCAGAGGACGAGGAAGAGCCTTCCTCTCGGGGGATTGTCCAAGCCCCCCAGTGTTTGTGTTCATCCTGTGGGAATGAAGAGTACTGTTTTCTGCCACAGGGGAGCCCCCAGGAGAGGGACTCTAGAGCACAGCAGTGGGTTCCCTCAACTGGAATACACACCATCTAGTTAGTCCTGGGTGCCTATGGGCATGGCAAGCCACATATGCGGGCTCTTGGTCCAGTCACTGAGAGGCGTTACTTGAATAAGGTACTCACGCTGAGGGTCACAATGTGTGTTTGTGCCCAAGGCGGCCCTCACGCTTGGGCGTGGCCTCATGGGCCATGCCGTTTTCTCCTACACTGAAGGTTTGACTCACTGCCAGCAGCAAGGTTTCTTGCCAGGGGGAAGGAGGGGTTCTGACTTGTGCATCAGGTTCCCCCCTGTGCAGGGATTGGAGATAAGGTCTAGGTTCCGATGACTGAAAACCCATGTTGGGAATGGATGGTGGCCTAAGGCAGTGGCGGGTCCAATGTGCTGGGTGTGCAGCCAGCTGTGTCGGTGTCTGTTGGAAGGTCTGGGCTTAGGCTATTTGCGACAGAGCATCACTGTTTAAGGTAGCCTATGCAATTGGGGTGTTGCCGAGGGCCAAGCAGTTTGATCTTCATTTGGGGTTTCTGGGCAGCGCCATAGACAATGTTTTTCTCCTGGGAGGCAGGCACAGTGCTTCATTGTGGCCCCAGAATTCCCAGTAGGGAGGGTTTGTGGGCCAGGAGTGTGAGGACGGAAGTCTGAAAACACAAGCTAGTGTGAGGATTGGAGCCAAGGGCAGAGCAGGCCCACTCTGCAGAGGCTGAATCAAAATCTCCTGCATCTGAAGTCAGGCTGAGGATCAGACGTTGGCTGAGGCTGGAGTATGTGTCCATGATGGCACCTTCATGAAGTGGGGGCCTCATGAGGCCAAGGAAGTTTTCCCACGCAGAGTTTGGAGGTTGCCCCAAACCACAAGGTTTCCTTCTGCGGGACATTCGAGTCCTGTTGCATGGCTCCAGGACATACCATATGGAAGGACTGGAGAGCAGGGTTCGAAGGATGGATCCCTGTACAGCATGCCTCGCATTCCCATTGGCTATTAGCGACAAGATATGTTTGATCTGCTGCCTCTGGAACACGCGACCCAGGGGGCTGAGTTGAAATGGCCTCTCCTGAGGATGCGTCATAATGTGCGTTTGGGTCCATGGAGACCTTGGAATGTGCTGGTTGTTCAGTGGCCCTGCGGAACTCTCCTACCTGAAGTGTTTGATACATCCCAGTAAGAAAGCTGCCCATGTGGAGATGAGAGAGGTTTGGTTTGGTGCCTCAGAAAAGCCCCATGTGCTGGTCTACGAAAACAGTCCTCTGAGAACGGAAACATGGAAACCAAAGCTAAGGTTCAGATTAGGGCCTGGGGGCCTGTCCATTTCAACCTTCTGTCTCTGGGGACACTGTCTGAGAGTCTAAGTGGAGATAGTTGCTCCGCTGGTGTCAGAGAGCCCCTCTTAGTCCAGGGTGGCCTATACTATTGATGGCCTCAGGGACCTTGGAGCTTTTCCCTAACCTGTAGGGTTGTGGTCAATGGATTGGGCACACTTTCCTTGGAGAGGGCAGGCACAATCTTTCGCTGTTTGGTCCAGAGGCCCTAGCCTGGATGTTGTGTGGGTCCAGGCTGTGGGCACAGAAGTCTGAATACACAAACTCAGCTTATGAGTGGCGCCTAGGGTATGGCAGGCCGGAAGTACAGCCCGAGAGAGAGCTCTTGGGCCTCTGAAACAAGGGCGAGTGGGAGGCGTTCCTTCAGGCTTTTGTCTCTGGATGTTGTGTCCGGGATAGCCGTGGATTGGAGCGGTGGCCTCAGGTACTGTGGACGAGTATCCCTCTCTGGGGATTTGTCCCAGCTCCCAAGAGTTTGGGGTCATTTTGTGGGAAGGGTGGAGTCGTGTTGTCTGGCTCATGGGTCTCTCCAAGAAAGGGATTCCAGAGCAGAGCTCCAGGTACGGGCGGGGCGACTGGAAAATTCAAACCGTGGTGAGGATTGGGTGCATAGGGGCTTGGCAAGCCCCATATGTGGGCTCTTGGTCCAGGCCCTGACAGGCCTTTCTTTGACATGGGGCTCATGCTGAGGGTCACAGTGTGAATTTGTGCCCAAGCAGCACTCAAGTTTGGGCGTGGCATCAGGGGCCATGAAGGTTTCTCCCACCCTGAAGGTGTGACTCCATGCCAAGAGCAAGCTTGACAGCCATGGGGAAGGAGGAGTTCTGTTTTGTGCTTGCTATACCCAGCTGTGTGGAGAATTGATATAATGTCTAGGTTCAGATATCTGAAAACCAAGGTTAGGATGAGGTGACGGCATAAGACCATGGCGTGTCCGAAGTGCTGGGTGTGCGGCCAGGTGTCTCCTTGTCTGTCTGGACGTCTGGCTTCAGGCTGTGTCAGCCAGAGCATGAGTGCCCAGAGCAGCCTATCCAGTTCGGGTACCGTCGAGGCCCGAGCAGGTTGATCCTCATCTGGGTTTACTGGAGAGCCCCACAGGGAAACGTTTTTCTTCCGTTGGGCAGACACTGGGCTGGGTTTTGGTTCCGGAGTTCCTAGTCCGGAGGGCTTGTTTGCCAGGATTGTGAGGAAGGAAGTCTGAAAACACAAGCTAGCGTGAGGTTTGGGACCGAGGGCACGGCAGGCCCACTCTGCAGAGGCTGAATCGAGATCTCCTGCACTGAGGTCATGTCAAGTATGAGACGTGCCTCAGGCTAGAGTTCTTGTCCAGCATGGCCTCTTCCTGAAGGGTGTGGGGGCTTCATGAGGCCAGAAAGTTTTGCCTACGATGGGATTTGTGAACTGCTCCAAAACTGAAGGTTACCTTCTGCACGACAGTCGAGTCCTATTGGATGGTTCCAAGAGGCCCCATATGGAAAGACTCGAGAGCAGGTGTCTAAGCATGGATGCCTGGGAACGCCACCTCATATTCCCACTCTTTAGTCAGGACAAGGCAGGCTCAATCTGCGGGCTCCTGGGTGAGCTACCCAGAGGGGAGAGTTGAAATGGTCTCTCCTCAAGATGAGTCCTACTGTGGGTTGGTGGCCTGGGAGACCTTGGAATGTGGAGGTGGCTCAGGGACTCTGCAGGATTCTCCAACATGAGGTGTTTGACACGGCTCCAACAAGGAAACTTCCCATGTGGAGACGAGAGGAGTTCTGTTCCGTGCCTCAGGAAAGCCCCATACCCTGTTCTTCGAACCAAAGCCTCTGAGGAGTGACACCTGGAAATCAAAGCAAGAGTTGAGACTACGGCCTAAAGGCCTGTCCGGCTCTACCTTCTATCTCTGTTGACATCTGTGTGCATGCATTCATGGATGTAGCTGCTCAGCTTGTGTCCGAATGCCCCTGTGAGTCCAGTGAGGCTCCCAGTAGTGGGATGTCCTCGGAGGCCTTGAGGTTTCTCATATTCTGGAGGTATGTGGCCAAAGGAATGGACACAGTTTCCCAGGAGAGAGCAGGCACGGTCCTGTGGTATGGCTCCAGAGGACCCAGCCCAGAGGCTGTGTTTGCCAGGGCTGTGGGGACAGATGTCTGAAAAAGCAAACTTGGCTCAGCTAGGGGCCAATGTAATGGCAGGCCTGATCTCTAGTCCGTGAGGGGAGATCCTCTGGAAATCAAAGTAGGGCAAGTGGGAGGCAGTCACTCAGGATTTTGTCTCTGGGTGTTGCATTTACAGTGTCCGGTCAGGGTAGGGGTTGTCTCAGAGGCCGAGGAAGAGCCTTCCTCTCGGGGGATTGTCCAAGCCCCCCAGTGTTTGTGTTCATCCTGTGGGAATGAAGAGTACTGTTTTCTGCCACAGGGGACCCCCCAGGAGAGGGACTCTAGAGCACAGCAGTGGGTTCCCTCAACTGGAATACACACCATCTAGTTAGTCCTGGGTGCCTATGGGCATGGCAAGCCACATATGCGGGCTCTTGGTCCAGTCACTGAGAGGCGTTACTTGAAAAAGGTACTCACGCTGAGGGTCACAATGTGTGTTTGTGCCCAAGGCGGCCCTCACGCTTGGGCGTGGCCTCATGGGCCATGCCATTTTCTCCTACACTGAAGGTTTGACTCACTGCCAGCAGCAAGGTTTCTTGCCAGGGGAAGGAGGGGTTCTGACTTGTGCATCAGGTTCCCCCCTGTGCAGGGATTGGAGATAAGGTCTAGGTTCCGATGACTGAAAACCCAGGTTGGGAATGGATGGTGGCCTAAGGCAGTGGCGGGTCCAATGTGCTGGGTGTGCAGCCAGCTGTGTCGGTGTCTGTTGGAAGGTCTGGGCTCAGGCTATTTGCGACAGAGCATCACTGTTTAAGGTAGCCTATGCAATTGGGGTGTTGCCGAGGGCCAAGCAGTTTGATCCTCATTTGGGGTTTCTGGGCAGCGCCATAGACAATGTTTTTCTCCTGGGAGGGAGGCACAGTGCTTCATTGTGGCCCCAGAATTTTCAGTAGGGAGGGTTTGTGGGCCAGGAGTGTGAGGACGGAAGTCTGAAAACACAAGCTAGTGTGAGGATTGGAGCCAAGGGCAGAGCAGGCCCACTCTGCAGAGGCTGAATCAAAATCTCCTGCATCTGAAGTCAGGCTGAGGATCAGACGTTGGCTGAGGCTGGAGTATGTGTCCATGATGGCACCTTCATGAAGTGGGGGCCTCATGAGGCCAAGGAAGTTTTCCCACGCTGAGTTTGGAGGTTGCCCCAAACCACAAGGTTTCCTTCTGCGGGACATTCGAGCCCTGTTGCATGGCTCCAGGACATACCATATGGAAGGACTGGAGAGCAGGGTTCGAAGGATGGATCCCTGTACAGCATGCCTCGCATTCCCATTGGCTATTAGCGACAAGATATGTTTGATCTGCTGCCTCTGGAACACGCGACCCAGGGTGCTGAGTTGAAATGGCCTCTCCTGAGGATGCGTCATAATGTGCGTTTGGGTCCATGGAGACCTTGGAATGTGCTGGTTGTTCAGTGGCCCTGCGGAACTCTCCTACCTGAAGTGTTTGATACATCCCAGTAAGAAAGCTGCCCATGTGGAGATGAGAGATGTTTGGTTGGTGCCTCAGAAAAGCCCCATGTGCTGGTCTACGAAAACAGTCCTCTGAGAACGGAAACATGGAAACCAAAGCTAAGGTTCAGATTAGGGCCTGGGGGCCTGTCCATTTCAACCTTCTGTCTCTGGGGACACTGTCTGAGAGTCTAAGTGGAGATAGTTGCTCCGCTGGTGTCAAAGAGCCCCACTTAGTCCAGGGTGGCCTGTACTATTGATGGCCTCAGGGACCTTGGAGCTTTTCCCTAACCTGTAGGGTTGTGGTCAATGGATTGGGCACACTTTCCTTGGAGAGGGCAGGCACAATCTTTCGCTGTTTGGTCCAGAGGCCCTAGCCTGGATGTTGTGTGGGTCCAGACTGTGGGCACAGAAGTCTGAATACACAAACTCAGCTTATGAGTGGCGCCTAGGGTATGGCAGGCCGGATGTACAGCCCGAGAGGGAGCTCCTGGGCCTCTGAAACAAGGGCGAGTGGGAGGCGTTCCTTCAGGCTTTTGTCTCTGGAGGTTGTGTCCGGGATAGCCGTGGATTGGAGCGGTGGCCTCAGGTACTGTGGACGAGTATCCCTCTCTGGGGATTTGTCCCAGCTCCCAAGAGTTTGGGGTCATTTTGTGGGAAGGGTGGAGTCGTGTTGTCTGGCTCATGGGTCTCTCCAAGAAAGGGATTCCAGAGCAGAGCTCCAGGTACGGGCGGGGCGACTGGAAAATTCAAACCGTGGTGAGGATTGGGTGCATAGGGGCTTGGCAAGCCCCATATGTGGGCTCTTGGTCCAGGCCCTGACAGGCCTTTCTTTGACATGGGGCTCATGCTGAGGGTCACAGTGTGAATTTGTGCCCAAGCAGCACTCAAGTTTGGGCGTGGCATCAGGGGCCATGAAGGTTTCTCCCACCCTGAAGGTGTGACTCCATGCCAAGAGCAAGCTTGACAGCCATGGGGAAGGAGGAGTTCTGTTTTGTGCTTGCTATACCCAGCTGTGTGGAGAATTGATATAATGTCTAGGTTCAGATATCTGAAAACCAAGGTTAGGATGAGGTGACGGCATAAGACCATGGCGTGTCCGAAGTGCTGGGTGTGCGGCCAGCTGTCTCCTTGTCTGTCTGGACGTCTGGCTTCAGGCTGTGTCAGGCAGAGCATGAGTGCCCAGAGCAGCCTATCCAGTTCGGGTACCGTCGAGGCCCGAGCAGGTTGATCCTCATCTGGGTTTTCTGGAGTGCCCCACAGGGAAACGTTTTTTTTTCCGTTGGGCAGACACTGGGCTGGGTTTTGGTTCCGGAGTTCCTAGTCCGGAGGGCTTGTTTGCCAGGAGTGTGAGGAAGGAAGTCTGAAAACACAAGCTAGCGTGAGGTTTGGGACCGAGGGCACGGCAGGCCCACTCTGCAGAGGCTGAATCGAGATCTCCTGCACTGAGGTCATGTCAACTATGAGACGTGCATCAGGCTAGAGTTCTTGTCCAGCATGGCCTCTTCCTGAAGGGTGTGGTGGCTTCATGAGGCCAGAAAGTTTTGCCTACGATGGGATTTGTGAACTGCTCCAAAACTGAAGGTTACCTTCTGCACGACAGTCGAGTCCTATTGGATGGTTCCAAGAGGCCCCATATGGAAAGACTCGAGAGCAGGTGTCTAAGCATGGATTCCTGGGAACGCCACCTCATATTCCCACTCTTTAGTCAGGACAAGGCAGGCTCAATCTGCGGGCTCCTGGGTGAGCTACCCGGAGGGGAGAGTTGAAATGCTCTCTCCTGAAGATGAGTCCTACTGTGGCTTGGTGGCCTGGGAGACCTTGGAATGTGGAGGTGGCTCAGGGACTCTGCAGGATTCTCCAACATGAGGTGTTTGACACGGCTCCAACAAGGAAACTTCCCATGTGGAGACGAGAGGAGTTCTGTTCCGTGCCTCAGGAAAGCCCCATACCCTGTTCTTCGAACCAAAGCCTCTGAGGAGTGACACCTGGAAACCAAAGCAAGAGTTGAGACTACGGCCTAAAGGCCTGTCCGTCTCAACCTTCTATCTCTGTTGACATCTGTGTGCATGCATTCATGGATGTAGCTGCTCAGCTTGTGTCCGAATGCCCCTGTGAGTCCAGTGAGGCTCCCAGTAGTGGGATGTCCTCGGAGGCCTTGAGGTTTCTCATATTTTGGAAGTGTGTGGCCAAAGGAATGGACACAGTTTCCCAGGAGAGAGCAGGCACGGTCCTGTGGTATGTCTCCAGAGGACCCAGCCTAGAGGCTGTGTTTGCCAGGGCTGTGGGGACAGATGTCTGAAAAAGCAAACTTGGCTCAGCTAGGGGCCAATGTAATGGCAGGCCTGATCTCTAGTCCGTGAGGGGAGATCCTCTGGAAATCAAAGTAGGGCAAGTGTGAGGCAGTCACTCAGGATTTTGTCTCTGGGTGTTGCCTTTATAGTGTCCGGTCAGGGTAGGGGTTGTCTCAGAGGCCGAGGAAGAGCCTTCCTCTCGGGGGATTGTCCAAGCTCCCAAGTGTTTGTGTTCATTCTGTGGGAATGAAGAGTACTGTTTTCTGCCACAGGGGACCCCCCAGGAGAGGGACTCTAGAGCACAGCAGTGGGTTCCCTCAACTGGAATACACACCATCTAGTTAGTCCGGGGTGCCTATGGGCATGGCAAGCCACATATGCAGGCTCTTGGTCCAGTCACTGAGAGGCGTTACTTGAATAAGGTACTCACGCTGAGGGTCACAATGTGTGTTTGTGCCCAAGGCGGCCCTGATGCTTGGGCGTGGCCTCATGGGCCATGCCGTTTTCTCCTACACTGAAGGTTTGACTCACTGCCAGCAGCAAGGTTACTTGCCAGGGGGAAGGAGGGGTTCTGACTTGTGCATCAGGTTCCCGCTTGTGCAGGGATTGCAGATAAGGTCTAGGTTCCGATGACTGAAAACCCAGGTTGGGAATGGATGGTGGCCTAAGGCAGTGGTGGGTCCAATGTGCTGGGTGTGCAGCCAGCTGTGTCGGTGTCTGTTGGAAGGTCTGGGCTCAGGCTATTTTCGACAGAGCATCACTGTTTAAGGTAGCCTATGCAATTGGGGTGTTGCCGAGGGCCAAGCAGTTTGATCCTCATTTGGGGTTTCTGGGCAGCGCCATAGACAATGTTTTTTTCCTGGGAGGCAGTCACAGTGCTTCATTGTGGCCCCAGAATTTTCAGTAGGGAGGGTTTGTGGGCCAGGTGTGTGAGGACAGAAGTCTGAAAACACAAGCTAGTGTGAGGATTGGAGCCAAGGGCAGAGCAGGCCCACTCTGCAGAGGCTGAATCAAAATCTCCTGCATCTGAAGTCAGGCTGAGGATCAGACGTTGGCTGAGGCTGGAGTATGTGTCCATGATGGCACCTTCATGAAGCGGGGGCCTCATGAGGCCAAGGAAGTTTTCCCACGCTGAGTTTGGAGGTTGCCCCAAACCACAAGGTTTCCTTCTGCGGGACATTCGAGCCCTGTTGCATGGCTCCAGGACATACCATATGGAAGGACTGGAGAGCAGGGTTCGAAGGATGGATCCCTGTACAGCATGCCTCGCATTCCCATTGGCTATTAGCGACAAGATATGTTTGATCTGCTGCCTCTGGAACACGCGACCCAGGGTGCTGAGTTGAAATGGCCTCTCCTGAGGATGCGTCATAATGTGCGTTTGGGTCCATGGAGACCTTGGAATGTGCTGGTTGTTCAGTGGCCCTGCGGAACTCTCCTACCTGAAGTGTTTGATACATCCCAGTAAGAAAGCTGCCCATGTGGAGATGAGAGAGGTTTGGTTTGGTGCCTCAGAAAAGCCCCATGTGCTGGTCTACGAAAACAGTCCTCTGAGAACGGAAACATGGAAACCAAAGCTAAGGTTCAGATTAGGGCCTGGGGGCCTGTCCATTTCAACCTTCTGTCTCTGGGGACACTGTCTGAGAGTCTAAGTGGAGATAGTTGCTCCGCTGGTGTCAGAGAGCCCCTCTTAGTCCAGGGTGGCCTATACTATTGATGGCCTCAGGGACCTTGGAGCTTTTCCCTAACCTGTAGGGTTGTGGTCAATGGATTGGGCACACTTTCCTTGGAGAGGGCAGGCACAATCTTTCGCTGTTTGGTCCAGAGGCCCTAGCCTGGATGTTGTGTGGGTCCAGGCTGTGGGCACAGAAGTCTGAATACACAAACTCAGCTTATGAGTGGCGCCTAGGGTATGGCAGGCCGGATGTACAGCCCGAGAGGGAGCTCTTGGGCCTCTGAAACAAGGGCGATTGGGAGGCGTTCCTTCAGGCTTTTGTCTCTGGATGTTGTGTCCGGGATAGCCGTGGATTGGAGCGGTGGCCTCAGGTACTGTGGACGAGTATCCCTCTCTGGGGATTTGTCCCAGCTCCCAAGAGTTTGGGGTCATTTTGTGGGAAGGGTGGAGTCGTGTTGTCTGGCTCATAGGTCTCTCCAAGAAAGGGATTCCAGAGCAGAGCTCCAGGTACGGGCGGGGCGACTGGAAAATTCAAACCGTGGTGAGGATTGGGTGCATAGGGGCTTGGCAAGCCCCATATGTGGGCTCTTGGTCCAGGCCCTGACAGGCCTTTCTTTGACATGGGGCTCATGCTGAGGGTCACAGTGTGAATTTGTGCCCAAGCAGCACTCAATTTTGGGCGTGGCATCAGTGGCCATGAAGATTTCTCCCACCCTGAAGGTGTGACTCCATGCCAAGAGCAAGCTTGACAGCCATGGGGAAGTAGGAGTTCTGTTTTGTGCTTGCTATACCCAGCTGTGTGGAGAATTGATATAATGTCTAGGTTCAGATATCTGAAAACCAAGGTTAGGATGAGGTGACGGCATAAGACCATGGCGTGTCCGAAGTGCAGGGTGTGCGGCCAGCTGTCTCCTTGTCTGTCTGGACGTCTGGCTTCAGGCTGTGTCAGGCAGAGCATGAGTGCCCACAGCAGCCTATCCAGTTCGGGTACCGTCGACCCGAGCAGGTTGATCCTCATCTGGGTTTTCTGGAGTGCCCCACAGGGAAACGTTTTTCTTCCGTTGGGCAGACACTGGGCTGGGTTTTGGTTCCGGAGTTCCTAGTCCGGAGGGCTTGTTTGCCAGGAGTGTGAGGAAGGAAGTCTGAAAACACAAGCTAGCGTGAGGTTTGGGACCGAGGGCATGGCAGGCCCACACTGCAGGGGCTGAATCGAGATCTCCTGCACTGAGGTCATGTCAACTATGAGACGTGCCTCAGGCTAGAGTTCTTGTCCAGCATGGCCTCTTCCTGAAGGGTGTGGGGGCTTCATGAGGCCAGAAAATTTTGCCTATGATGGGATTTGTGAACTGCTCCAAAACTGAAGGTTACCTTCTGCACGACAGTCGAGTCCTATTGGATGGTTCCAAGAGGCCCCATATGGAAAGACTCGAGAGCAGGTGTCTAAGCATGGATGCCTGGGAACGCCACCTCATATTCCCACTGTTTAGTCAGAACAAATCAGGCTCAATCTGCAGGCTCCTGGGTGAGCTACCTAGAGGGGAGAGTTGAAATGGACTCTCCTGAAGATGAGTTCTACTGTGGCTTTGTGGCCTGGGAGACCTTGGAATGTGGAGGTGGCTCAGGGACTCTGCAGGGTTTTCCAAACTGAGGTGTTTGACACAGCTCCAACAAGGAAGCTTCCCATGTGGAGACAAGAGGAGTTCTGTTCAGTGCCTCAGTAAAGCCCCATATCCTGTTCTTCGAACCAAAGCCTCTGAGGAGTAACACCTGGAACCCAAAGCAAGAGTTGAGATTAGGGCCTAAGGGCCTGTCCGGCTCAACCTTCTATCTCTGTTGACTTCTGTGTGCATGCCTTCGTGGAGGTAGCTGTTCAGCTTGTGTCCGAATGCCCCTGTGTGTCCAGGGATGCTCCCAGTAGTGGGAAGTCCTCGGGGGCCTTGAGGTTTCTCATATTCTGGTGGTGTGTGGCCAAAGGAATGGACACAGTTTCCCAGGAGAGAGCAGGCACGGTCCTGTGGTATGGCTCCAGAGGACCCAGCCTAGAGGCTGTGTTTGCCAGAGCTGTGGGGACTGATGTCTGAAAGAGCAAACTTGGCTCAGGTAGGGGCCAAGGTAATGGCAGGCCTGATCTCCAGTGCGTGAGGGGAGATCCTCTGGATATCAAAGGAGGGCAAGTGGGAGGCAGTTGCTCAGGCTTTTGTCTCTGGTGTTGCGTTCACAGTGTCCGGTCACGGTAGGGGTTGCCTCAGGGTCCGAGGAAGAGCCTTCCTCTCGGGGGATTGTCCAACCTCCCAAGGGTTTGGGTTCATTCTGTGGTAAGTGAAGAGTACTGTTTTCTGCCACAAAGGACCTCCCAGGAGAGGGACTCTAGAGCACAGCAGTGGGTTCCCTCAACTGGAATACACACCATCTAGTTAGTCCTGGGTGACTATGGGCATGGCAAGGACTATATGCAGGATCTTCGTCCCAAACCTGACAGGCCTTTCTTTGTCATTGGGCTCATGCTAGGGTCACAGTGTGAATTTGTGCCCAAGCAGCACTCATGTTTGGGCGTGGCATCAGGGGCCATGAAGGGTTCCCCACGTGAAGGTGTGACTCCATGCGAAGAACAAGCATTACAGCATTGTGGAAGGCAGAGTTCTGATTGTGATTCCGATACTCAAACTCAGCTTTGGGGACATCGGTATGGCAGGCCCAATCTACAAACCATGAGAAGAACTCATGAAGATTTGAATATAGAGTGAGTCTGAGGCGCTTGCTCAGGCATTTGTCTCTGGAATTTGTATCAGCGATCTCCGTGTTATGTCGGGGATGCCTCTTGGGCCATGGACGAATCTACCTCTATAATGATTTCGCCCGATTCCCAATTATTTTTCGTCAATCTGTGGGATGGGAAGCATCCTTTCAGTTATGTTACCTCAGGTGTCCCACGAAAAGAGGAATTCCAAAGCAAAGCCGTGGGGAAGACTGAAGGGACCACCTGAACTATGGTTAAAAATTGGGGCCTAGGGGCATGGCAATCCCAATATGCTATCTCTTCATCCAGCCACTGAGAGGCCTTACTTGAAGACTTTGGTAAGGCTGAGGGTCACAATGTGTGTTTGTGACCAATGTAGCCTGCGAGCATGGAGGGGCCTCATGGGCAACACTGGATTCAACTACACTGAAAGTTGGACAACATGCCAACCACAAGGTTTCTTGCCATGGGGAAGGAGTTCTGATTTCTACATCACCTTCAACCCTGGGCAGTGATTGGAGATAAGGTCTAGAATCTAAAGCCTGAAAACCGAGGTTGGGAAGAGATGACAACCTAAGGCCATGGCGGCTCGATGTGCTCAGTGTGCGGCAAGCTGTCTGGTTGGGGCCAGGAAGTCCAGGCTCAGGCTGTGTCAGAAAAGGCATTAGTGCCCTGGTCAGCCTATATGTTCAGGGTACAGCCAAGGTAGGTGCAGGTTGATCCTCACTTGGGGTTACTGGGTAGCCCCAGAGGGCAATGTTTTTCTTCTGGTGGGCAGGCAGAGTGCTGCATTGTAGTTCTGGATTGCCAAACTGGAGGGCTTGTGGGCCAGTAGTCTGAGGACAGAAGTCTGAGAACACAAGCTCGGCTTAGGTTTCTGGTGGAGGACATGGCAGGCAGAATCTACAGACCGGAATCGAGATCTCATGCATCTGAAGTCAGGGCGAGGATCAGACGATCGCTCAGGTTGGAGTTTCTGTCCCTTATGGCCCCTTCATGAAGGGGGAGCATCACAAGGCCATGGGGGTTGTCCCACGATGGGATTTGTGAGAAGCTCCAAACTGCAAAGTGTCTTCTGCAGGACAATTGAGACCTGTTGTTTGGCTCCAGGCCAATGATTCTGAGCAGGGTTCTAAGGATGGATCGCTGGTTAGCCCACCTCGCATTCCAATTGTCTCCTAGCAACAAGACAGGTTAGATCTGCTGGATCTGGGGGAGCAACCGAGGAGGCTGTGTTGAAATGGACTCTCCTGGGGTTGGGTCCTAGCGTGCTTTTGTGTGTATCGAGACCTTGGAATGAAGCAGTGGCACTGGGGCCCTGACGGGTTCTCCAAATTGAGGCTTTGACAGAGCTCCAACGTGCTAGTTTCCCATGTGTAGATGAGACTTTTTCTGATGGGTGCATCAAGAAAAAGCCATTGCTGGTTTTGAAATCCAGGCGTCTGAGGAGAGATCCTGGAAACCAAAGCAATGGATCTGATTAGTGCCTAGGGGCCTGTTCTTTCCTTTTTACCTCTGGGGACATCTGTCTATGGGTCTGAGTGCATGTAGGTGCACAGATGGGCTCAGATTGCCCCTGTTTTTCCTGGGAAGCCAGCCCTAGTGAGATGGATCAGGTATTGGGTGTTTATTCTATTAGAAGGGTTGTGGCCATTGGAAATGGCAAACACATTTCCCTTACAGAGGGCAAGTACAGTCCTTGGCTTGGCTCCAGGGGCCTGATCCTGTAGGTTGTGTAGGCCAGGGATGTTTGGACAGTTGTCTGAAAAGACAACCTCGGCTTATGTTTCCGGTCATAGTTATGGCAGGACTGATCTACAGACCATGAGGAGAACTCTTCGGGATTTGAAAAAAGAGTGAGTGTGAGGCTCTTGCTCAAGTTTTTGTCTCTGGATATCGTGTCACTCACGGTGGTGAAATTTCTGGGTGACTTCATGGGAAATGGATGAGTCTTACTCTCTGGTGGTTTGGCCCCGTCCAAAGAGTTTGGGGTCATTCTGTGGGATGGAAGACGTCCGTTTTGTTGTTGTTGTTGTTTTCTTTTTTAACCTCAGGTGACCCACAAAATGTGGGATTCCAGAGTAGAGCCCTGGGGAGGGGCGACTGGACAATCAGAAATCTGGTTAAAAATTAGGGCCTAGGGACATGTCAAGCACATTATGACATCTAATGTTCCAGCCACTGAGAGGACTTACTAGAGGAGAAGACTCTTGCTGAGGGTCACAATGCGTGTTTATGACCCCGTCGCACTCAAGAATGGGCGGGGCCTCGTGGTGAATGCTGGTTTCTTCTACTCTGACCGTTGACAATGTGCCAACCACAAGGTTTCTTGCCATGGGTAAGGAGGAGTTCTGATTTCTGCATCACACTCAAACCTGGGCAGTGATTGGCGATAAGGTCTCGGTTCTGAAGCCTGAAAACTGAAGTAGGGAAGAGATGATGACCTAAGGCCATGGCGGGTCTTATGTGCTTAGTGTGCTGTCAGCTTTCTGGGGGTTGGTCTGAGGTCCGTGCTCAGGTTGTGTCCGACAGTGGTTTAGTGCCCACGTTAAACTATATAATTTGGGTAGAGTCGAGTGCTGTGTAGGTTTATTCTCATTTAAGATGCCTGGGCAGCTCATGAAGCAATAATTTTTTTCTACAGGGCAGGCAGAGTGCTGCACTGTTGGTCCGGAATTGCCAAACTTGAGGACTTCGGGGCCAGGGGTACAGCCAAGGTCGGTGCAGGTTGATCCTCATTTGGGGTTACTGTTTAGCCCCAGAGGACAATGTTTTTCTTCTGCAGGGCCGGCAGAGTGCTGCATTGTAGTTCTGGATTGCCAAACTGGAGGGCTTGTGGGCCAGTAGTCTGACGACAAAAGTTTGAGAACACAAGCTAGGCTTAGGTTTCTGGTTGAGGCCATGGCACGCACAATATATATACCTGAATCGAGATCTCGTGCATCTGAAGTCAGGGCGAGGATCAGACGATTGCTCAGGTTGGAGTTTCTGTCCCTGATGGCTCCTTCATGAATGTGGGGGGGGGGCATCACGAGGCCATGGGTGTTTTCCCACGATGGGAGTTGTGAGAAGCTCCAAACTGCAGAGAGTCTTCTGCAGGACAATTGAGACCTGTTGTTTGGCTCCAGGCCAATGATTCTGAGCAGCGTTCTAAGGATGGATGGCTGGGTAGCCCACCTCGCATTCCAATTGTATCCTAGCAACAGGTCAGGTTAGATCTCCTGGATCTGTGGGGAGCAACCGAGGACGCTGAGTTGAAATCTACACCCCTGGGGATGGGTCCTAACGTGCTTTTGTGTCTATGGAGACCTTGAAATGAAGCGGTGGCACTGGGGCCCTAAAGGGTTCTCCTAAACAGAGGCTTTGACACAGCTCCAACGTGCCAGTTTCCCATGTGTAGATGAGATGTTTTCTGATGGGTGAGTCAAGAAACAGCTATATGCTGCTTTTGAAATCCAGGCCTCTGAGGAGAGATGCCTGGAAACCAAAGCAATGGATCTGATTAGTGCCTAGGGGCCTGTTCTTTCCTTTTTACCTCTGGGGACATCTGTCTATGGGACTGAGTGCAGGTAGGTGCTCAGTTGGGCTCAGATTGCCCCTGTTTTTCCTGGGAAGCCACCACTATTGAGATGGATCAGGGACATTGGTGGTTTATCCTATTAGAAGGGTTGTGGCCATTGGAATGGGCACACACAATTCCCTTGGAGAGGGCAAGTACAGTCCTCAGATTTGGCTCCAGGGGCCTGAGCCTGTAGGTTTTGTAGGCCAGAGCTGTTTGGACAGTTGTCTGAAAACACAAACTCCGCTTATGTTTCGGGTCATAGGTATGGCAGGACTGATCTACAGGCCATGAGGAGAACTCTTCGGGATTTGAAAGAAGGGCGAGTGTGAGGCTCCTGCTCAAGTTTTTGTCTCTGGATATCGTGTCACTCATGGTCGTGGAATTTCTGGGTGACTTCATGGGAAATGGACGAGTCTTACTCCCTGGTGGTTTGGCCCCGTCCAAAGAGTTTGGGGTCATTCTGTGGGCTGGAAGAAGTTCATTTTTTTGTTGTTGTTGTTGTTTTTTTTTTTCTTTTTTAACCTCAGGTGTCCCACCAAATGAGGGATTCCAGAGTAGAGCCCTGGGGAGGGGCGACTGGACTATCAGAAATCTGGTTAAAAATTGGGGCCTAGGGACATGTCAAGCCCATTATGACATCTAATGGTCCAGCCACTGAGAGGACTTACTAGAGGACAGGACTTGTGCTGAGGGTCACAATGCGTGTGTATGCCCTCGTCGCACTGAAGAATGGGCGGGGCCTCAGGGTGAATGCTGGTTTCTCCTATCACTGAACGTTGGACAATGTGCCAACCACAAGGGTTCTTGCCATGGGTAAGGAGGAGTTCTGATTTCTGCATCACACTCACCCCTGGGCAGTGATTGGAGATAAGGTCTCGGTTCTGAAGCCTGAAAACTGAGGTAGGGAAGAGATGATGACCTAAGGCCATGGCGGGTTTTATGTGCTCAGTGTGCGGTCAGCTTTCTGGGTGTTGTTCAGGAGGTCCAGGCTCAGGTTGTGTTCGACAGTGCATTAGTGCCCAGGTTAGACTATATAATTTGGGTAAAGTCGAGTGCTGTGTAGGTTTACCCTCATTTAAGGTGCCTGGGCAGCTCATGAGGATAATTTTTTTTCTAGAGGGCAGGCAGAGTGCTGCATTGTGGGTCCGGAATTGCCAAACTTGAAAGCTTCGGGACCAGGAGTGTGAGGACGGAAGTCTGAGAAGACAAGCTAGACTTGGGTTTCAGGGCGAGGGCACGGCAGGTACCCCCTGCAGATCTGAACCAATATCTCATGCATCTGAAGTCAGGGCGAGGATCAGACGTTGGCTCAGGTTGGAGTTTCAGAGCATGACGGCCGCTTCATATGAAGGGAGCGGAATCTCGAGGCCATTGAGGTTTTCCCACGTTGGGAGTTGTGGGATGCCCCCTTCATGGATTCCTTCTGCGGGACAATTGAGACCTGTTGGACAGCTCCAGGTCATCCCATATGGAATGACTCCAGAGCACCGTTCGCGGATGGATGCCTGGGAAGCCCGCCTCGCATTCCAATTGTCTCCTAGCAACAAGACAGTTTAGATCTGATGGCTCTGCGGGAGCAACCGGGGTGGCTGAGTTGAAATGGACTTTCCTGAGGATGGGTCCTAATGTGTTTTTGTGTCCATGAGGGCCTTGGAATGGGGCGGTGGCACCGGGACCCTCAAGTACTCTCCTAAGCTTTGGACATGGCTCCCATGCACAGGTTTCCTTGTGGAGACGAGATGAGTGCTGATGGGTGCCACAGGAAAACACCTATGCTCGTATTCGAATCAGGCTTTTGAGGACACATGCCTGTAACACAAAGCAATGGATCCTATTATGGCCTAGGGTCCTGTCTGGTTCAATCTTCTTCTCCGGGGACATCCATCTATGGTATTTGTGGAGGTCGATTATCAGCTGGTGTTAGACAGCCCTTGTTTTTCCGGGCGACCTACACTATTGGGATGGCCTCAGGGATTTGGAGGTTTCTCCTAAATTTTACGATTTTGGACCATGGAATGGGCAGAATTCCCATGGATTGGTAGGCACAGTCCGAATGTGTGGCTCCAGGTGCCGAGCCTGGAGGGTGTGTTGCCCAAGATTTTGAGGACAGAAGTCTGAAAACACAAACTCAGCTTAGGTTTGGTGACGTAGGTATGGCAGGCCCGATCTACAAACCATGAGAAGAACTCTTCAGGATATGAAGAAAGTGCGAGTCTGAGGTGCTTGCTCAAACTTTTGTCTCTGGATTTTGTATCAGTGATGGCCGTGGAATGTCGGGGAGGCCTCATGGGCCATGGACGAATCTTCCTCTCTGAGGATTTGGCCCGATTCCCAATTGCTTTTCGTCAATCTGTGGGATGGGAGGACTCATTTCAGTTTTGTTACCTCAGGTGTCCCACCAAAAGAGGAATTCCAAAGCCAAGCCGTGGGGAAGACTGAAGGGACAACCCGAACTATGGTTAAAAATTGGGGCCTAGGGACATGGCAAGCCCAATATGCTATCTCTTCATCCAGCCACTGAGTGGCCTTACTTGAGGACTGGGCTCAGCCTGAGCGTCACAATGTGTGTTTGTGACCAATGTGGCCCGCGAGCATGGGCGGGGCCTCATGGGCCACACTGGTTTCAACTACACTGAACGTTGGACAACATGCCAACCACAAGGTTTCTTGCCATGGGGAAGGAGTTCTGATTTCTGTATCACCTTCAACCCTGGGCAGTGATTGGAGATAAGGTCTAGGTTCTGAAACATGAAAACCGAGGTGGGGAAGAAATGACGACCTAAACCATGACGGCTCGATGTGCTCAGTGTGCGGCCAGCTGTCTGGGAAGGGCCAGGGGGTCCAGGCTCAGGCTGTGTCAGAAAGGGCATTAGTGCCCTGGTCAGACTATGTATTTGGGGTACAGCCAAGGTCGGTGCAGGTTGATCCTCATTTGGGGTTACTGGGTAGCCCCAGAAGACAATGTTTTTATTCTGCAGAGCCGGCAGAGCACTGCATTGAAGTTCTGGATTGCCAAACTGGAGGGCTTGTGGGCCAGTTGTCTGACGACAAAAGTCTGAGAACACAAGCTAAGCTTAGGTTTCTGGGTGAGGCCATGGCACGCACAATCTACAGACCTGAATCGAGGTCTCGTGCATCTGAAGTCAGCGCGAGGATCAGACGATCGCACAGGTTGGAGTTTCTGTCCCTGATGGCTCCTTCATGAATGGGGGGGGGCATCACGAGGCCATGGGTGTTTTCCCACGATGGGAGTTGTGAGAAACTCCAAACTGCAGAGAGTCTTCTGCCGGACAATTAAGACCAGTTGTTTGGCTCCAGACCAATGATTCTGAGCAGGGTTCTAAGGATGGATGGCTGGATAGTCCACCTCGCATTCCAATTGTCTCCTAGCAACAAGACAGGTTATATCTCCTGGATCTGTGGGGAGCAACCGAGGACGATGTGTTGAAATGGACACCCCTGGGGATGGGTTCTAACGTGCTTTTGTGTCTATGGAGACCTTGGAATGAAGCGGTGGCACTGGGGCCCTAAAGGGTTCTCATAAACAGAGGCTTTGACACAGCTCCACCGTGCAAGTTTCCCATGTGTAGATGAGATGTTTTCAGATGGGTGAGTCAAGAAACAGCTATATGCTGCTTTTGAAATCCAGGCCTCTGAGGAGAGATGCCTGGAAACCAAAGGAATGGATCTGATTAGTGCCTAGGGGCCTGTTCATTCCTTTTTACCTCTGGGGACATCTGTCTATGGGTCTGAGTGCAGGTAGTTGCTCAGTTGGGCTCAGATTGCCCCTGTTTTTCCTGGGAAGCCACCACTATTGAGATGGATCAGGGTCTTTGGAGGTTTATCCTATTAGAAGGGTTGTGGTCATTGGAATGGGAACACACAATTCCCTTGGAGAGGGCAAGTACAGTCCTCAGGTTTGGCTCCAGGGGCCTGTAGGTTGTGTAGGCCAGGGCTGTTTGGTCAGTTCTCTGAAAACACAAACTCGGCTTATGTTTCGGGTCATATGTATGGCAGGACTGATCTACAGGCCATGAGGAGAACTTTTCGGGATTTGAAAGAAGGGCGAGTGTGAGGCTCCTGCTCAAGTTTTTGTCTCTGGATATCGTGTCACTCATGGTCGTGGAATTTCTGGGTGACTTCATGGGAAATGGACGAGTCTTACTCTCTGGTGGTTTGGCCCCGTCCAAAGAGTTTGGGGTCATTCTGTGGGCTGGAAGAAGTCCGTTTTTTTTTTATTATTCTTGTTTTTTTCTTTTTTATCCTCAGGTGTCCCAAAAAATGAGGGATTCCAGAGTAGAGCCCTGGGGAGGGGCGACTGGACCATCAGAAATTTGGTTAAAAATTGGGGCCTAGGGACATGTCAAGCCCATTATGACATCTAATGGTCCAGCAACTGAGAGGACTTACTAGAGGACAGGACTCATGCTGAGGGTCACAATGCGTGTGTATGCCCTCGTCGCACTCAAGAATGGTCGGCTCCTCAGGGTGAATGCTGGTTTCTCCTACACTGAACGTTGGACAATGTGCCAACCACAAGGTTCTTGCCATGGGTAAGGAGGAGTTCTGATTTCTGCATCACACTCACCCATGGGAAGTGATTGGAGATAAGGTCTCGGTTCTGAAGCCTGAAAACTGAGGGAGGGAAGAGATGATGACCTAAGGCCATGGCGGGTTTTATGTGCTCAGTGTGCGGTCAGCTTTCTGGGTGTTGGTCAGGAGGTCCGGGCTCAGGTTGTGTTCGACAGTGCATTAGTGCCCAGGTTAGACTATATAATTTGGGTAAAGTCGAGTACTGTGTAGGTTTACCCTCATTTAAGGTGCCTGGGCAGCTCATGAGGCAATAATTTTTTTTCTAGAGGGCAGGCAGAGTGCTGCATTGTGGGTCCGGAATTGTCAAACTTGAGGGCTTCGGGGCCAGGAGTGGGAGGACGGAAGTCTGAGAAGACAAGCTAGACTTGGGTTTCAGGGCGAGGGCACGGCAGGTACCCCCTGCAGATCTGAACCAATATCTCATGCATCTGAAGTCAGGGCGAGGATCAGACGTTGGCTCAGGTTGGAGTTTCTGAGCATGACGGCCGCTTCATGAAGGGAGCGGAATCTCGAGGCCATTGAGGTTTTCCCACGTTGGGAGTTGTGGGATGCCCCCTTCATGGATTCCTTCTGCGGGACAATTGAGACCTGTTGGACAGCTCCAGGACATCCCATATGGAATGACTCCAGAGCACCGTTCGCGGATGGATGCCTGGGAAGCCCGCCTCGCATTCCAATTGTCTCCTAGCAACAAGACAGTTTAGATCTGATGGCTCTGCGGGAGCAACCGGGGTGGCTGAGTTGAAATGGACTTTCCTGAGGATGGGTCCTAATGTGTTTTTGTGTCCATGAGGGCCTTGGAATGGGGCGGTGGCACCGGGACCCTCAAGTACTCTCCTAAGCTTTGGACATGGCTCCCATGCACAGGTTTCCTTGTGTAGACGAGATGAGTTCTGATGGGTGCCTCAGGAAAACCCCTATGCTCGTATTCGAATCAGGCTTTTGAGGACACATGCCTGTAACCCAAAGCAATGGATCCTATTATGGCCTAGGTTCCTGTCTGGTTCAATCTTCTTCTCTGGGGACATCCATCTATGGTATGAGTGGAGGTCGATTATCAGCTCGTGTCAGACAGCCCTTGTTTGTTCCAGGCGACCTACACTATTGGGATGGCCTCAGGGACTTTGGAGATTTCTCCTAATTTGTACGATTTTGGACCATGGAATGGGCAGAATTCCCATGGATTGGTAGGCACAGTCCTAATGTGTGGCTCCAGGGGCCCAGCCTGGAGGGTGTGTGGCCCAAGACTTTGAGGACAGAAGTCTGAAAACACAAACTCAGCTTAGGTTTGGTGACGTAGGTATGGCAGGCCCGATCTACAAACCATGAGAAGAACTCTTCAGGATATGAAGAAAGTGCGACTCTGAGGTGCTTGCTCAGGCTTTTGTCTCTGGATTTTGTAACAGTGATGGCCGTGGAATGACGGGGAGGCCTCATGGGCCATGGACGAATCTTCCTCTCTGAGGATTTGGCCCGATTCCCAATTGCTTTTCGTCAATCTGTGGGATGGGAGGACTCATTTCAGTTTTGTTACCTCAGGTGTCCCACCAAAAGAGGAATTCGAGAGCCAAACCGTGGGGAAGACTGAAGGGACAACCCGAACTATGGTTAAAAATTGGGGCCTAGGGGCATGGCAAGCCCAATATGCTATCTCTTCATCCAGCCACTGAGTGGCCTTACTTGAGGACTGGGCTCAGCCTGAGCGTCACAATGTGTGTTTGTGACCAATGTGGCCCGCAAGCATGGGCGGGGCCTCATGGGCCACACTGGTTTAAACTACACTGAACGTTGGACAACATGCCAACCAAGAGGTTTCTTGCCATGGGGAAGGAGTTCTGATTTCTGCATCACCTTCAACCCTGGGCAGTGACTGGAGATAAGGTCTAGGTTCTAAAACCTGAAAACTGATGTTGGGAAGAAATGACGACCTAAGGCCATGGCGGCTCGATGTGCTCAGTATGTGGCCAGCTGTCTGGAAGGGGCCAGGGTGTCCAGGCTCAGGCTGTGTCAAAAAGGGCATTAGTGCCCTGGTCAGCCTATGTATTTGGGGTACAGCCAAGGTCGGTGCAGGTTCATCCTCATTTGGGGTTACTGGGTAGCCCCAGAAGACAATGTTTTTCTTCTGCAGAGCCGGCAGAGTGCTGCATTGTAGTTCTGGATTGCCAAACTGGAGGGCTTGTGGGCCAGTAGTCTGACGACAAAAGTCTGAGAACACAAGCTAAGCTTAGGTTTCTGGGTGAGGCCATGGCACGCACAATCTACAGACCTGAATCGAGGTCTCGTGCATCTGAAGTCAGGGCGAGGATCAGACGATCGCTCAGTTTCGAGTTTCTGTCCCTGATGGCTCCTTCATGAATGGGGGGGGCATCACGAGGGCATGGGTGTTTTCCCACGATGGGAGTTGTGAGAAGCTCCAAACAGCAGAGATTCTCTGCCGGACAATTGAGACCAGTTGTTTGGCTCCAGGCCAATGATTCTGAGCAGGGTTCTAAGGATGGATGGCTGGGTAGCCCACCTCGCATTCCAATTGTCTCCTAGCAACAAGACAGGTTAGATCTCCTGGATCTGTGGGGAGCAACCGAGGACGCTGAGTTGAAATGGACACCCCTGGGGATGGGTCCAGCGTGCTTTTGTGTCTATGGAGACGTTGGAATGAATTGGTGGCACTGGGGCCCTAAAGGGTTCTCCTAAACAGAGGCTTTGACACAGCTCCAACGTGCAAGTTTCCCATGTGTAGATGAGATGTTTTCTGATTGGTAAGTGAAGAAACAGCTATATGCTGCTTTTGAAATCCAGGCCTCTGAGGAGAGTTGCCTGGAAACCAAAGCAATGGATCTGATTAGTGCCTAGGGGCCTGTTCTTTCCTTTTTAACTCTGGGGACATCTGTCTATTGGTCGGAGTGCAGGTAGGTGCTCAGTTGGGCTCAGATTGCCCCTGTTTTTCCTGGGAAGCCACCACTATTGAGATGGATCAGGGACTTTGGAGGTTTATCCTATTAAAAGGGTTGTGGCCATTGGAATGGCCACACACAATTCCCTTGGAGAGGGCAAGTACAGTCCTCAGGTTTGGCTCCAGGGGCCTGAGCCTGTAGGTTGTGTTGGCCAGGGCTGTTTGGACAGTTGTCTGAAAACACAAACTCGGCTTATGTTTCGGGTCATAGGTATGGCAGGACTGATCTACAGACCATGAGGAGAACTCTTCGGGATTTGAAAGAAGGGCGAGTGTGAAGCTCCTGCTCAAGTTTTTGTCTCTGGATATCGTGTCACTCATGGTCGTGGAATTTCTGGGTGACTCCATGGGAAATGGACGAGTCTTACTCTCTGGTGGTTTGGCCCCATCCAAAGAGTTTGGGGTCATTCTGTGGGCTGGAAGAAGTCCGTTTTTTTTTTTTTTATTCTTGATTTTTTCTTTTTTATTCTCAGGTGTCCCAACAAATGAGGGATTCCAGAGTAGAGCCCTGGGGAGGGGCGACTGGACCATCAGAAATTTGGTTAAAAATTGGGGCCTAGGGACATGTCAAGCCCATTATGACATCTAATGGTCCAGCAACTGAGAGGACTTACTAGAGGAAAGGACTCATGCTGAGGGTCACAATGCGTGTGTATGCCCTCGTCGCACTCAAGAATGGGCGGGGCCTCAGGGTGAATGCTGGTTTCTCCTACACTGAACGTTAGACAACGTGCCAACCATAGGGTTCTTGCCATGGGTAAGGAGGAGTTCTGATTTCTTCATCACACTCACCCCTGGGAAGTGATTGGAGATAAGGTCTCGGTTCTGAAGCCTGAAAACTGAGGTAGGGAAGAGATGATGACCTAAGGCCATGGCGGGTTTTATGTGCTCAGTGTGCGGTCAGCTTTCTGAGTGTTGGTCAGGAGGTCCGGGCTCAGGTTGTGTTCGACAGTGCATTAGTGCCCAGGTTAGACTATATAATTTGGGTAAAGTCGAGTGCTGTGTAGGTTTACCATCATTTAAGGTGCCTGGGCAGCTCATGAGGCAATAATTTTTTTTCTAGAGGGCAGGCAGAGTGCTGCATTGTGGGTCCTGAATTGCCAAACTTGAGGGCTTCGGGGCCAGGAGTGTGAGGACGGAAGTCTGAGAAGACAAGCTAGACTTGGGTTTCAGGGCGAGGGCACGGCAGGTACCCCCTGCAGATCTGAACCAATATCTCATGCATCTGAAGTCAGGGCGAGGATCAGACGTTGGCTCAGGTTGGAGTTTCTGAGCATGACGGCCGCTTCATGAAGGGAGCGGAATCTCGAGGCCATTGAGGTTTTCCCACGTTGGGAGTTGTGGGATGCCCCCTTCATGGATTCCTTCTGCGGGACAATTGAGACCTGTTGGACAGCTCCAGGACATCCCATATGGAATGACTCCAGAGCACCGTTCGCGGATGGATGCCTGGGAAGCCCGCCTCGCATTCCAATTGTCTCCTAGCAACAAGACAGTTTAGATCTGATGGCTCTGCGGGAGCAACCGGGGTGGCTGAGTTGAAATGGACTTTCCTGAGGATGGGTCCTAATGTGTTTTTGTGTCCATGAGAACCTTGGAATGGGGCGGTGGCACCGGGACCCTCAAGTACTCTCCTAAGCTTTGGACATGGCTCCCATGCACAGGTTTCCTTGTGTAGACGAGATGAGTTCTGATGGGTGCCTCAGGAAAACCCCTATGCTCGTATTCGAATCAGGCTTTTGAGGACACATGCCTGTAACCCAAAGCAATGGATCCTATTATGGCCTAGGTTCCTGTCTGGTTCAATCTTCTTCTCTGGGGACATCCATCTATGGTATGAGTGGAGGTCGATTATAAGCTCGTGTCAGACAGCCCTTGTTTGTTCCAGGCGACCTACACTATTGGGATGGCCTCAGGGACTTTGGAGATTTCTCCTAATTTGTACGATTTTGGACCATGGAATGGGCAGAATTCCCATGGATTGGTAGGCACAGTCCTAATGTGTGGCTCCAGGGGCCCAGCCTGGAGGGTGTGTGGCCCAAGACTTTGAGGACAGAAGTCTGAAAACACAAACTCAGCTTAGGTTTGGGGACGTAGGTATGGCAGGCCCGATCTACAAACCATGAGAAGAACTCTTCAGGATATGAAGAAAGTGCGACTCTGAGGTGCTTGCTCAGGCTTTTGTCTCTGGATTTTGTAACAGTGATGGCCGTGGAATGACGGGGAGGCCTCATGGGCCATGGACGAATCTTCCTCTCTGAGGATTTGGCCCGATTCCCAATTGCTTTTCGTCAATCTGTGGGATGGGAGGACTCATTTCAGTTTTGTTACCTCAGGTGTCCCACCAAAAGAGGAATTCGAGAGCCAAACCGTGGGGAAGACTGAAGGGACAACCCGAACTATGGTTAAAAATTGGGGCCTAGGGGCATGGCAAGCCCAATATGCTATCTCTTCATCCAGCCACTGAGTGGCCTTACTTGAGGACTGGGCTCAGCCTGAGCGTCACAATGTGTGTTTGTGACCAATGTGGCCCGCAAGCATGGGCGGGGCCTCATGGGCCACACTGGTTTAAACTACACTGAACGTTGGACAACATGCCAACCAAGAGGTTTCTTGCCATGGGGAAGGAGTTCTGATTTCTGCATCACCTTCAACCCTGGGCAGTGACTGGAGATAAGGTCTAGGTTCTAAAACCTGAAAACTGATGTTGGGAAGAAATGACGACCTAAGGCCATGGCGGCTCGATGTGCTCAGTATGTGGCCAGCTGTCTGGAAGGGGCCAGGGTGTCCAGGCTCAGGCTGTGTCAAAAAGGGCATTAGTGCCCTGGTCAGCCTATGTATTTGGGGTACAGCCATGGTCGGTGCAGGTTCATCCTCATTTGGGGTTACTGGGTAGCCCCAGAAGACAATGTTTTTCTTCTGCAGAGCCGGCAGAGTGCTGCATTGTAGTTCTGGATTGCCAAACTGGAGGGCTTGTGGGCCAGTAGTCTGACGACAAAAGTCTGAGAACACAAGCTAAGCTTAGGTTTCTGGGTGAGGCCATGGCACGCACAATCTACAGACCTGAATCGAGGTCTCGTGCATCTGAAGTCAGGGCGAGGATCAGACGATCGCTCAGTTTCGAGTTTCTGTCCCTGATGGCTCCTTCATGAATGGGGGGGGCATCACGAGGGCATGGGTGTTTTCCCACGATGGGAGTTGTGAGAAGCTCCAAACAGCAGAGATTCTCTGCCGGACAATTGAGACCAGTTGTTTGGCTCCAGGCCAATGATTCTGAGCAGGGTTCTAAGGATGGATGGCTGGGTAGCCCACCTCGCATTCCAATTGTCTCCTAGCAACAAGACAGGTTAGATCTCCTGGATCTGTGGGGAGCAACCGAGGACGCTGAGTTGAAATGGACACCCCTGGGGATGGGTCCAGCGTGCTTTTGTGTCTATGGAGACGTTGGAATGAATTGGTGGCACTGGGGCCCTAAAGGGTTCTCCTAAACAGAGGCTTTGACACAGCTCCAACGTGCAAGTTTCCCATGTGTAGATGAGATGTTTTCTGATTGGTAAGTGAAGAAACAGCTATATGCTGCTTTTGAAATCCAGGCCTCTGAGGAGAGTTGCCTGGAAACCAAAGCAATGGATCTGATTAGTGCCTAGGGGCCTGTTCTTTCCTTTTTAACTCTGGGGACATCTGTCTATTGGTCGGAGTGCAGGTAGGTGCTCAGTTGGGCTCAGATTGCCCCTGTTTTTCCTGGGAAGCCACCACTATTGAGATGGATCAGGGACTTTGGAGGTTTATCCTATTAAAAGGGTTGTGGCCATTGGAATGGCCACACACAATTCCCTTGGAGAGGGCAAGTACAGTCCTCAGGTTTGGCTCCAGGGGCCTGAGCCTGTAGGTTGTGTTGGCCAGGGCTGTTTGGACAGTTGTCTGAAAACACAAACTCGGCTTATGTTTCGGGTCATAGGTATGGCAGGACTGATCTACAGACCATGAGGAGAACTCTTCGGGATTTGAAAGAAGGGCGAGTGTGAAGCTCCTGCTCAAGTTTTTGTCTCTGGATATCGTGTCACTCATGGTCGTGGAATTTCTGGGTGACTCCATGGGAAATGGACGAGTCTTACTCTCTGGTGGTTTGGCCCCATCCAAAGAGTTTGGGGTCATTCTGTGGGCTGGAAGAAGTCCGTTTTTTTTTTTTTTTATTCTTGATTTTTTCTTTTTTATTCTCAGGTGTCCCAACAAATGAGGGATTCCAGAGTAGAGCCCTGGGGAGGGGCGACTGGACCATCAGAAATTTGGTTAAAAATTGGGGCCTAGGGACATGTCAAGCCCATTATGACATCTAATGGTCCAGCAACTGAGAGGACTTACTAGAGGAAAGGACTCATGCTGAGGGTCACAATGCGTGTGTATGCCCTCGTCGCACTCAAGAATGGGCGGGGCCTCAGGGTGAATGCTGGTTTCTCCTACACTGAACGTTAGACAACGTGCCAACCATAGGGTTCTTGCCATGGGTAAGGAGGAGTTCTGATTTCTTCATCACACTCACCCCTGGGAAGTGATTGGAGATAAGGTCTCGGTTCTGAAGCCTGAAAACTGAGGTAGGGAAGAGATGATGACCTAAGGCCATGGCGGGTTTTATGTGCTCAGTGTGCGGTCAGCTTTCTGAGTGTTGGTCAGGAGGTCCGGGCTCAGGTTGTGTTCGACAGTGCATTAGTGCCCAGGTTAGACTATATAATTTGGGTAAAGTCGAGTGCTGTGTAGGTTTACCATCATTTAAGGTGCCTGGGCAGCTCATGAGGCAATAATTTTTTTTCTAGAGGGCAGGCAGAGTGCTGCATTGTGGGTCCTGAATTGCCAAACTTGAGGGCTTCGGGGCCAGGAGTGTGAGGACGGAAGTCTGAGAAGACAAGCTAGACTTGGGTTTCAGGGCGAGGGCACGGCAGGTACCCCCTGCAGATCTGAACCAATATCTCATGCATCTGAAGTCAGGGCGAGGATCAGACGTTGGCTCAGGTTGGAGTTTCTGAGCATGACGGCCGCTTCATGAAGGGAGCGGAATCTCGAGGCCATTGAGGTTTTCCCACGTTGGGAGTTGTGGGATGCCCCCTTCATGGATTCCTTCTGCGGGACAATTGAGACCTGTTGGACAGCTCCAGGACATCCCATATGGAATGACTCCAGAGCACCGTTCGCAGATGGATGCCTGGGAAGCCCGCCTCGCATTACAATTGTCTCCTAGCAACAAGACAGTTTAGATCTGATGGCTCTGCGGGAGCAACCGGGGTGGCTGAGTTGAAATGGACTTTCCTGAGGATGGGTCCTAATGTGTTTTTGTGTCCATGAGGGCCTTGGAATGGGGTGGTGGCACCGGGACCCTGAAGTACTCTCCTAAGCTTTGGACATGGCTCCCATGCACAGGTTTCCTTGTGGAGACGAGATGAGTTCTGATGGGTGCCTCAGGAAAACCCCTATGCTCGTATTGGAATCAGGCTTTTGAGGACACATTCCTGTAACCCAAAGCAATGGATCCTATTATGGCCTAGGGTCCTGTCTGGTTCAATCTTCTTCTCTGGGTATATCGATCTATGGTATGAGTGGAGGTCGATTATCAGCTGGTGTCAGACAGCCCTTGTTTGTTCCGGGCGACCTACACTATTGGGATGGCCTCAGGGACTTTGGAGATTTCTCCTAATTTGTACGATTTTGGACCATGGAATGGGCAGAATTCCCATGGATTGGTAGGCACAGACCTAATGTGTGGCTCCAGGGGCCCAGCCTGGAGG
Source organism: Mustela nivalis (assembly GCF_964662115.1). Lineage (NCBI taxonomy): Eukaryota > Metazoa > Chordata > Mammalia > Carnivora > Mustelidae > Mustela > Mustela nivalis. The sequence continues at coordinate 48,606 of NW_028135829.1, forward strand.
GTGTGTGGCCCAAGACTTTGAGGACAGAAGTCTGAAAACAGAAACTCAGCTTAGGATTGGGGACGTAGGTATGGCAGGCCCGATCTACAAACCATGAGAAGAACTCTTCAGGATATGAAGGAAGTGCGAGTCTGAGGCGCTTGCTCAGGCTCTTGTCTCTGGATTTTGTATCAGCGATGGCCGTGGAATGTCGGTGCGGCCTCATGGCCATGGAGGAATCTTCCTCTCTGAGGATTTGGCCCGATTCCCAATTGCTTTTCATCAATCTGTGGGATGGGAGGACTCATTTCAGTTTTGTTACCTCAGGTGTCCCACCAAAAGAGGAATTCCAAAGCAAAGCCTTGGGGAAGACTGAAGGGACAACCCGAACTATGGTTAAAAATTGGGGCCTAGGGGCATGGCAAGCCCAATATGCTATCTCTTCATCCAGCCACTGAGTGGCCTTACTTGAGGATTGGGCTCGGCCTGAGGGTCACAATGTGTGTTTGTGACCAATGTGGCCCGCAAGCATGGGCGGGGCCTCATGGGCCACACTGGTTTCAACTACACTGAACGTTGGACAACATGCCAACCACAAGGTTTCTTGCCATGGGGAAGGAGTTCTGATTTCTGCATCACCTTCAACCCTGGGCAGTGATTGGAGATAAGGTCTAGGTTCTGAAACCTGAAAACCGAGGGTGGGAAGAGATGACGTCCTAAGGCCATGGCGGCTCGATGTGCTCAGTGTGCGACCAGCTGTCTGGGAGGGGCCAGGGTGTCCAGGCTCAGGCTGTGTCAGAAAGGGCATTAGTGCCCTGGTCAGCCTATGTATTTGGGGTACAGCCAAGGTCGGTGTAGGTTGATCCTCATTTGGGATTACTGGGTAGCACCAGAGGACAATGTTTTTCTTCTGGAGGGCCGGCAGAGTGCTGCATTGTAGTTCTGGATTGCCAAACTGGAGGGCTTGTGGGCCAGTAGTCTGACGACAAAAGTCTGAGAACACAAGCTAGGCTTAGGTTTCTGGGTGAGGCCATGGCACGCACAATCTACAGACCTGAATCTAGATCTCGTGCATCTGAAGTCAGGGCGAGGATCAAACAATCGCTCAGGTTGGAGTTTCTGTTCCTGATGGCCCCTTCATGAATGGGCGGGGGCATCACGAGGCCATGGGGGTTTTCCCACGATGGGAGTTGTGAGAAGCTCCAAACTGCAGAGAGTCATCTGCAGGACAATTGAGACCTGTTGTTTGGCTCCAGGCCAATGATTCTGAGCAGGGTTCTAAGGATGGATGGCTGGGTAGCCCACCTCGCATTCCAATTGTCTCCTAGCAACAAGACAGGTTAGATCTCCTGGATCTGTGGGGAGCAACCGAGGACGCTGAGTTGAAATGGACACCCCTGGGGATGGGTCCTAACGTGCTTTTGTGTCTATGGAGACCTTGGAATGAAGCGGAGGCACTGGGGCCCTAAAGGCTTCTCCTAAACAGAGGCTTTGACACAGCCCCAACGTGCAAGTTTCCCATGTGTAGATGAGATGTTTTCTGATGTGTGGGTCAAGAAACAGCTATATGCTGCTTTTGAAATCCAGGCCTCTGAGGAGAGATGCCTGAAAATCAAAGCAATGGATCTGATTAGTGCCTAGGGGCCTGTTCTTTCCTTTTTACCTCTGGGGACATCTGTCTATGGGTCTGAGTGCAGGTAGGTGCTCAGTTGGTCTCAGATTGCCCCTGTTTTTCCTGGGAAGTCACCACTATTGAGATGAATCAGGGACTTTGGAGGTTTATCCTATTAGAAGGGTTGTGGCCATTCGAATGGGCACACACAATTCCCTTGGAGAGGGCAAGTACAGTCCTCAGGTTTGGCTCCAGGGGCCTGATCCTGTAGGTTGTGTAGGCCTGGGCTGTTTGGACAGTTGTCTGAAAACACACACCGTCCAGGCTAGGCCCCTGTAACCACACCTCAGGATTGTTCCTGCCCTCTCAAAGGGAATTCTTCATATTCCATTGGCCACAACCATATAAATCAGGAGAAATCTCCTATGTCCCTGGGACCATACCAATATTGTAGGCCGCTTGGAACAAACAGGGGTGATCTGACACTAGCTGAGCAACTAGCTCCACACCAACTCGGAGACAGATGTCCCCAGAGAAGAACATTGAACTGGACAGGCCCCTAGGCCCTAATCAGATCCATTGCTTTGGTTTCCAGGCATCTCTTCTCAGAGGCCTGGTTTCCAATACCAGCCTATGGGGTTTCCAGAGGCCCCTTCAGAGCAAGTCTTGTCTGCACATTGGAAACTTGCTCGTGGAGCTATGTCAGAACCTCAGAGGCCTGGTTTTCAATACCACCATATGGGGGTTTCCTGAGTCATCAGTCAGAACAAATGTCTTCTCCACATGGGAAACGTGCTCTTTCAAGCTGTGTCAAAACCTCCGGCTAGGAAAATCCTTCAGGGCCCCGGTGCCACCACCTCATTCCAAGGTCTCCATGGACACAATCCCACATTAGGACCCATCTGCAGGAGAGTCTATTTCAACTCAGTGCCCTTGGGTGCTCCCCTAGAGCCAGCAGATCGAACCTATCTTGTCACTAGGAGACAATTGGAATGTGAGGCGGGCTGGCTAGGCATCCATCTGTAGAAAACTACTCTGAAGTAATTCCATATGGGACGTCCTGGAGCCATCCAACAGGTCACAGCTGTCCTGCAGACGGAATCCTTGCGCTTTGGAGCTCCTCACAACTCCCATCATGGGAAAAGCTCTGGGGCCTCGTGGTGCACCGTCCCCTTCATGAAAGAGCCAACCTGGGCAGAAACTCCAACCTGAGCCAACGTCTAATCCTCGCCCTGACTTCAGATGCACGAAATCTTGATTCAACTCTGCAGAGTGTGCCTGCCGAAACCCCGCCCCGAAGCAAATCCTAGCTATTGTTCTCAGACTTCGTCCTCACACTCCGAGCCCACCAGCCCTCCAGTTAGGGAATTCTGGAGAGACACAATGCAGCACTCTGACTGCCCTCCAGAAGAGAAACGTTGTCCTATGGGGCTAACCAGAAACACCAAATGAGGATCAACCTGCATGCCACTTGACTCTACCCCAATTATACAGTTTCGCTTCGGCGTTAATGCCCTGTCTTGCACAGCCTGAGGTCTGAATTCCCAACCGACACCCAGACAGCTGGCTGTACACTGAGCACATCAGACCCTCCATGGCTTTAGGTCATCATCTCTTCCCAACCTTGGTTTTCAGGTTTCAGAACCTAGACCTTATATATACTCACTACCCAGGGGTGACCGTGATGCAGAAATGAAACTCCTTCTTCCTCAAGGCAAGAAACCTTGTGGTTGGCATGTTTTCCAACGTTCAGTGTAGGAGAATCCAGTGTAGCCCATGAGTCCCCGCCCATGCTTGAGAACCGCAATGGGCACAAACACATTGGGACCCTCAGTGTGAGCCCTGTCCTCAAGTAAAGCCTCTCAGGGGCTGGACCAAGAACCCGCATTGCCATCCCTAGTCCCCCAATATTAATGAGAGGTTGAGAGTTCTAGTCACCCCTATTCAGGTCTCTGCTCTGGAACCCCTGAGGAAAAAAATATCGAAGGGTCTCCTCCATCCCCTGAATGAGCCCCAAAACTTGGGATCTGACCAAATCTTAAAAGAGAAAGAATCATCCATGGCCAAAGAGGCCATCCCGTCATTCCATGGCCACCATTGACACAAAATCTAGAGACAAAAGCCTGGAGATATGCCTCACACTTGCCCTTTGTTCATAGCCTGAAAAATTCTCCTCACAGGCCTGTCATACCTACGTCCCCAAACCTAAGCTGAGTTTGGGTTTTCAGATTTCTGTCCCCACTGTCCTGGCCCACACACCCTCCAGGCTGGGGCCCCTGGAGCCATGCCTCAGGACTGTGCCTGCCTTCTCCAAGCAAATTCTGCCCATTCCATTGGCCACAACCCTAAAGATTAGGAGAACACTCCAACGTCCCTGAGGCCATCCCAATAGTGTTGGCCACTCAGGGCAAACAGGGTGATCTGTCCCAAGATGAGCAACTACCTCAACTCAGACCCATAGACAGATAACCCCAGAGAAGAAGATTGAACCGGACAGGCACCTAGGACCTAATCAGATCCATTGCTTTTGATTCCAGGCATCTCTCCTCAGAGGCCTGGTTTCCAATACCAGCATATGTGTTCTTCTGGAGGTACCAGTCTGAACAAATCTCATTTCCACATGGGAAACATGCATTTTGGAGCTGTGTCACAACCTCCAGTTAAGGGAAACCTTCAGGTCCCAGCAGCCAACACCCCATTCCAAGGTCTCCATGGACACAAACCCACATTATGACCCATCCGCAGGCGAGTCCATTTCAACACATCCCCTTTGGTTGCTCCCCAAAAGAAGCAGATCGAACCTGCCTTGTCACTAGGAGACAATAGGAATGTGAGGCGGGCACTCCAGGAATCCATCCTTAGAACCCTGCACTGCCGTGGTTCCGCATGGGACGTCCTGGAGCAATATGACCGGTCTCGACTGTCCTGTAGAAGGAATCCTTGCCGATTGGAGCAACATACAATGCCAATAGTGGGAAAGTCTCCATAGCCCCATGATGCCCCCACCATCATGAAGGGGCCATCCTGAACAGAAACTTCAACCTGAGCCTACGTCTGATCCTCGCCCTGACTTCAGATGCATGAGATTTAGATTTAGCTCTACAGAGTGTGCCTGCCATGATCTTGACCCAAAACCTAAGCCTAGCTTGTGTTCTCACACTTCCTTCCTCACAATTCTGGCCCACAAGCCCTCCAGTGTGAGAATTCCGTCGCCACAATGCAGCACTCTTCCTTCCCTCCAGAAGAAAAACGTTGCCCCTGGGGCTACACAGAAACGCCAAATGAGGATCAACCTGCATGCCACTCAACTTTACTCCAATTATACAGTCTAAGCTGGGCACTAATGCCCTGTCTGACACAGCCTGAGCCTGGACCTCCTGGATGACACCCAGAAAGGTTGTGTCACAACTAAGGACTGTGCCAGTGCTCTCCAAGGGAACTCTGCCCGTTTCATTTGCCACAACCTTACAGATTAGGAGAAACCTCCAATTCCCAAGACCAGTCCAATAGTGTTGGCCTCCCCCAACAAACATGGGTGATCTGACACAAGCTGAGCAGTGAACTCCATTCTGAATCTTAGACAGAGACACTCAGAGGAGAATATTGAAAAGGACAGGCCCCTAGACCGTAATCAGATCCATTGCTTTGGATTCCAGGCATTGTTCCCCAGATGCTTGGTTTCCAATACCAGGTTGTGGGGGTTTCAGAACAAATCTCGTCTCTACATGGGAAACTTGCTCTTTGGAGCTGCATCAAAACCTCAGGTTAGGAGAATTCTTCAGGGCAACAGAGCCACTGCCCCATTCCAAGGGATCCATGGACACAAATCCACATCGACTGATCCTCATGAGATTCCATTTCAATTCAGCCCCCTCGGTTGTTCCCCCAGTGACAGCAGATCAAATCCTCCTTTTCACTAGGACACAACTGGAATGCAAGTTGGACTGCCCAGGCATTCATCATTAGAACTGTGCTTTGGAGCATTTCTTATGGGACGTCCTTGATCCATCCAAAAGGTCGTGACTGTCCCGCTGACGGAATCCTTGTGGTTTGGAGCATCACACACTCACAAAGTTGGAAATCTTCCATGGTTTCCTGATGCCCCCCCCACCTTCATGAAGGGGACATCATGTACAGAAACTCCAACCTAAGCCAACATCTGATCCTCGCCCTGACTTCAGATGCACGAGATCTCATTTCACGTCTGTAGAGTGTGCCTGCCATGTCACCGCTGCGAATTCAAACCTGAACTTGTGTTCTCAGACTTCTGTCCTAAAACACCTGGCCCACAAGCCCTGAAGTTGGCAATTCTGGAGCCAGAATGCAGCACTCTGCCTGCCCTCCAGAAGAAAATCTTTGCCCTATGGGGCCAACCAGAAACCCCAAATGAGGACCAACCTTCACATCACTCGACTGTATCCCAATTATACAGTCTAGCCTGGGGACTAATGCCCTGCCTGACACAGCCTGAGCCCAGACCTCATGATGGACACAGACATCTGGCCGCACACTAAGTGCATCGGACCCACCATGGCCTTAGGTCGTCATCTCTTACCAACCTCGGTTTTCAGGCTTCAGAATCTAGGCCTTATCTCTACTCACTGCCATGCCGTGTACGTGATGCAGAAATCAGAACTCCTCCTTCCCCATGACCAGAAACCCTGTGGTTGGCATGTTGTCCAACGTGCAGTGTAGGAGAAACCAGCATGGCCCATGAGGCCCCAGACATGCTTGAGGGCTTTGATGGGCACAAACACACATTAGGATCCTAAGCATGATCCCTGGCCTCAAGTTAAGCCTCTCCGGGGATGGACCAAGAGCCCACATATGGAGATTACCATGCCCCTACTCCCCAAGCCTTAACCAGTGCTTGAGAAGTCTAGTCACCCCTACTCAGATCTCTTCTCTAGAATCCCTCCTTGGTGGGACACATGAGGTTAAAAAAAAATAGAGAAAGGACTCCTACCGTCCAAAGAATGACCGCAAACACTTGAAATTGGGCCAAATTCACAGAGAGAAATACTCGTCCATGGCTGATGAGGCCATCCTGACATTCCACGGCCACCATTGACACAAAATCCGGAGACAAAAGCCTGAAAAAGCGCCACACACTCGCCCTTTGTTCAAAGCCTGAAAAATTCTCACGGTCTGTAGATCGGGCCTGCCATACCTATGTCCCCAAACCTAAGCCACGTTTGTGTTTTCAGACTTCTGTCTCCATTGTCCTGGCCCACACACCCTCAAGGCTTGGCCCCATGGAGCCACACCTCAGGACTGTGCCTGCCCTCTCCATGGGAATTCTGCTCATTCCTTTGGCACAACCTGACAGATTAGGAGAAACATCCGAAGTCCCCGAGGCCACCCCAATATTGTAGGATGTCCGGGACAAACAGGGACCATCTGCCACAAGCTGAGCCACTACCTCCAATCAGACCTGTAGATAGATATCCATAGAAAAGAAGATTGAACAGGACAGGCACCTAGGCCCTAAACGGATCCATTGCTTTTGTTTTCACGTATCTCTCCTCAGAGGCCTGGATTCCAATACCAGCACATGGGGGTTTCTGGCGCTACCAATCAGAACAAATCGCATGCCACATGGGAATCATGCTATATGGAACTGTGTCAAAACCTCCAGTTAGGAGAAAATTTCACGTCACTGGAGCCACCGCCCCATTCCAATGTCTCAATGGACACAATCCCACATTATGACCCATCCTCAGGAGAGTCCATTTCAACTCAAACCTGGCGGTTGCTCACCCAGTGCCAGCAGATCAAACCTGCTTTGTCACCAGGAGACAATTGGAATGCGAGTTCGTTGCCCAGGTATCCGTTGTTAGAACTCTGCTCTGGAGAAATTCCTAATGGGGTGTCCTTGATCCATTCAACAGGTCTCAACTGTCCTGCAGAAGGAATCCTTGTGGTTTGCAGCATCACACACTCGCACCGTGGGAAAACCTCCATGGCCTCGTGATGCCTCCACCTTCAGGTAGAGGACATCATGGACAGAAACTCCCGTCTGATCCTCGCCCTGACTTCAGATGCATGAGATCTCAATTCAGCTCTGCAGAGTGTGCCTGCCTTGCCCTCGCCCCAAAACCTAAGCCAGCTCACGTTCTCAGACTTCCGTCCTCACACTCCTGGCCCACAAGCCTTCCACTTTGGGAATTCTGGAGACAAAATGCAGCACTCTGCCTGCCCTCCAGAAGAGAGACTTTGCCCTAGGGGTCTACCCAGAAACATCAAATGAGGATCAACCTGCAATTCTCTAGACTGTACCCCAATTATACAGTCTAGCCTGGGCACTAATGCCCTGTCTGACACAGCCTGACCCCAGACCTCGTGACCGACACCCAGACACCTGGCCTCACACTGAACACATCGAACATGCCATGGCCTTTGGTCATCATCTCTTCCCAACCTTGGTCTTCAGGCTTCAGAACCTAGACATTATCTCCACTCACAACTAAGTGATGTACGTCTTGCAGAAATCAGAACTTCACCTTCCCCATGACCAGAAACACTGTGGTTGGCATGTTGTCCAACGTTCAGTATATGAGAACCCAGCATGGCCCATGAGGCCTCAGACATGCTTGAGGGCTGCGATGGGCACAAACACACATTAGGACCCTAAGCATGAACCCTGGCCTCAATTAAAGCCTCTCCGGGGCTGGACCAAGAGCCTGCATATGGGACTTGCCATGCCCCTACTCCCCCAATCCTAGCCAGAGCTTGAGAAGTCTAGTCAACCTTATTCAGAGCTCTTTTCTGGAATCCCTCTTTGGTGGGACACATAAGGAAAAAAAAAAAAAAAAAAACCAAGATAAAGAAAAAAAAAAAAAGTAAGGACGACTACCATCCAAAGAATGACCCCAAACACTTGGAATCTGGCCAAGTCCACAGAGAGAAATACTCGTCCATGGTTGATGAGGCCAGCCTGACATTCCACGGCCACCATTGACACAAAATCCGGAGACAAAAACCTGAAAAAGCGCCACACACTTGCCCTTTGTTCAGAGCCCCCAAAATTCTCAAGGTCTGTAGATCGGGCCTGCCATACCTATGTCCCCAAACCTAAGCCGAGTTTGTGTTTTCAGACTTCTGTCTCCATTGTCCTCACCCACACATTCTAAAGGCTGGGCCCCATGGAGCCACACCTCAGGACTGTGCCTGCCCTCTCCAATGGAATTCTGCTCATTCATTTCGCACAACCTGACAGATTAGGAGAATCATCCAAAATCTCTGAGGCCATCCCAATAGTGTAGGATGTCCTGGACATACAGGGACCCTCTGGCACAAGCTGAGCCACTACCTCCAATCAGAACGTTAGACAGATATCCATAGAAAAGAATATTGAACAAGACAGGCACCTAGGCCCTAATTGGATCCATTGCTTTTGTTTTCAGGCATCTCTCCTCAGAGGCCTGGATTCCAATACCAGCATAAGGGGGTTTCCAGAGCTACCTATCAGAAAAAATCTCGTCTCCACATGGGAATCTTGCTCTATGGAGCTGTGTCATAACCTCCAGTTAGGAGAAAACTTCAGGTCACTGGAGCCACTGCCCCATTTGAATATCTCCATGGACACAATCCCAAATTATGACCCATCCTCAGGAGAGTCCATTTCAACTAAACCCCCTCGGTTGCTACCCCAGAGCCAGCAGATTGAACCTGCCTTGTCGCTAGGAGACAATTGAAATGTGAGTTGGGCTCTTCAGGCATCCATCCTTAGAACCCTGCTCTTGCGTCATTCCTTATGGGACATCCTTGAGCCATCCAACAGGTCTCGACTGTCCCACAGGAGTCCTTGTGCATGGACAACCTAACAACTCATATCATGGAAAGCTTCCAAGGTCACATGATGCCCCCAATCTTCATGAAGGCAGATCATGGAAAGAAACTCCAACCTGAGCCAACAGCTGATCTTCGCCTTGACTTCAGATGCACGAGATCTTGATTCAGCTCTTCAGAGTGTACCTGCTGTGCCCTCACCCCAAAACCTAAGCGTAGCTAGTGTTCTCCGACTTCCGTCCTCACTCTCCTGGACCACACGCCCTCTATTTTGGGATTTCCGATGACACAGTGCTGCACTCTGCCTGCCCTCTAGAAGAAAAATATTGCCCTATGGGTCTACCCAGAAACCTCAAATGAGGATAAACCTGCACTTCACTCAACTGTACACCAATTATATAGTCTAGCCTGTGCACTAATGCCCTGTCTGACAGAACCTGAGGCCTGAATTCCCAACCGACACCCAGACAGCTTGCAGTACACTGAGAACATCTGAACCGCCATGGCCTTAGGTCGCCATCTCTTTCCAACTTCGGTTTTCAGGCTACAGAATCCTAGACATTATCTCTACTCACTTCCCATGGGTGAACGTGATGCAGAAATCAGAACTCCTCCTTCCCTCTCGCCAGAATCTTGTGGTTGGCATCTTGTCCAACGTTCAGTGTAGGACCCCTGTAGGGCCTACAGGGGTAGTAGTAGGGCCCCTGAGGGTGTGTAGGGTCCCTGAGGCCCTGCCTATGCTTAAGAGCTGCGGTGGGCTTAAACACACATTGGGACCCTCAGTTTGAGCCCTGTCCTCAAGTAAAGCCTCTCAGTGGCTGGACCATGAGCCCACATATGGGGCCTGCCATGCCCCAAGTCACCCAATCTTAACCAGAGGTAGAGACATCTAGTCACTCCTACTCAGGGCTCTGCTCTGGAATCCCTCTTTGGTGGGACATTTGAGGTAAATAAACACAGAAAGGACTCCTCCCACTCACAGAATGACCCCAATCACTTGGGATTGGGCCATCCCAAGTGATTGGGGTCCAGAGAGAAAGACTCGTCCATGGCCCATGAGGCCAGCCCGACATTCCACGGCCACTATTGACACAAAATCCAGAGACATAAGCTTCAGCAAGTGTTCACACTCACCCTTAGGTCATAGCCCAAAAAATTCTCCTCATAGTCTGTAGATTGGGCCTGCCATACCTACGTCCCCAAACCTAAGCCAAGTTTGTGTTTTCAGACTTCTATCCTGACATCCCTGTCCCACACACCCTCCAGACTGAGGCCCCTGGAGCCACACCTCAGGACTGTGCCTGCCCTCTCCAAGGAAATTCTTCCCATTCCATTGGCCACAACCCTACAGATAAGGAGAAACCTCCAAAGTCCCAGAGGCCATTCCAATAGTGTAGGCCACCCAGGACAAAGAGGGGCGATCTCTCACAAGCTGAGCAACGATGACAACTCACCCGTAGACAGATAACGCAAGAGAAGAAGATTAAACTGGACTGGCCCCTAGAATGTAATTGGTTCCATTGCTTTTTTTTCTAAGCATCTCTCCTCAGAGGCCTGTTTTCCAATACCAGCATATGGGGGATTCCAGAGATACCAATCAGAACAAATCTTGTCTACACATGGGAAACTTATCCTTTGGAGCACTGTAAAAGCCTCCAGGTAGGAGAAACCTTCAGGTAGCCGGAGCAACCGCCCTATTCCAAGGTCTCCATGGACACATACCCGCATTATGACCATTCGGCAGGAGAGTACATTTCAACGCAGCCTCGTCGATTACTCCCCCAGAGGCAGAATATCAAACCTGCCTTGTCGCTAGGAGACAACTGGAATGCAAAGCAGACTCTCTAGGCATCCATCCATGGAATCCTGCTCTGGCGCCGTTCCATATGGGATGTCCTGGAGCCTTCCAACAGGTCTTGAGTGTCCCACAGAAGGAATCCTTGCAGATTGGAGCATCTCACAACTCCTATCGTGGGAAAACCTACATGGCCTCGTGAGATGCTCCCCTTTATAAAGGGGCCATCATGGACAGAAACTCCAACCTGAGCCAACTTCTGATGCATTGCTTTGGTTTCTAGGTATCTCTCCTCAGAGGTCTGGTTTCCAATATCAGAATATGGGGGTTTCCTAAGGAAACAATCAGAACAGATCTCATCTCCACATGGGAAACTTGCTCTTTGGAGCTGTGTCAATACCTCAGGTTAGGAGGATCCTTCAGGGCGCTGGCGCCATGGCCCAATCCCAAGGTCTCCAAGGACACAAACTTACATTATGATCCATTCTCAGGAGAGTCCATTTAAAATCAGCCCCCTCGGCTGCTCACCCAGAGCCAGCAGATCAAACCTTCCTTGTCACTAGGAGACAGTTAGAATGGGAGGCGGGCTTCCCAGGCATCCATCCTTAGAACCCTGCTCTGGAGAACTTCTTTATGGGACGTCTTGAATCCAACCAACCTGTCTTGACTGTCTCGCAGAATGAATCCTTGTGGTTTGAAGCATCACACAATAACACTGTGAGAAAACCTCCATTTCCTCATGATGCCCCACACCTTCATAAATGGGCCATCACGGACAGAAACTCCATCCTAAGCCAAAGTCTGAGCCTCGCCCTGAATTCAGAAGGATGAGATCTCGATTCAGCACTTGAGAGTGTGCCTGCTGGGCCCTCACCCTGAAACCTAAGCCTAACTTGTGTTCCCAGACTTCCGTCCTCAGAATCCTGGCCACACCCCTCCAGTTTGGAAATTCTGGAGACACAATGCTGCACACTGCCTGGCCTCCAGAAGAAAAATGTTGCCCTATAGGGCTAACCAGAAACGCCAAATGAGTAACAACCTGCATGCCACTCGACCATACCCCAATTATACAGTCTAGCCTGTGCACTAAAGCCCTGTCTGACACAGCCTGAGGGCAGACCTCCAGTCCAACACCCAGACAGTTGGCCGTACACTGAGCATATCAAACCCACAATGGCTTTAGGCCATCATCTCTACCCAACCTCAATTTTCACCTTCAGAACCTAGACCTTATCTCCACTCACTGCTCAGGAGTGAACGTAATGCAAGAATCAGAACTTCTCCTTCGCCTTGGCAAGAAACCTAGTGGTTGGCATGTTGTCCAATTTCATTGTAGGAGAAAGCAGCATGGACTATGAGGCCCCACCTATCCCTGAGGGCCACAATGTGCACAAACACACATTGTGACCCTCAGCGTGAGCCCTATCCTCATGTAAAGCCTCTTAGTGACTGGAACAACAGCCCACATATGGGGCTTGCCAAGCCCCTAGTCCCCCAATCTCAACCAGAGTTCGAGATGTCTAGTCACCCCTACTCAGGGCTCTACTCGGGAATCCCTCTTTGGTGGGACACCTGAGGTAAAAAAAAAAAAATACAGAAAGGACTCTTCCGATCCACAGAATGATCCCAACCACTTGGAATCAGGCCAAATCATCAGAGAAAGAATTGTCCATGGCCCTTGAGGACACCCCGACATTCCGCGGCCACCGTTGACACAAAATCCAGAGACAAAAGCCTGAGCAAGCGCCACATACTCGCCCTTTGTTCATAGCCCGGAAAATTCTCACGGTCTGTAGATCGAGCCTTCATACATACATCCCCAAACCTAAGCTGAGTTTGTGTTTTCAGACTTCTGTCCCCACTGTCCTGGTCCACACACCATCCAAGTTGGGGCACCTGGAGCCACACCTCAGGACTGAGGCTTCCCTCTCCAGGGGAATTCTGCCATTTCCATTGGCCACAACCCTATAGATTAGGAGTATCCTCCAATCTCCCCGAGGCCATCCGAATAGTGTTGGCTGCCCAGGACAAACAGAGATGATCTCTCACAAGTTAGGAAACTACCTCCACTCAGACCCAGAGACAGATATCCCCAGAGAATAAGATTGAACTGGACAGGCACTTAGGCCCTAATCAGATCCATTGCTTTTGATTCCAGTCATCTCTCCTCAGAGGCCTGGTTTCCAATACCAGCATATGGGAGATTCCTTAGGCACTCATCAAAACAATTCTCTTCTCTACATAGGAAACATACTCTTTAGAGCTCCATCAAAACCTCCGGTTATGAACATCCCTCAAGGCCCCGGATCAAGTATCCCATTCCAAGGTCTACATGGACACAAATGCACATTATGACCCATCCTCAACTCACCCATTTCAACACACCCGCCTTGGTTGCTCCCCTAGATCCAGCAGATCGAACTTGCCTTGGCTCTATGAGACACCCGGAATGGGAGGCAGGCTGCCCAGGCATCCATCCTTAGATCCCTGCTCTGGATAACTTCCTTATGGGATGTCCTGGAGCCATCCAACAGGTCTCAACTGTCCCACAGAAGGAATCATTGCGGTTTGGAGCATCTCACAATTCCCATCGTGGGAAAACCTCCATGTCCTCGTGACACGCTCCCCTTCATGAAGGGGCCGTCATGGACAGAAACTCCGACCTAAGCCAACTTGTGATCCTAGCTCTGCCTTCAGGTATACGGGATCTCAAATCATCTCTGAAGAGGGTGCCTGCCGTCCCCTCACCCCGAAATCTAAGTCTGGCTTGTGTTCTCAGAATTTTTTCCTCACACTCATGGCCCACAAGCCTTCCAGTTTGGGAATTCTGGAGCCACTATGTGGCACTATGTCTTCCCTCCAGAAGAAAAACGTTGCCCTTTGGGAAGAGGTTGGGAAGAGATGAAGACCTAAGGCCATGGTGTGTCTGATGTGCTCAGTGTTCGGCCAGCTGTTGAGTGTGGGTTGGGAGGTGCAGGCTCAGGCTGTGGCAGACAGGGAATTAATGCCCAGGCTAGACTGTATCATTGGGGTGCAGTCGAGTTTCGTGCAGGATGGTACTCATTTGTGGTTACTGGGTAGCCCCAGAGGGCAACGTTTTTCTTCTGGAGGGAAGACACAGTGCCACATAGTGGCTCCAGAATTCCCAAACTGGAAGGCTTGTGGGCCAGGAGTGTGAGGAAAAAATTCTGAGAACACAAGCCAGACTTAGATTTCGGGGTGAGGGGACGGCAGGCACCCTCTGCAGAGATGATTCGAGATCCCGTATACCTGAAGACAGAGCTAGGATCACAAGTTGGCTTAGGTCGGAGTTTCTGTCCATGACGGCCCCTTCATGAAGGGGAGGGTGTCACGAGGACATGGAGGTTTTCCCACGATGGGAATTGTGAGATGCTCCAAACCGCAATGATTCCTTCTGTGGGACAGTCGAGACCTGTTGGATGGCTCCAGGACATCCCATAAGGAAGTTATCCAGAGCAGGGTTCTAAGGATGGATGCCTGGGCAGCCTGCCTCCCATTCCAGGTGTCTCATAGAGCCAAGGCAAGTTCGATCTGCTGGATCTAGGGGAGCAACCGAGGCGGGTGTGTTGAAATGGGTGAGTTGAGGATGGGTCATAATGTGCATTTGTGTCCATGTAGACCTTGGAATGGGATGCTTGATCCGGGGCCTTGAGGGATGTTCATAACCGGAGGTTTTGATGGAGCTCTAAAGAGTATGTTTCCTATGTAGAGAAGAGAATTGTTTTGATGAGTGCCTAAGGAATCTCCCATATGCTGGTATTGGAAACCAGGCCTCTGAGGAGAGATGACTGGAATCAAAAGCAATGGATCTGATTAGGGCCTAAGTGCCTGTCCAGCTCAATCTTATTCTCTGGGGATATCTGTCTCTGGGTCTGAGTGGAGGTAGTTTCCTAACTTGTGAGAGATCATCCCTGTTTGTCCTGGGCAACCAACACTATTCAGATGGCCTCGGGGAGATTGGAGGATACTCCTAATCTATAGGGTTGTGGCCAATGGAAATGGCAGAATTCCCCTGGAGAGGAAAGCCACAGTCCTGAGGTGTGGCTCCAGGTGCCCCAACTTGGATGGTGTGTGCCAGGACTGTGGGGACAGAATTCTGAAAACACAAACTCAGCTTATGTTTGGGGATGTATGTATGAAGGCTCGATCTACAGACCGTGAGAATTTTCCGGGCTATGAACAAAGGGCGAGTATGTGGCGCTTGCTCAGGCTTTTGTCTCTGGATTTTGTGTCAACGGTGGCCGCGGAATGTCGGGGTGTCCTCAAGGGCCATGGACAATTCTTTCTCTGATGATTTGGCCTGATCCCAAGTGGTTGGGATCATTCTGTGGATGGGAAGAGTCCTTTCTGTATTTTTTTTTTTTACCTCAGGTGTTCCACCAAAGAGGGATTCCAGAGTAGAGCCCTGAGTAGGGGTGACTAGACATCTCGAACTCTGGTTGAGATTGGGGGACTAGGGGCTTGGCAAGCCCCATATGTGGGCTGTTGTTCCAGTCACTAAGAGGCTTTACATGAGGATAGGGCTCACGCTGAGGGTCACAATGTGTGTTTGTGCACATTGTGGCCCTCAGGGATAGATGGGGCCTCCTAGTCCATGCTGCTTTCTCCTACAATGAACATTGGACAAAAAGCCAACCACTAGGTTTCTTGCCAAGGCGAAGGAGAAGTTCTGATTCTTGCATCACGTTCACTCCTGAGCAGTGAGTGGAGATAAGGTCTAGGTTCTGAAGGTGAAAACTGAGGTTGGGTAGAGATGATGGCCTAAAGCCATTGTGGGTGTGATATGCTCTGTGTACGGCCAGCTGTCTGGGTGTTGGACTGGAGGTCTGCCCTCAGGCTGTGTCAGACAGGGCTTTAGTGCACAGGCTAGACTGTATAATTGGGGTATGGTCGAGTGGCATGCAGGTTGTTACTCATTTGGCGTTTCTGGTTAGCCCTATAGGGCAACATTTTTCTTCTGGAGGGCAGGCAGAGTGCTGCATTGTGTCTCCAGAATTGCCAAACTGGAGGGGTGTGGCCAGGATTGTGAGGAAGGAAGTCTGAAAACACAAGCTAGCACGAGTTTTGGGGCCAAGAGCATGGCAGGCCCACTCTGCAGAGGCTGAATCGAGATCTCCTGCAGGTGAGGTCAGGGCGAGTATCAGATGCTGCCTCAAGCTGGAGTTTGTGTCCATGACGGCCCCTTCCTGAAGGGGGTGGGGGCGTCATGAGGCCAGGGAGGTTTCCCTACGCTGGGAGTTGTGAG
The DNA here is from genome assembly GCF_964662115.1 of Mustela nivalis. Lineage (NCBI taxonomy): Eukaryota > Metazoa > Chordata > Mammalia > Carnivora > Mustelidae > Mustela > Mustela nivalis. The sequence continues at coordinate 65,049 of NW_028135829.1, forward strand.
CTGCTCCAAACTTCAAAGTTTCCTTCTTCAGGACAGTCGAGTACTATTGGATGGTTCCAGGATGCCCCATACAGAAAGACTCGAGAGCAGGGCCGTAAGCATGGATGCCGAGAAACGCCAACTCACCTTCCCATTGCCTGGTCGAGACAAGGCACGCTTAATCTGCGGGCTCTTGGGTGAGCTACCCAGAAGGCTGAGTTTAAATGGACTCTCCTGAGGATGAGTCATAATGTGGGTTGGTGGCCATGGAGACCTTGGAATGTGGCAGTAGCTAAGGGACTCTGCAGGATTCTCCAACCCGAAGGGCTTGACACAACTCCAACAAGGAAGCTTCCCATGTGGAGATGAGAGTTCTTCTGTCTGGTGCCTCAGGAAAGCCCCGTATGGTGGTCTTCGAACCCAGGCCTCTGAGGAGTGATACCTGGACACCAAAGCAAGAGTTCATAATAGGGCCTAGGGGCCTGTCTGGTTCAATCTTCTGTCTCTGCGGATATCTGTCTTTGTGTCTGCATGGAGGTAGTAGTTGCTCAACTTTTGTCATAATGCCCCTATTTGTCCAGTGCGGCTTGCGGTAGTGGGATGTCCTTGGGGACCTTGAGGTTTCTACTATTTTGTAGAGTTGTGGCCAATGGAATGGGAAGTTTCTTAAAAGAGAGCAGGCACAGTACTGTGGTGTGGCTCCAGAGACCCCAGCCTGGAGGCTGTGTGGGCCATGGCTGTGCAGACAGACATCCAAAAACCCTAACTCAGCTCAGGTTTAGGGCCGAGGTTACGGCAGGCCTGATCTACAGTCCATGAGGGGAGTTCCTCCGGATATGAAAGAAGGGTGAGAGGGAGGCAGTCGCTCAGGCTTTTGTCTCTGGATGTTTTGTCCACAATGGCCGTTTAATGTAGGAGTTGCCTCATGGGTCGTAGAAGTCTCCCTCTCTGGTAGTTTGTCCAGCCCCCAAGAGTTTGGGGTCCTTCTGTGGGAAGGGAAGTGTCCTGTTTTCTGCTTCATGTGTCCCCCCAGTAGAGGGATTCTAGAGCATAGCAGTGGGTACTGACAACTGGAATACTCGCCCTCTGGTTAAGCCTGGGGGCCTATGGATATGACAAGCCCCATATGCAGGATCTTGGTCCAGCCACTGAAAGGCGTTACTTTAATACGGGACTCACGCTGCAGGTCACAATGCATGTCTGTGCCCTAGGCGGCCCTCAAGCACTGGCGTGGCCTTTCGGACAATGCAGGTTTTCCCACATTGAACGTTGGACAACATGCCAACCACAAGGTTTCTGGCCATGGGGTAGGAGGAATTCTAATTTCTGCATCACGTTCACCCCTGGGCAGTGATTGGAGATAAGGTCTAGGTTCTGAAGCCTGAAAAACGAGGTTGGGAAGAGATGACGACCTACAGCCATAGCGGGTCCTATGTGTCCAGGTTGGGGCCAGCTGTCTGGGTGTCGTTTGGGATGTCTTGTCTCAGGCTCTGCCAGACAGGGCATTAGTATACAGGGTGGGCTGTATAATTGCTTTACGATCGAGTGGCATGCATTAGAAAATCATTTGGGGTTTCTTATTAGCAGCATAGGGCAAAGTTTTTCTTCTGGAGGGCAGGCAGCATGCTGCATTGTGGCTTCGGAATTCCCAAACTGGAGGGCTTATGGGCCAGGAGAGTGAGGACGGAAGTCTGAGAACACAAGCTAGGCTTAGGTTTCGGGGCAAGGACATGGCAGGCACACTCTGCAGAGCTGAATTGAGATCTCATGCGTCTGAAGTCAGGTCGAGGTTCAGACTTTGGCTCAGGTTTGAGTTTCTGTCCATGTTGGCCCCTTCAAGAAGGGGGGGCATTATGAGGCCATGGGGGTTTTCCCACTATTGGAGTTGTGAGATGCTCCAAACCGCAAGGATTCCTTCTGTGGGACAATTAAGATTTGTTGGATGGCTCCAGGACGTCTTATAAGGTATTTTTCCAGAACAGCGTTCTAAGTATGGATGCCTGGGCAGCCAGCCTCACATTCCAATTGTCTCCCAGCAACAAGAAACGTTTGATCTGCTGGCTTGGGGTAGCAACAGAGCGGGCTGAGTTGAAATGGACTTTCCTGAGGATGGTCTTAATGTTGGATTGAGTCCATGGAGACCTTGGTATGGGGCAGTGGCACCAGGGCCCTGAAGGATTCTCCTAACCAGAGGTTATGACAAAGCTCCAATGAGCAAGTTTTCCATGGGGAGACGAGATTTGTTCTTATTGGTGCCTCAGGAAACCACCATATGCTGGTATTGGAAACGAGGCCTCTGAGGAGAGATGCCTGGAAACCAAAGCAATGGATCTGATTAGGGCCTAGGGTCCTGTCCGGTTCAATATTCTTCTCTGGGGACATCTGTTGTCTGAGTGGAGGTAGTTGCTCAGCTGGTTTGAGATCACCCCTGTTTGTCCTGGGCGGCCTACACTATTGGGATGGCCTCGGTGACTTTGGAGGTTTTTCCTCATTTGCAAGGTTGTGGCCAATGGAATGGGAAGAATTCCCTTGAAAGGGAAGCACAGTCCTGAGGTGTGGCTCCAGGGACCCAAGTGTGGAGCGTGTGTGGTCCAGGGCTATTTGGTCAAAAGTCTGAAAACACAAACTCCACTTAGGTTGGGGGATGTAGGTATGGCCGGCCCGATCTATAGACCGTGAGGAGAACTCTTCGGCATATGAACAAAGGGCGAATGTGAGGTGCTTGCTCATGCTTTTTTTTTTTTTTTTTCTGGAAATGTGTCACCGATTGCCATGGAATGTCGGAGTGTCCTCATGGGCCATCGATGAGGCTCCCTTTCTGGAGATTTGACCAGATCCCAAGAGTTTGGGGTCATCCTGTCGTAAGGGAGGAGGCCTTTCTGGGTTTTTTTGTTTATTTTTATTTATTCATTTATTTTTTTTAACCTCAGGTGGACCACCAAAAGAGGGATTCCAGAGCAGAGTCGTGGGTGGGGGCAACTGGACATCCAGACCTCTGGTTAACATTGGGACCTAAGAACATGGCAAGCCCCATATGTGGGCTCTTGGTCCAGACACTGAGAGGCCTTCCTTGAGGATAGGTCTCGCACTGAGTTTCACAATGTGTTTTTGTGCCCAAGGAGCCCCTCAAGTCAGGGCGTGGCCTAATGTACCATGCTGGTTTCTCCTACACTGAACGTTGCACAATATGGCAACCAAAAGTTTTCTGGCCATGGGGAAGAAGGAGTTCTATTTTCTGCAACTCTTTCACTCCTGGACTGTGATTGGATTTAAGGTCTAGGTTCTGAAGCCTGAAAACTGAGGTTGGGAAGAGATGAAGACCTAAGGCCATGGTGTGTCTGATTGCTCAGTGTTCGGCCAGCTGTTGAGTGTGGGTTGGGAGGTGCAGGCTCAGGCTGTGGCAGACAGGGAATTAATGCCCAGGCTAGACTGTATCATTGGGGTGCAGTCGAGTTTCGTGCAGGATGGTACTCATTTGTGGTTACTGGGTAGCCCCAGAGGGCAACGTTTTTCTTCTGGAGGGAAGACACAGTGCCACATAGTGGCTCCAGAATTCCCAAACTGGAAGGCTTGTGGGCCAGGAGTGTGAGGAAAAAATTCTGAGAACACAAGCCAGACTTAGATTTCGGGGTGAGGGGACGGCAGGCACCCTCTGCAGAGATGATTCGAGATCCCGTATACCTGAAGACAGAGCTAGGATCAGAAGTTGGCTTAGGTCGGAGTTTCTGTCCATGACGGCCCCTTCATGAAGGGGAGGGTGTCACGAGGACATGGAGGTTTTCCCACGATGGGAATTGTGAGATGCTCCAAACCACAATGATTCCTTCTGTGGGACAGTCGAGACCTGTTGGATAGCTCCAGGACATCCCATAAGGAAGTTATCCAGAGCAGGGTTCTAAGGATGGATGCCTGGGCAGCCTGCCTCCCATTCCAGGTGTCTCATAGAGCCAAGGCAAGTTCGATCTGCTGGATCTAGGGGAGCAACCGAGGCGTGTGTGTTGAAATGGGTGAGTTGAGGATGGGTCATAATGTGCATTTGTGTCCATGTAGACCTTGGAATGGGGTGCTTGATCCGGGGCCTTGAGGGATGTTCATAACCGCAGGTTTTGATGGAGCTCTAAAGAGTATGTTTCCTATGTAGAGAAGAGAATTGTTTTGATGAGTGCCTAAGGAATCTCCCATATGCTGGTATTGGAAACCAGGCCTCTGAGGAGAGATGACTGGAATCAAAGCAATGGATCTGATTAGGGCCTAAGTGCCTGTCCAGTTCAATCTTATTCTCTGGGGATATCTGTCTCTGGGTCTGAGTGGAGGTAGTTTCCTAACTTGTGAGAGATCATCCCTGTTTGTCCTGGGCAGCCAACACTATTCGGATGGCCTCGGGGAGATTGGAGGATACTCCTAATCTATAGAGTTGTGGCCAATGGAAATGGCAGAATTCCCCTGTAGAGGGAAGCCACAGTCCTGAGGTGTGGCTCCAGGGGCCCCAACTTGGATGGTGTGTGGGCCAGGACTGTGGGGACAGAAGTCTGAAAACACAAACTCAGCTTAGGTTTGGGGATGTATGTATGAAGGCTCGATCTACAGACCGTGAGAATTTTCCGGGCTATGAACAAAGGGCGAGTATGTGGCGCTTGCTCAGGCTTTTGCCTCTGGATTTTGTGTCAACGGTGGCCACGGAATGTCGGGGTGTCCTCAAGGGCCATGGACAATTCTTTCTCTGATGATTTGGCCTGATCCCAAGTGGTTGGGATCATTCTGTGGATGGGAAGAGTCCTTTCTGTATTTTTTTTTTTTTTTACCTCAGGTGTCCCACCAAAGAGGGATTCCAGAGTAGAGCCCTGAGTAGGGGTGACTAGACATCTCGAACTCGGGTTGAGATTGGGGGACTAAGGGCCTGGCAAGCCCCATATGTGGGCTGTTGTTCCAGTCACTAAGAGGCTTTACATGAGGATAGGGCTCACGCTGAGGGTCACAATGTGTGTTTGTGCACATTGTGGCCCTCAGGGATAGATGGGGCCTCCTAGTCCATGCTGCTTTCTCCTACAATGAACATTGGACAAAAAGCCAACCACTAGGTTTCTTGCCAAGGCGAAGGAGAAGTTCTGATTCTTGCATCACGTTCACTCCTGAGCAGTGAGTGGAGATAAGGTCTAGGTTCTGAAGGTGAAAACTGAGGTTGGGTAGAGATGATGGCCTAAAGCCATTGTGGGTGTGATATGCTCTGTGTACGGCCAGCTGTCTGGGTGTTGGACTGGAGGTCTGCCCTCAGGCTGTGTCAGACAGGGCTTTAGTGCACAGGCTAGACTGTATAATTGGGGTATGGTCGAGTGGCATGCAGGTTGTTACTCATTTGGCGTTTCTGGTTAGCCCTATAGGGCAACATTTTTCTTCTGGAGGGCAGGCAGAGTGCTGCATTGTGTCTCCAGAATTGCCAAACTGGAGGGGTGTGGCCAGGATTGTGAGGGAGGAAGTCTGAAAACACAAGCTAGCACGAGTTTTGGGGCCAAGAGCATGGCAGGCCCACTCTGCAGAGGCTGAATCGAGATCTCCTGCAGGTGAGGTCAGGGCGAGTATCAGATGCTGCATCAAGCTGGAGTTTGTGTCCATGACGGCCCCTTCCTGAAGGGGGTGGGGGCGTCATGAGGCCAGGGAGGTTTCCCTACGCTGGGAGTTGTGAGCTGCTCCAAACTTCAAAGTTTCCTTCTTCAGGACAGTCGAGTACTATTGGATGGTTCCAGGATGCCCCATACAGAAAGACTCGAGAGCAGGGCCGTAAGCATGGATGCCGAGAAACGCCAACTCACCTTCCCATTGCCTGGTCGAGACAAGGCACGCTCAATCTGCGGGCTCTTGGGTGAGCTACCCAGAAGGCTGAGTTTAAATGGACTCTCCTGAGGATGAGTCATAATGTGGGTTGGTGGCCATGGAGACCTTGGAATGTGGCAGTAGCTAAGGGACTCTGCAGGATTCTCCAACCCGAAGGGCTTGACACAACCCCAACAAGGAAGCTTCCCATGTGGAGATGAGAGTTCTTCTGTCTGGTGCCTCAGGAAAGCCCCGTATGCTGGTCTTCGAACCCAGGCCTCTGAGGAGTGATACCTGGACACCAAAGCAAGAGTTCATAATAGGGCCTAGGGGCCTGTCTGGTTCAATCTTCTGTCTCTGCGGATATCTGTCTTTGTGTCTGCATGGAGGTAGTAGTTGCTCAACTTGTGGTATAATGCCCCTATTTGTCCAGTGCGGCTTGCGGTAGTGGGATGTCCTTGGGGACCTTGAGGTTTCTACTATTTTGTAGAGTTGTGGCCAATGGAATGGGCAGTTTCTTAAAAGAGAGCAGGTACAGTACTGTGGTGTGGCTCCAGAGACCCCAGCCTGGAGGCTGTGTGGGCCATGGCTGTGCAGACAGACATCCAAAAACCCTAACTCAGCTCAGGTTTAGGGCCGAGGTTACGGCAGGCCTGATCTACAGTCCATGAGGGGAGTTCCTCTGGATATGAAAGAAGGGTGAGAGGGAGGCAGTCGCTCAGGCTTTTGTCTCTGGATGTTTTGTCCACAATGGCCGTTTAATGTAGGAGTTGCCTCATGGGTCGTAGAAGTCTCCCTCTCTGGTAGTTTGTCCAGCCCCCAAGAGTTTGGGGTCCTTCTGTGGGAAGGGAAGTGTCCTGTTTTCTGCTTCATGTGTCCCCCCAGTAGAGGGATTCTAGAGCATAGCAGTGGGTACTGACAACTGGAATACTCGCCCTCTGGTTAAGCCTGGGGGCCTATGGATATGACAAGCCCCATATGCAGGATCTTGGTCCATCCACTGAAAGGCGTTACTTTAATACGGGACTCACGCTGCAGGTCACAATGCATGTCTGTGCCCTAGGCGGCCCTCAAGCACTGGCGTGGCCTTTCGGACAATGCAGGTTTTCCCACATTGAACGTTGGACAACATGCCAACCACAAGGTTTCTGGCCATGGGGTAGGAGGAATTCTAATTTCTGCATCACGTTCACCCCTGGGCAGTGATTGGAGATAAGGTCTAGGTTCTGAAGCCTGAAAAACGAGGTTGGGAAGAGATGACGACCTACAGCCATAGCGGGTCCTATGTGTCCAGGTTGGGGCCAGCTGTCTGGGTGTCGTTTGGGATGTCTTGTCTCAGGCTCTGCCAGACAGGGCATTAGTATACAGGGTGGGCTGTATAATTGCTTTACGATCGAGTGGCATGCATTAGAAAATCATTTGGGGTTTCTTATTAGCAGCATAGGGCAAAGTTTTTCTTCTGGAGGGCAGGCAGCATGCTGCATTGTGGCTTCGGAATTCCCAAACTGGAGGGCTTATGGGCCAGGAGAGTGAGGACGGAAGTCTGAGAACACAAGCTAGGCTTAGGTTTCGGGGCAAGGACATGGCAGGCACACTCTGCAGAGCTGAATTGAGATCTCATGCGTCTGAAGTCAGGTCGAGGTTCAGACTTTGGCTCAGGTTTGAGTTTCTGTCCATGTTGGCCCCTTCAAGAAGGGGGGGCATTATGAGGCCATGGGGGTTTTCCCACTATTGGAGTTGTGAGATGCTCCAAACCGCAAGGATTCCTTCTGTGGGACAATTAAGATTTGTTGGATGGCTCCAGGACGTCTTATAAGGTATTTTTCCAGAACAGCGTTCTAAGTATGGATGCCTGGGCAGCCAGCCTCACATTCCAATTGTCTCCCAGCAACAAGAAACGTTTGATCTGCTGGCTTGGGGTAGCAACAGAGCGGGCTGAGTTGAAATGGACTTTCCTGAGGATGGTCTTAATGTTGGATTGAGTCCATGGAGACCTTGGTATGGGGCAGTGGCACCAGGGCCCTGAAGGATTCTCCTAACCAGAGGTTATGACAAAGCTCCAATGAGCAAGTTTTCCATGGGGAGACGAGATTTGTTCTTATTGGTGCCTCAGGAAACCACCATATGCTGGTATTGGAAACGAGGCCTCTGAGGAGAGATGCCTGGAAACCAAAGCAATGGATCTGATTAGGGCCTAGGGTCCTGTCCGGTTCAATATTCTTCTCTGGGGACATCTGTTGTCTGAGTGGAGGTAGTTGCTCAGCTGGTTTGAGATCACCCCTGTTTGTCCTGGGCGGCCTACACTATTGGGATGGCCTCGGTGACTTTGGAGGTTTTTCCTCATTTGCAAGGTTGTGGCCAATGGAATGGGAAGAATTCCCTTGAAAGGGAAGCACAGTCCTGAGGTGTGGCTCCAGGGACCCAAGTGTGGAGCGTGTGTGGTCCAGGGCTATTTGGTCAAAAGTCTGAAAACACAAACTCCACTTAGGTTGGGGGATGTAGGTATGGCCGGCCCGATCTATAGACCGTGAGGAGAACTCTTCGGCATATGAACAAAGGGCGAATGTGAGGTGCTTGCTCATGCTTTTTTTTTTTTTTTTTCTGGAAATGTGTCACCGATTGCCATGGAATGTCGGAGTGTCCTCATGGGCCATCGATGAGGCTCCCTTTCTGGAGATTTGACCAGATCCCAAGAGTTTGGGGTCATCCTGTCGTAAGGGAGGAGGCCTTTCTGGGTTTTTTTGTTTATTTTTATTTATTCATTTATTTTTTTTAACCTCAGGTGGACCACCAAAAGAGGGATTCCAGAGCAGAGTCGTGGGTGGGGGCAACTGGACATCCAGACCTCTGGTTAACATTGGGACCTAAGAACATGGCAAGCCCCATATGTGGGCTCTTGGTCCAGACACTGAGAGGCCTTCCTTGAGGATAGGTCTCGCACTGAGTTTCACAATGTGTTTTTGTGCCCAAGGAGCCCCTCAAGTCAGGGCGTGGCCTAATGTACCATGCTGGTTTCTCCTACACTGAACGTTGCACAATATGGCAACCAAAAGTTTTCTGGCCATGGGGAAGAAGGAGTTCTATTTTCTGCAACTCTTTCACTCCTGGACTGTGATTGGATTTAAGGTCTAGGTTCTGAAGCCTGAAAACTGAGGTTGGGAAGAGATGAAGACCTAAGGCCATGGTGTGTCTGATTGCTCAGTGTTCGGCCAGCTGTTGAGTGTGGGTTGGGAGGTGCAGGCTCAGGCTGTGGCAGACAGGGAATTAATGCCCAGGCTAGACTGTATCATTGGGGTGCAGTCGAGTTTCGTGCAGGATGGTACTCATTTGTGGTTACTGGGTAGCCCCAGAGGGCAACGTTTTTCTTCTGGAGGGAAGACACAGTGCCACATAGTGGCTCCAGAATTCCCAAACTGGAAGGCTTGTGGGCCAGGAGTGTGAGGAAAAAATTCTGAGAACACAAGCCAGACTTAGATTTCGGGGTGAGGGGACGGCAGGCACCCTCTGCAGAGATGATTCGAGATCCCGTATACCTGAAGACAGAGCTAGGATCAGAAGTTGGCTTAGGTCGGAGTTTCTGTCCATGACGGCCCCTTCATGAAGGGGAGGGTGTCACGAGGACATGGAGGTTTTCCCACGATGGGAATTGTGAGATGCTCCAAACCACAATGATTCCTTCTGTGGGACAGTCGAGACCTGTTGGATAGCTCCAGGACATCCCATAAGGAAGTTATCCAGAGCAGGGTTCTAAGGATGGATGCCTGGGCAGCCTGCCTCCCATTCCAGGTGTCTCATAGAGCCAAGGCAAGTTCGATCTGCTGGATCTAGGGGAGCAACCGAGGCGTGTGTGTTGAAATGGGTGAGATGAGGATGGGTCATAATGTGCATTTGTGTCCATGTAGACCTTGGAATGGGGTGCTTGATCCGGGGCCTTGAGGGATGTTCATAACCGGACGTTTTGATGGAGCTCTAAAGAGTATGTTTCCTATGTACAGAAGAGAATTGTTTTGATGAGTGCCTAAGGAATCTCCCATATGCTGGTATTGGAAACCAGGCCTCTGAGGAGAGATGACTGGAATCAAAGCAATGGATCTGATTAGGGCCTAAGTGCCTGTCCAGTTCAATCTTATTCTCTGGGGATATCTGTCTCTGGGTCTGAGTGGAGGTAGTTTCCTAACTTGTGAGAGATCATCCCTGTTTGTCCTGGGCAGCCAACACTATTCGGATGGCCTCGGGGAGATTGGAGGATACTCCTAATCTATAGAGTTGTGGCCAATGGAAATGGCAGAATTCCCCTGTAGAGGGAAGCCACAGTCCTGAGGTGTGGCTCCAGGGGCCCCAACTTGGATGGTGTGTGGGCCAGGACTGTGGGGACAGAAGTCTGAAAACACAAACTCAGCTTAGGTTTGGGGATGTATGTATGAAGGCTCGATCTACAGACCGTGAGAATTTTCCGGGCTATGAACAAAGGGCGAGTATGTGGCGCTTGCTCAGGCTTTTGTCTCTGGATTTTGTGTCAACGGTGGCCGCGGAATGTCGGGGTGTCCTCAAGGGCCATGGACAATTCTTTCTCTGATGATTTGGCCTGATCCCAAGTGGTTGGGATCATTCTGTGGATGGGAAGAGTCCTTTCTGTATTTTTTTTTTTTTTTACCTAAGGTGTCCCACCAAAGAGGGATTCCAGAGTAGAGCCCTGAGTAGGGGTGACTAGACATCTCGAACTCTGGTTGAGATTGGGGGACTAGGGGCCTGGCAAGCCCCATATGTGGGCTGTTGTTCAAGTCACTAAGAGGCTTTACATGAGGATAGGGCTCACGCTGACGGTCACAATATGTGTTTGTGCACATTGTGGCCCTCAGGGATAGGTGGGGCCTCCTAGTCCATGCTGCTTTCTCCTACAATGAACATTGGACAACATGCCAACCACTAGGTTTCTTGCCAAGGCGAAGGAGAAGTTCTGATACTTGCATCACGTTCACTCCTGAGCAGTGAGTGGAGATAAGGTCTAGGTTGTGAAGGTGAAAACTGAGGTTGGGTAGAGATGACGGCCTAAAGCCATTGTGGGTGTGATATGCTCTGTGTACGGCCAGCTGTCTGGGTGTTGGACTGGAGGTCTGCCCTCAGGCTGTGTCAGACAGGGCTTTAGTGCACAGGCTAGACAGTATAATTGGGGTATGGTCGAGTGGCATGCAGGTTGTTACTCATTTGGCGTTTCTGGTTAGCCCTATAGGGCAACATTTTTCTTCTGGAGGGCAGGCAGAGTGCTGCATTGTGTCTCCAGAATTGCCAAACTGAAGGTGTGTGGCAAGGATTGTGAGGAAGGAATTCTGAAAACACAAGCTAGCACGAGTTTTGGGGCCAAGAGCATGGCAGGCCCACTCTGCAGAGGCTGAATCGAGATCTCCTGCAGGTGAGGTCTGGGCGAGTATCAGATGTTGCCTCAAGCTGTAGTTTGTGTCCATGACGGCCCCTTCATGAAGGGGGTGGGGGCGTCATGAGGCCAGGGAGGTTTCCCTACGCTGGGAGTTGTGAGCTGTTCCAAACTTCAAAGTTTCCTTCTTCAGGACAGTCGAGTACTATTGGATGGTTCCAGGATGCCCCATACAGAAAGACTCGAGAGGAGGGCCGTAAGCATGGATGCCGAGAAACGCCAACTCACCTTCCCATTGCCTGGTCGAGACAAGGCACGCTCAATCTGCGGGCTCTTGGGTGAGCTACCCAGAAGGCTGAGTTTAAATGGACTCTGCTGAGGATGAGTCATAATGTGGGTTGGTGGCCATGGAGACCTTGGAATGTGGCAGTAGCTAAGGGACTCTGCAGGATTCTCCAACCCGAAGGGCTTGACACAACCCCAACAAGGAAGCTTCCCATGTGGAGATGAGAGGTCTTCTGTCTGGTGCCTCAGGAAAGCCCCGTATGCTGGTCTTCGAACCCAGGCCTCTGAGGAGTGAGACCTGGACACCAAAGCAAGAGTTCATAATAGGGCCTAGGGGCCTGTCTGGTTCAATCTTCTGTCTCTCCGGATATCTGTCTTTGTGTCTGCATGGAGGTAGTAGATGCTCAGCTTGTGTCATAATGCCCCTATTTGTCCAGTGCGGCTTGCGGTAGTGGGATGTCCTTGGGGACCTTGAGGTTTCTACTATTTTGTAGAGTTGTGGCCAATGGAATGGGCAGTTTCTTAGGAGAGAGCAGGCACAGTACTGTGGTGTGGCTCCAGAGACCCCAGCCTGGAGGCTGTGTGGGCCATGGCTGTGCAGACAGACATCCAAAAACCCTAACTCAGCTCAGGTTTAGGGCCGAGGTTACGGCAGGCCTGATCTACAGTCCATGAAGGGAGTTCCTCTGGATATGAAAGAAGGGTGAGAGGGAGGCAGTCGCTCAGGCTTTTGTCTCTGGATGTTTTGTCCACAATGGCCGTTTAATGTAGGAGTTGCCTCATGGGTCGTAGAAGTCTCCCTCTCTGGTAGTTTGTCCAGCCCCCAAGAGTTTGGGGTCATTCTGTGGGAAGGGAAGTGTCCTGTTTTCTGCTTCATATGTCCCCCCAGTAGAGGGATTCTAGAGCATAGCAGTGGGTACTGACAACTGGAATACTCGCCCTCTGGTTAAGCCTGGGGGCCTATGGATATGACAAGCCCCATATGCAGGATCTTGGTCCATCCACTGAAAGGCGTTACTTTAATACGGGACTCACGCTGCAGGCCACAATGCATGTCTGTGCCCTAGGCGGCCCTCAAGCAGTGGCGTGGCCTTTCGGACAATGCTGGTTTTCCCACATTGAACGTTGTACAACATGCCAACCACAAGGTTTCTGGCCATGGGGAAGGAGGAATTCTAATTGCTGCATCACGTTCACCCCTGGGCAGTGATTGGAGATAAGGTCTAGGTTCTGAAGCCTGAAAACCGAGGTTGGGAAGAGATGACGACCTACAGCCATAGCGGGTCCTATGTGTCCAGGTTGGGGCCAGCTGTCTGGGTGTCGTTTGGGATGTCTTGTCTCAGGCTCTGCCAGACAGGGCATTAGTGTACAGGGTGGGCTGTATAATTGCTTTACAATCGAGTGGCATGCATTAGAAAATCATTTGGGGTTTCTTATTAGCAGCATAGGGCAAAGTTTTTCTTCTGGAGGGCAGGCAGCATGCTGCATTGTGGCTTCGGAATTCCCAAACTGGAGGGCTTATGGGCCAGGAGAGTGAGGACGGAAGTCTGAGAACACAAGCTAGGCTTAGGTTTCGGGGCAAGGACATGGCAAGCACACTCTGCAGAGCTGAATTGAGATCTCATGCGTCTGAAGTCAGGTCGAGGTTCAGACTTTGGCTCAGGATTGAGTTTCTGTCCATTTTGGCCCCTTCAGGAAGGGGGGGCATTATGAGGCCATGGGGGTTTTCCCACTATTGGAGTTATGAGATGCTTCAAACCGCAAGGATTCCTTCTGTGGGACAATTAAGATTTGTTGGATGGCTCCAGGACGTCTTATAAGGTATTTTTCCAGAACAGGGTTCTAAGTATGGATGCCTGGGCAGCCAGCCTCACATTCCAATTTTGTCCTAGCAACTAGAAACGTTTGATCTGCTGGCTTGGGGTAGCAACAGAGGGGGCTGAGTTGAAATGAACTTTCCTGAGGATGGTCTTAATGTTGGATTGAGTCCATGGAGACCTTGGTATGGGGCAGTGGCACCAGGCCCCTGAAGGATTCTCCTAACCAGAGGTTATGACAAAGCTCCAATGAGCAAGTTTTCCATGGGGAGACGAGATTTGTTCTTATTGGTGCCTCAGGAAACTACCATATGCTGGTATTGGAAAAGAGGCCTCTGAGGAGAGATGCCTGGAAACCAAAGCAATGGATCTGATTAGGGCCTAGGGTCCTGTCCGGTTCAATATTCTTCTCTGGGGACATCTGTTGTCTGAGTGGAGGTAGTTGCTCAGCTGGTTTGAGATCACCCCTGATTGTCCTGGGCGGCGTACACTATTGGGATGGCCTCGGTGACTTTGGAGGTTTTTCCTCATTTGCAAAGTTGTGGCCAATGGAATGGGAAGAATTCACTTGAAAGGGAAGCACAGTCCTGAGGTGTGGCTCCAGGGACCCAAGTGTGGAGCATGTGTGGTCCAGGGCTATTTGGTCAAAAGTCTGAAAACACAAACTCCACTTAGGTTGGGGGATGTAGGTATGGCCGGCCCGATCTATAGACCGTGAGGAGAACTCTTCGGCATATGAACAAAGGGCGAATGTGAGGTGCTTGCTCATGCTTTTTTTTTTTTTTTTTCTGGAAATGTGTCACCGATTGCCATGGAATGTCGGGGTGTCCTCATGGGCCATCGATGGCTCCCTTTCTGGGGATTTGATCAGATCCCAAGAGTTTGGGGTCATTCTGTCGTAAGGGAGGAGGCCTTTCTGGTTTTTTTGTTTATTTTTATTTATTTATTATTATTTTTTTTTAACCTCAGGTGGACCACCAAAAGAGGGATTCCAGAGCAGAGTCGTGGGTGGGGGCAACTGGACATCCAGACCTCTGGTTAACATTGGGACCTAAGAACATGGCAAGCCCCATATGTGGGCTCTTGGTCCAGACACTGAGAGGCCTTCCTTGAGGATAGGTCTCGCACTGAGTTTCACAATAGGTTTTTGTGCCCAAGGAGCCCCTCAAGTCAGGGCGTGGCCTAATGTACCATGCTGATTTCTCCTACACTGAACGTTGCACAATATGGCAACCAAAAGTTTTCTGGCCATGGGGAAGAAGGAGTTCTATTTTCTGCAACTCTTTCACTCCTGGACTGTGATTGGATTTAAGGTCTAGGTTCTGAAGTCTGAAAACTGAGGTTGGGAAGAGATGAAGACCTAAGGCCATGGTGTGTCTGATTGCTCAGTGTTCGGCCAGCTGTTGAGTGTGGGTTGGGAGGTGCAGGCTCAGGCTGTGGCAGATAGGGAATTAATGCCCAGGCTAGACTGTATCATTGGGGTGCAGTCGAGTTTCGTGCAGGCTGGTACTCATTTGTGGTTACTGGGTAGCCCCAAAGGGCAACGTTTTTCTTCTGGAGGCAAGACATAGTGCCACATAGTGGCTCCAGAATTCCCAAACTGGAAGGCTTGTGGGCCATGAGTGTGAGGAAAAAATTCTGAGAACACAAGCCAGACTTAGATTTCGGGGTGAGGGGACGGCAGGCACCCTCTGCAGAGATGATTCGAGATCCCGTATAACTGAAGACAGAGCTAGGATCAGAAGTTGGCTTAGGTCGGAGTTTCTGTCCATGACGGCCCTTTCATGAAGGGGAGGGTGTCACGAGGACATGGAGGTTTTCCCACGATGGGAATTTTGAGATGCTCCAAACCGCAATGATTCTTTTTGTGGGACAGTTGAGACCTGTTGGATAGCTCCAGGACATCCCATAAGGAAGTTATCCAGAGCAGGGTTCTAAGGATGGATGCCTGGGCAGTCTGCCTCCCATTCCAGGTGTCTCATAGAGCCAAGGCAAGTTCGATCTGCTGGATCTAGGGGAGCAACCGAGGCGGGTGTGTTGAAAAGGGTGAATTGAGGATGGGTAATAATGAGCATTTGTGTCCATGTAGACCTTGGAATGGGGTGCTTGATCCGGGGCCTTGAGGGATGTTCATAACCGGACGTTTTGATGGAGCTCTAAAGAGTATGTTTCCTATGTACAGAAGAGAATTGTTTTGATTAGTGCCTAAGGAATCTCCCATATGCTGGTATTGGAAACCAGGCCTCTGAGGAGAGATGACTGGAATCAAAAGCAATGGATCTGATTAGGGCCTAAGTGCCTGTCCAGTTCAATCTTATTCTCTGGGGATATCTGTCTCTGGGTCTGAGTGGAGGTAGTTTCCTAACTTGTGAGAGATCATCCCTGTTTGTCCTGGGCAGCCAACACTATTCGGATGGCCTCGGGGAGATTGGAGGATACTCCTAATCTATAGGGTTGTGGCCAATGGAAATGGCAGAATTCCCCTGGAGAGGAAAGCCACAGTCCTGAGGTGTGGCTCCAGGGGCCCCAACTTGGATGTTGTGTGGGCCAGGACTGTGGGGACAGAAGTCTGAAAACACAAACTCAGCTTAGGTTTGGGGATGTATGTATGAAGGCTCGATCTACAGACCGTGAGAATTTTCCGGGCTATGAACAAAGGGCGAGTATGTGGCGCTTGCTCAGGCTTTTGTCTCTGGATTTTGTGTCAACGGTGGCCGCGGAATGTCGGGGTGTCCTCAAGGGCCATGGACAATTCTTTCTCTGATGATTTGGCCTGATCCCAAGTGGTTGGGATCATTCTGTGGATGGGAAGAGTCCTTTCTGTATTTTTTTTTTTTTTTACCTAAGGTGTTCCACCAAAGAGGGATTCCAGAGTAGAGCCCTGAGTAGGGGTGACTAGACATCTCGAACTCTGGTTGAGATTGGGGGACTAGGGGCTTGGCAAGCCCCATATGTGGGCTGTTGTTCCAGTCACTAAGAGGTTTTACATGAGGATAGGGCTCACGCTGAGGGTCACAATGTGTGTTTGTGCACATTGTGGCCCTCAGGGATAGGTGGGGCCTCATAGTCCATGCTGCTTTCTCCTACAATGAACATTGGACAACATGCCAACCACTAGGTTTCTTGCCAAGGCGAAGGAGAAGTTCTGATTCTTGCATCACGTTCACTCCTGAGCAGTGAGTGGAGATAAGGTCTAGGTTCTGAAGGTGAAAACTGAGGTTGGGTAGAGATGATGGCCTAAAGCCATTGTGGGTGTGATATGCTCTGTGTACGGCCAGCTGTCTGGGTGTTGGACTGGAGGTCTGCCCTCAGGCTGTGTCAGACAGGGCTTTAGTGCTCAGGCTAGACTGTATAATTGGGGTATGTTCGAGTGGCATGCAGGTTGTTACTCATTTGGTGTTTCTGGTTAGCCCTATAGGGCAACATTTTTCTTCTGGAGGGCAGGCAGAGTGCTGCATTGTGTCTCCAGAATTGCCAAACTGGAGGGGTGTGGCCAGGATTGTGAGGAAGGAAGTCTGAAAACACAAGCTAGACGAGTTTTGGGGCCAAGACCATGGCAGGCCCACTCTGCAGAGGCTGAATCGAGATCTCCTGCAGGTGAGGTCAGGGCGATTATCAGATGTTGCCTCAAGCTGGAGTTTGTGTCCATGACGGCCCCTTCCTGAAGGGGGTGGGGGCGTCATGAGGCCAGGGAGGTTTCCCTACCCTGGGAGTTGTGAGCTGCTCCAAACTTCAAAGTTTCCTTCTTCAGGACAGTCGAGTACTATTGGATGGTTCCAGGATGCCCCATACAGAAAGACTCGAGAGCAGGGCCCTAAGCGTGGATGCCGAGAAACGCCAACTCACCTTCCCATTGCCTGGTCGAGACAAGGCACGCTCAATCTGCGGGCTCTTGGGTGAGCTACCCAGAAGGCTGAGTTTAAATGGACTCTCCTGAGGATGAGTCATAATGTGGGTTGGTGGCCATGGAGACCTTGGAATGTGGCAGTAGCTAAGGGACTCTGCAGGATTCTCCAACCCGAAGGGCTTGACACAACCCCAACAAGGAAGCTTCCCATGTGGAGATGAGAGGTCTTCTGTCTGGTGGCTCAGGAAAGCCCCGTATGTTGGTCTTCGAACCCAGGCCTCTGAGGAGTGAGACCTGGACACCAAAGCAAGAGTTCATAATAGGGCCTAGGGGCCTGTCTGGTTCAATCTTCTGTCTCTGCGGATATCTGTCTGTGTGTCTGCGTGGAGGAAGTAGTTGCTCAGCATGTGTCATAATGCCCCTATTTGTCCAGTGCGGCTTGCGGTAGTGGGATGTCCTTGGGGACCTTGAGGTTTCTACTATTTTGTAGAGTTGTGGCCAATGGAATGGGCAGTTTCTTAGGAGAGAGCAGGCACAGTACTGTGGTGTGGCTCCAGAGACCCCAGCCTGGAGGCTGTGTGGGCCATGGCTGTGCAGACAGACATCCAAAAACCCTAACTCAGCTCAGGTTTGGGGCCGAGGTTACGGCAGGCCTGATCTACAGTCCATGAGGGGAGTTCCTCTGGATATGAAAGAAGGGTGAGAGGGAGGCAGTCGCTCAGGCTTTTGTCTCTGGATGTTTTGTCCACAATGGCCGTTTAATGTAGGAGTTGCCTCATGGGTCGTAGAAGTCTCCCTCTCTGGTAGTTTGTCCAGCCCCCAAGAGTTTGGGGTCCTTCTGTGGGAAGGGAAGTGTCCTGTTTTCTGCTTCATGTGTCCCCCCAGTAGAGGGATTCTAGAGCATAGCAGTGGGTACTGACAACTGGAATACTCGCCCTCTGGTTAAGGCTGGGGGCCTATGGATATGACAAGCCCCATATGCAGGATCTTGGTCCATCCACTGAAAGGCGTTACTTTAATACGGGACTCACGCTGCAGGTCACAATGCATGTCTGTGCCCTAGGCGGCCCTCAAGCACTGGCGTGGCCTTTCGGACAATGCTGGTTTTCCCACATTGAACGTTGGACAACATGCCAACCACAAGGTTTCTGGCCATGGGGTAGGAGGAATTCTAATTTCTGCATCACGTTCACCCCTGGGCAGTGATTGGAGATAAGTTCTAGGTTCTGAAGCCTGAAAACCGAGGTTGGGAAGAGATGACGACCTACAGCCATAGCGGGTCCTATGTGTCCAGGTTGGGGCCAGCTGTCTGGGTGTCGTTTGGGATGTCTTGTCTCAGCTGTGCCAGACAGGGCATTAGTATACAGGGTGGGCTGTATAATTGCTTTACAATCGAGTGGCATGCATTAGAAAATCATTTGGGGTTTCTTATTAGCAGCATAGGGCAAAGTTTTTCTTCTGGAGGGCAGGCAGCATGCTGCATTGTGGCTTCGGAATTCCCAAACTGGAGGGCTTATGGGCCAGGAGAGTGAGGACGGAAGTCTGAGAACACAAGCTAGGCTTAGGTTTCGGGGCAAGGACATGGCAGGCACACTCTGCAGAGCTGAATTGAGATCTCATGCGTCTGAAGTAAGGTCGAGGTTCAGACTTTGGCTCAGATTTGAGTTTCTGTCCATGTTGGCCCCTTCAGGAAGGGGGGGCATTATGAGGCCATGGGGGTTTTCCCACTATTGGAGTTGTGAGATGCTCCAAACCGCAAGGATTCCTTCTGTGGGACAATTAAGATTTGTTGGATGGCTCCAGGATGTCTTATAAGGTATTTTTCCAGAACAGCGTTCTAAGTATGGATGCCTGGGCAGACAGCCTCACATTACAATTGTCTCCTAGCAACAAGAAACGTTTGATCTGCTGGCTTGGGGTAGCAACAGAGGGGGCTGAGTTGAAATGGACTTTCCTGAGGATGGTCTTAATGTTGGATTGAGTCCATGGAGACCTTGTTATGCGGCAGTGGCACCAGGGCCCTGAAGGATTCTCCTAACCAGAGGTTATGACAAAGCTCCAATGAGCAAGTTTTCCATGGGGAGACGAGATTTGTTCTTATTGGTGCCTCAGGAAACCACCATATGCTGGTATTGGAAACGAAGCCTCTGAGGAGAGATGCCTGGAAACCAAAGCAATGGATCTGATTTGGGCCTAGGGTCATGTCCGGTTCAATATTCTTCTCGGGGACATCTGTTGTCTGAGTGGAGGTAGTTGCTCAGCTGGTTTGAGATCACCCCTGTTTGTCCTGGGCGGCCTACACTATTGGGATTGCCTTGGTGACTTTGGAGGTTTTTCCTCATTTGCAAGGTTGTGGCCAATGGAATGGGACGAATTCCCTTAAAAGGGAAGCACAGTCCTGAGGTGTGGCTCCAGGGACCCAAGTGTGGAGTGTGTGTGGTCCAGGGCTATTTGGTCAAAAGTCTGAAAACACAAACTCCACTTAGGTTGGGGGATGTAGGTATGGCCGGCCCGATCTATAGACCGTGAGGAGAACTCTTCGGCATATGAACAAAGGGCGAATGTGAGGTGCTTGCTCATGCTTTTTTTTTTTTTTTTCTGGAAATGTGTCACCGATTGCCATGGAATGTCGGGGTGTCCTAATGGGCCATCGATGAGGCTCCCTTTCTGGGGATTTGACCAGATCCCAAGAGTTTGGGGTCATTCTGTCGTAAGGGAGGAGGCCTTTCTGGGTTTTTTTGTTTATTTTTATTTATTTATTTATTTATTTTACCTCAGGTGGACCACCAAAAGAGGGATTCCAGAGCAGAGTCGTGGGGGGGGGCAACTGGACAATCAGACCTCTGGTTAACATTGGGACCTAAGAACATGGCAAGCCCCATATTTGGGCTCTTGGTCCAGACACTGAGAGGCCTTCCTTGAGGATAGGTCTCGCACTGAGTTTCACAATGTGTTTTTGTGCCCAAGGAGCCCCTCAAGTCAGGGCGTGGCCTAATGTACCATGCTGGTTTCTCCTACAATGAACGTTGCACAATATGGCAACCAAAAGTTTTCTGGCCATGGGGAAGAAGGAGTTCTTTTTTCTGCAACTCTTTCACTCCTGGACTGTGATTGGATTTAAGGTCTAGGTTCTGAAGCCTCAAAACTGAGGTTGGGAAGAGATGGAGACCTAAGGCCATGGTGTGTCTGATGTGCTCAGTGTTCGGCCAGCTGTTGAGTGTGGGTTGGGAGGTGCAGGCTCAGGCTGTGGCAGACAGGGAATTAATGCCCAGGCTAGACTGTATCATTGGGGTGCAGTCGAGTTTCGTGCAGGCTGGTACTCATTTGTGGTTACTGGGAAGCCCCAAAGGGCAACGTTTTTCTTCTGGAGGGAAGACACAGTGCCACATAGTGGCTCCAGAATTCCAAAACAGGAAGGCTTGTGGGCCAGGAGTGTGAGGAAAAAATTCTGAGAACACAAGCCAGACTTAGATTTCGGGGTGAGGGGACGGCAGGCACCCTCTGCAGAGTGATTAGAGATCCCGTATACCTGAAGACAGAGCTAGGATCCGAAGTTGGCTTAGGTCGGAGTTTCTGTCCATGACGGCCCCTTCATGAAGGGGAGGGTGTCACGAGGACATGGAGGTTTTCACACGATGGGAATTGTGAGATGCTCCAAACCGCAATGATTCCTTCTGTGGGACAGTCGAGACCTGTTGGATGGCTCCAGGACATCCCATAAGGAAGTTATCCAGAGCAGGGTTCTAAGGATGGATGCCTGGGCAGCCTGCCTCCCATTCCAGGTGTCTCATAGAGCCAAGGCAAGTTCTATCTGCTGGATCTAGGGGAGCAACCGAGGCGGGTGTGTTGAAAAGGGTGAATTGAGGATGGGTCATAATGAGCATTTGTGTCCATGTAGACCTTGGAATGGGGTGCTTGATCCGGGGCCTTGAGGGATGTTCATAACCGGAGGTTTTGATGGAGCTCTAAAGAGTATGTTTCCTATGTAGAGAAGAGAATTGTTTTGATGAGTGCCTAAGGAATCTCCCATATGCTGGTATTGGAAACCAGGCCTCTGAGGAGAGATGACTGGAATCAAAAGCAATGGATCTGATTAGGGCCTAAGTGCCTGTCCAGTTCAATCTTATTCTCTGGGGATATCTGTCTCTGGGTCTGAGTGGAGGTAGTTTCCTAACTTGTGAGAGATCATCCCTGTTTGTCCTGGGCAGCCAACACTATTCGGATGGCCTCGGGGAGATTGGAGGATACTCCTAATCTATAGAGTTGTGGCCAATGGAAATGGCAGAATTCCCCTGTAGAGGGAAGCCACAGTCCTGAGGTGTGGCTCCAGGGGCCCCAACTTGGATGGTGTGTGGGCCAGGACTGTGGGGACAGAAGTCTGAAAACACAAACTCAGCTTAGGTTTGGGGATGTATGTATGAAGGCTCGATCTACAGACCGTGAGAATTTTCCGGGCTATGAACAAAGGGCGAGTATGTGGCGCTTGCTCAGGCTTTTGTCTCTGGATTTTGTGTCAACGGTGGCCGCGGAATGTCGGGGTGTCCTCAAGGGCCATGGACAATTCTTTCTCTGATGATTTGGCCTGATCCCAAGTGGTTGGGATCATTCTGTGGATCGGAAGAGTCCTTTCTGTATTTTTTTTTTTTTACCTCAGGTGTCCCACCAAAGAGGGATTCCAGAGTAGAGTCCTGAATAGGGGTGACTAGACATCTAGAACTCTGGTTGAGATTGTGGGACTAGGGGCTTGGCAAGCCCCATATGTGGGCTGTTGTTCCAGTCACTAAGAGGCTTTACATGAGGATAGGGCTCACGCTGAGGGTCACAATGTGTGTTTGTGCACATTGTGGCCCTCAGGGAGAGGTGGGGCCTCATAGTCCATGCTGCTTTCTCCTACAATGAACATTGGACAACATGCCAACCACTAGGTTTCTTGCCAAGGCGAAGGAGAAGTTCTGATTCTTGCATCACGTTCATGACTGAGCAGTGAGTGGAGATAAGGTCTAGGTTCTGAAGGTGAAAACTGAGGTTGGGTAGAGATGATGGCCTAAAGCCATTGTGGGTGTGATATGCTCTGTGTACGGCCAGCTGTCTGGGTGTTGGACTGGAGGTCTGCCTTCAGGCTGTGTCAGACAGGGCTTTAGTGCACAGGATAGACTGTATAATTGGGGTATGGTCGAGTGGCATGCAGGTTGTTACTCATTTGGCGTTTCTGGTTAGCCCTATAGGGCAACATTTTTCTTCTGGATTGCAGGCAGAGTGCTGCATTGTGTCTCCAGAATTGCCAAACAGGAGGGGTGTGGTCAGGATTGTGAGGAAGGAAGTCTGAAATCACAAGCTAGCACGAGTTTTGGGGCCAAGAGCATGGCAGGCCCACTCTGCAGAGGCTGAATCGAGATCTCCTGCAGGTGAGGTCAGGGCGAGTATCAGATGTTGCCTCAAGCTGGAGTTTGTGTCCATGACGGCCCCTTCCTGAAGAGGGTGGGGCCGTCATGAGGCCAGGGAGGTTTCCCTACCCTGGGAGTTGTGAGCTGTTCCAAACTTCAAAATTTCCTTCTTCAGGACAGTCGAGTACTATTGGATGGTTCCAGGATGCCCCATACAGAAAGACTCGAGAGCAGGGCCGAAGCATGGATGCCGAGAAACGCCAACTCACCATCCCATTGCCTGTTGGAGACAAGGCACGCTCAGTCTGCGGGCTCTTGGGTGAGCTACCCAGAAGGCTGAGTTTAAATGGACTCTCCTGAGGATGAGTCATAATGTGGGTTGGTGGCCATGGAGACCTTGGAATGTGGCAGTAGCTAAGGGTCTCTGCAGGATTCTCCAACCCGAAGGGCTTGACACAACTCCAACAAGGAAGCTTCCCATGTGGAGTTGAGAGGTCTTCTGTCTGGTGCCTCAGGAAAGCCCCGTATGCTGGTCTTCGAACCCAGGCCTCTGAGGAGTGATACCTGGACACCAAAGCAAGAGTTCATAATAGGGCCTAGGGGCCTGTCTGGTTCAATCTTCTGTCTCTGCGGATATCTGTCTGTGTGTCTGCATGGAGGTAGTAGTTGCTCAGCTTGTGTCATAATGCCCCTATTTGTCCAGTGCGGCTTGCGGTAGTGGGATGTCCTTGGGGACCTTGAGGTTTCTACTATTTTGTAGAGTTGTGGCCAATGGAATGGGCAGTTTCTTAGGAGAGAGCAGGCACAGTACTGTGGTGTGGCTCCAGAGACCCCAGCCTGGAGGCTGTGTGGGCCATGGCTGTGCAGACAGACATCCAAAAACCCTAACTCAGCTCAGGTTTGGGGCCGAGGTTACGGCAGGCCTGATCTACAGTCCATGAGGGGAGTTCCTCTGGATATGAAAGAAGGGTGAGAGGGAGGCAGTCGCTCAGGCTTTTGTCTCTGGATGTTTTGTCCACAATGGCCGTTTAATGTAGGAGTTGCCTCATGGGTCGTAGAAGTCTCCCTCTCTGGTAGTTTGTCCAGCCCCCAAGAGTTTGGGGTCCTTCTGTGGGAAGGGAAGTGTCCTGTTTTCTGCTTACTGTGTCCCCCCAGTAGAGGGATTCTAGAGCATAGCAGTGGGTACTGACAACTGGAATACTCGCCATCTGGTTAAGCCTGGGGGCCTATGGATATGACAAGCCCCATATGCAGGATCTTGGTCCAGCCACTGAAAGGCGTTACTTTAATACGGGACTCACGCTTCAGGTCTCAATGCATGTCTGTGCCCTAGGGGGCCCTCAAGCACTGGCGTGGCCTTTCGGACAATGCAGGTTTTCCCACATTGAACGTTGGACAACATGCCAACCACACGGTTTCTGGCCATGGGGAAGGAGGAATTCTAATTTCTGCATCACGTTCACCCCTGGGCAGTGATTGGAGATAAGGTCTAGGTTCTGTAGCCTGAAAACCGAGGTTGGGAAGAGATGACGACCTACAGCCATAGCGGGACCTATGTGTCCAGGTTGGGGCCAGCTGTCTGGGTGTCGTTTGGGATGTCTTGTCTCAGGGGTGGCTGCGTTGAAATGGACTTTCCTGAGGATGGGTCCTATTGTGTTTGTGTGTCCATGAGGGCTTTGGAATGGGGTGGTGGCACCGGGACCCTGAAGTACTCTCCTAAGCTTTGGACATGGCTCCCATGCACAGGTTTCCTTGTGGAGACGAGATGAGTTCTGATGGGTGCCTCAGGAAAACCCCTATGCTCGTATTGGAATCAGGCTTTTGAGGACACATGCCTGTAACCCAAAGCAATGGATCCTATTATGGCCTAGGGTCCTGTCTGGTTCAATCTTCTTCTCTGGGGACATCCATCTATGGTATGAGTGGAGGTCGATTATCAGCTGGTGTCAGACAGCCCATGTTTGTTCCGGGCGACCTACACTATTGGGATGGCCTCAGGGACTTTGGAGGTTTTTCCGAATTTGTACGATTTTGGACCATGGAATGGGCAGAATTCCCATGGATTGGTAGGCACAGTCCTAATTTGTGGCTCCAGGGGCCCATCCTGGAACGTGTGTGGCCCAAGACTTTGAGGACAGAAGTCTGAAAACACAAACTCAGCTTAGGTTTGGGGACATAGGTATGGCAGGCCCGATCTACAAACCATGAGAAGAACTCTCAGGATATGAAGAAAGTGCGAGTCTGAGGCGCTTGCTCAGGCTTTTGTCTCTGGATTTTGTATCAGCGATGGCCGTGGAATGTCGGGGAGGCCTCATGGGCCGTGGACGAATCTTCCTCTCTGAGGATTTGGCCCGATTCGCAATTGCTTTTCGTCAATCTGTGGGATGGGAGGACTCATTTCAGTTTTGTTACCTCAGGTGTCCCACCAAAAGAGGAATTCCAAAGCTAAGCCGTGGGGAAGACTGAAGGGACAACCCGAACTATGGTTATAAATTGGGGCCTAGGGGCATGGCAAGCCCAATACGCTGTCTCTTCATCCAGCCACTGAGTGTCCTTATGAGGACTGGGTTTAGCCTGAGCGTCACAATGTGTGTGCGAGCATGGGCGGGGCCTCATGGGCGGGGTCATGGGCCACACTGGTTTCAACGACACTGAACGTTGGACAACATGCCAACCACAAGGTTTCTTGCCATGGGGAAGGAGTTCTGATTTCAGCATCACCTTCAACCCCAGGCAGTGATTGGAGATAAGGTCTAGGTTCTGAAACCTGAAAACCGAGGTTGGGAAGAGATGACGACCTAAGGCCATGGCGGCTCCATGTGCTCAGTGTGCGGCCAGCTGTCTGGGAGGGGCCAGGGGGTCCAGGCTCAGGCTGTGTCATAAAGGGCATTAGAGACCTGGTCAGCCTAAGTATTTGGGGTACAGCCAAGGTCGGTGCAGGTTGATCCTCATTTGGGGTTACTGGATAGCCCCAGAGGACAATGTTTTTCTTCTGGCGGGCCGGCAGAGTGCGGCATTGTAGTTATGGATTGCCAAACTGTAGGGCTTGTGGGCAAGTAGTCTGACGACAAAAGTCAGAGAACACAAGCTAGGCTTAGGTTTCTGGGTGAGGCCATGGCAGGCACAATCTACAGACCTGAATCGAGATCTCGTGCATCTGAAGTCAGGGCGAGGATCAGACGATCGCTCAGTTTGGAGTTTCTGTCCCTGATGGCCCCTTCATGAATGGGGGGGGGGATCACGAGGCCATGGGGATTTTCCCACGATGGGAGTTGTGAGAAGCTCCAAACTGCAGAGAGTCTTCTGCAGGACAATTGAGACCTGTTGTTTGGCTCCAGGCCAATGATTCTGAGCAGGGTTCTAAGGATGGATGGCTGGGTAGCCCACCTCGTATTCCAATTGTCTCCTAGCACAAAGACAGGTTAGATCTCCTGGATCTGTGGGGAGCAACCGAGGAAGCTGCATTGAAATGGACACCCCTGGGGATGGGTCCTAATGTGCCTTTGTGTCTAAGGAGACCTTGGAATGAAGCGGTGGCACTTGGGCCCTAAAGAGTTCTACTAAACAGAGGCTTTGACACAGCTCCAACGTGCAAGTTTCCCATGTGTAAATGAGATGTTTTCTGATGGGTGAGTCAAGAAACAGCTATATGCTGCTTTTGAAATCCAGGCCTCTGAGGAGAGATTCCTGGAAACCAAAGCAATGGATCTGATTAGTGCCTAGGGGCCTGTTCTTTCATTTTTTACCTCTGGGGACAACTGTCTATGGGTCTGAGTGCAGGTAGGTGCTCTGTAGGGCTCAGATTGCCCCTGTTTTTCCTGGGAAGCCACCACTATTGAGATGGATCAGGGACTTTGGAGGTTTATCTTATTAGAAGGGTTGTGGCCATTGGAATGGGCACACACAATTCCCTTGGAGAGGGCAAGTACAGTCCTCAGGTTTGGCTCCAAGGGCCTTAGCCTGTAGGTTGTGTAAGCCAGGGCTGTTTGGACAGTTGTCTGAAAACACAAACTCGGCTTATGTTTCGGGTCATAGGTATGGCAGGACTGATCAACAGACCATGAGGAGAACTCTTCGGGATTTGAAAGAAGGGCGAGTGTGAGGCTCCTGCTCAAGTTTTTGTCTCTGGATATCGTGTCACTCATGGTCGTGGAATTTCTGGGTGACTTCATGGGAAATGGACGAGTCTTACTCTCTGGTGGTTTGGCCCCGTCCAAAGAGTTTGGGGTCATTCTGTGGGCTGGAAGAAGTCCGTTTTTTATTGTTTTTGTTGTTGTTGTTGTTGTTGTTGTTGTTGTTTTCTTTTTTAACCTTAGGTGTCCCACCGAATGAGAGATTCCAGAGTAGAGCCCTGGGGAGGGGCGACTGGACAATCAGAAATCTGGTTAAAAATGGGGGCCTAGGGACATGTCAAGCCCATTATGACATCTAATGGTCCAGCCAAGGAGAGGACTTACTAGAGGACAGGTTCATGATGAGGGTCACAATGCGTGTGTATGCCCTCGTCGCACTCAAGAATGGGCGGGGCCTCAGGGTGAATGCTGGTTTCTCCTACTCTGAACGTTGGACAACGTGCCAACCACAAGGGTTCTTACCATGGGTAAGGAGGAGTTCTGATTTCTGCATCACACTCACCCCTGGGCAGTGATTGGAGATAGGTCTCGGTTCTGAAGCCTGAAAACTGAGGTAGGGAAGAGATGATGACCTAAGGCCATGGCGGGTTTTATGTGCTCAGTGTGCGGTCAGCTTTCTGGGTGTTGGTCAGGAGGTCCGGGCTCAGGTTGTGTTCGACAGTGCATTAGTGCCCAGGTTAGACTATATAATTTGGGTAAAGTCGAGTGCTGTGTAGGTTTATCCTCATTTAAGGTGCCTGGGCAGCTCATGAGGCAATAATTTTTTTTCTAGAGGGCAGGCAGAGTGCTGCATTGTGGGTCCGGAATTGCCAAACTTGAGGGCTTCGGGGCCAGGAGTGTGAGGACGGAAGTCTGAGAAGACAAGCTAGACTTGGGTTTCAGGGCGAGGGCACGGCAGGTACCCCCTGCAGATCTGAACCAATATCTCATGCATCTGAAGTCAGGGCAAGGATCAGACGTTGGCTCAGGTTGGAGTTTCTGTGCATGACGGCCGCTTCATGAAGGGAGCCATTGAGGTTTTCCCACGTTGGGAGTTGTGGGATGCCCCCTTCAAGGATTCCTTCTGCGGGACAATTGAGACCTGTTGGACAGCTCCAGGACATCCCATATGGAATGACTCCAGAGCACCGTTCGCGGATGGATGCCTGGGAAGCCCGCCTCGCATTCCAATTGTCTCCTAGCAACAAGACAGTTTAGATCTGCTGGCTCTATTGATGCCCCCCACCATCATGAAGGGGCCATCCTGAACAGAAACTTCAACCTGAGCCTACGTCTGATCCTCGCCCTGACTTCAGATGCATGAGATTTAGATTTAGCTCTACAGAGTGTGCCTGCCATGATCTTGACCCAAAACCTAAGCCTAGCTTGTGTTCTCACACTTCCTTCCTCACAATTCTGGCCCACAAGCCCTCCAGTGTGAGAATTCTGTCGCCACAATGCAGCACTCTTCCTTCCCTCCAGAAGAAGCGCGTTGCCCCTGGGGCTACCCAGAAACGCCAAATGAGGATCAATCTGCATGCCATCAACTTTACTCCAATTATACAGTCTAAGCTTGGCACTAATGCCCTGTCTGACACAGCCTGAGCCTGGACCTCCTGGATGATACCCAGAAAGGTGGTGTCACACCTAAGGACTGTGCCAGTGCTCTCCAAGGGTACTCTGCCCGTTTCATTTGCCACAACCTTACAGATTAGGAGAAACCTCCAATTCCCAAGACCAGCCCAATAGTGTTGGCCTCCCCCAACAAACATGGGTGATCTGACACAAGCGGAGCAGTAAACTCCATTCTGAATCTTAGACAGAGACACTCAGAGGAGAATATTGAAAAGGACAGGCCCCTAGACCGTAATCAGATCCATTGCTTTGGATTCCAGGCATTGTTCCCCAGATGCTTGGTTTCCAATACCAGGTTGTGGGGGTTTCAGAACAAATCTCGTCTCTACATGGGAAACTTGCTCTTTGGAGCTGCATCAAAACCTCAGGTTAGGAGAATTCTTCAGGGAAACAGAGCCACTGCCCCATTCCAAGGGATCCATGGACACAAATCCACATCATGACTGATCCTCATGAGAGTGCATTTCAATTCAGCCCCCTCGGTTGTTCCCCCAGTGACAGCAGATCGAATCCTCCTTTTCACTAGGACACAACTGGAATGCAAGTTGGACTGCCCAGGCATCCATCATTAGAACTGTGCTTTGGAGCATTTCTTATGGGACGTCCTTGATCCATCCAAAAGTTCGTGACTGTCCCGCTGACGGAATCCTTGTGGTTTGGAGCATCACACACTCACAAAGTTGGAAATCTTCCATGGTTTCCTGATGCCCCCCCCACCTTCATGAAGGGGACATCATGTACAGAAACTCCAACCTAAGCCAACATCTGATCCTCGCACTGACTTCAGATGCTCGAGATCTCATTTCAGGTCTGTAGAGTGTGCCTGCCATGTCACCGCTGCGAATTCAAAGCTGAACTTGTGTTCTCAGACTTCTGTCCTAAAACACCTGGCCCACAAGCCCTGAAGTTGGCAATTCTGGAGCCAGAATGCAGCACTCTGCCTGCCCTCCAGAAGAAAATCTTTGCCCTATGGGGCCAACCAGAAACCCCAAATGAGGACCAACCTTCACATCACTCGACTGTACCCCAATTATACAGTCTAGCCTGGGGACTAATGCCCTGCCTGACACAGCCTGAGCCCAGACCTCATGATGGACACAGACATCTGGCCGCACACTAAGTGCATCGGACCCACCATGGCCTTAGGTCGTCATCTCTTACCAACCTCGGTTTTCAGGCTTCAGAATCTAGACCTTATCTCTACTCACTGCCACGCCGTGTACGTGATGCAGAAATCAGAACTCCTCCTTCCCCATGACCAGAAACCCTGTGGTTGGCATGTTGTCCATCGTGCAGTGTAGGAGAAACCAGCATGGCCCATGAGGCCTCAGACATGCTTGAGGGCTTCGATGGGCACAAACACACATTAGGACCCTAAGCATGAACCCTGGCCCAAGTAAAGCCTCTCCGGGGCTGGACCAAGAGCCCACATATGGAGATTACCATGCCCCTACTCCCCAAACCTTAACCAGTGCTTGAGAAGTCTAGTCACCCCTACTCAGATCTCTTCTCTAGAATCCCTCCTTGGTGGGACACATGAGGTTAAAAAAAATAGAGAAAGGACTTCTACCGTCCAAAGAATGACCGCAAACACTTGGAATTGGGCCAAATTCACAGAGAGAAATACTCGTCCATGGCTGATGAGGCCATCCTGACATTCCACGGCCACCATTGACACAAAATCCGGAGACAAAAGCCTGAAAAAGTCCCACACACTCGCCCTTTGTTCAAAGCCTGAAAAATTCTCACGGTCTGTAGATCGGGCCTGCCATACCTATGTCCCCAAACCTAAGCCACGTTTGTGTTTTCAGACTTCTGTCTCCATTGTCCTGGCCCACACACCCTCAAGGCTTGGCCCCATGGAGCCACACCTCAGGACTGTGCCTGCCCTCTCCATGGGAATTCTGCTCATTCCTTTGGCACAACCTGACAGATTAGGAGAAACATCCGAAGTCCCCGAGGCCACCCCAATATTGTAGGATGTCCGGGACAAACAGGGACCATCTGCCACAAGCTGAGCCACTACCTCCAATCAGACCTGTAGATAGATATCCATAGAAAAGAAGATTGAACAGGACAGGCACCTAGGCCCTAAACGGATCCATTGCTTTTGTTTTCACGTATTTCTCCTCAGAGGCCTGGATTCCAATACCAGCACATGGGGGTTTCTGGAGCTACCAATCAGAACAAATCGCATGCCACATGGGAATCATGCTATATGGAACTGTGTCAAAACCTCCAGTTAGGAGAAAATTTCACGTCACTGGAGCCACTGCCCCATTCCAATGTCTCAATGGACACAATCCCACATTATGACCCATCCTCAGGAGAGTCCATTTCAACTCAAACCTGGCGGTTGCTCACCCAGTGCCAGCAGATCAAACCTGCTTTGTCACTAGGAGACAATTGGAATGCGAGTTTGTTGCCCAGGTATCCGTTGTTAGAACTCTGCTCTGGAGAAATTCCTAATGGGGTGTCCTTGATACATTCAACAGGTCTCAACTGTCCTGCAGAAGGAATCCTTGTAGTTTGCAGCATCACACACTCACACCGTGGGAAAACCTCCATGGCCTCGTGATGCCTCCACCTTCAGGTAGAGGACATCATGGACAGAAACTCCCGTCTGATTCGCCCTGACTTCAGATGCATGAGATCTCAATTCAGCTCTGCAGAGTGTTCCTGCCTTGCCCTCGCCCCAAAACCTAAGCCAGCTCGCGTTCTCAGACTTCCGTCCTCACACTCCTGGCCCACAAGCCTTCCACTTTGGGAATTCTGGAGACAAAATGCAGCACTCTGCCTGCCCTCCAGAAAAGAGACTTTGCCCTAGGGGTCTACCCAGAAACATCAAATGAGGATCAACCTGCAATTCTCTAGACTGTACCCCAATTATACAGTCTAGCCTGGGCACTAATGCCCTGTCTGACACAGCCTGATCCCAGACCTCGTGACCGACACCCAGACACCTGGCCTCACACTGAACACATCGAACAGGCCATGGCCTTAGGTCATCATCTCTTCCCAACCTTGGTCTTCAGGCTTCAGAACCTATTCGTTATCTCCACTCACAACTAAGTGATGTACGTGATGCAGAAATCAGAACTTCACCTTCCCCATGACCAGAAACCTTGTGGTTGGCATGTTGTCCAACGTTCAGTATATGAGAACCCAGCATGGCCCATGAGGCCTCAGACATGCTTGAGGGCCGCGATGGGCATAAACACACATTAGGACCCTAAGCATGAACCCTGGCCTCAAGTAAGCCTCTCCGTGGCTGGACCAAGAGCCTGCATATGGGACTTGCCATGCCCCTACTCCCCCAATCCTAGCCAGAGCTTGAGAAGTCTAGTCAACCTTATTCAGAGCTCTTTTCTGGAATCCCTCTTTGGTGGGACACATAAGGTAAAAAAAAAAAAAAAAAAACCAAGATAAAGAAAAAAAAAAGTAAGGACTCCTACCATCCAAAGAATGACCCCAAACACTTGGAATTTGGCCAAATCCACAGAGAGAAATACTCGTCCATGGTCGATGAGGCCAGCCTGACATTCCACGGCCACCATTGACACAAAATCTGAGACAAAAACCTGAAAAAGCGCCACACACTTGCCCTTTGTTCAGAGCCCCCAAAATTCTCAAGGTCTGTAGATCGGGCCTGCCATACCTATGTCCCCAAACCTAAGCCGAGTTTGTGTTTTCAGACTTCTGTCTCCATTGTCCTCACCCACACACCCTAAAGGCTGGGCCCCATGGAGCCACACCTCAGGACTGTGCCTGCCCTCTCCAAGGGAATTCTGCTCATTCATTTGGCACAACCTGACAGATTAGGAGAATCATCCAAAATCTCTGAGGCCATCCCAATAGTGTAGGATGTCCTGGACATACAGGGACCCTCTGGCACAAGCTGAGCCACTACCTCCAATCAGAACCTTAGACAGATATCCATAGAAAAGAATATTGAACAAGACAGGCACCTAGGCCCTAATTGGATCCATTGCTTTTGTTTTCAGTCATCTCTCCTCAGAGGCCTGGATTCCAATACCAGCATAAGGGGGTTTCCAGAGATACCTATCAGAAAAAATCTCGTCTCCACATGGGAATCTTGCTCTATGGAGCTGTGTCATAACCTCCAGTTAGGAGAAAACTTCAGGTCACTGGAGCCACTGCCCCATTTGAATATCTCCATGGACACAATCCCAAATTATGACCCATCCTCAGGAGAGTCCATTTCAACTAAACCCCCTCGGTTGCTACCCCAGAGCCAGCAGATTGAACCTGCCTTGTCGCTAGGAGACAATTGAAATGCAAGTTGGTCTCTTCAGGCATCCATCCTTAGAACCCTGCTCTTGCGTCATTCCTTATGGGACATCCTTGAGCCATCCAACAGGTCTCGACTGTCCCACAGGAGTCCTTGTGCATGGACCACCTAACAACTCATATCATGGAAAGCTTCCAAGGTCACATGATGCCCCCAATCTTCATGAAGGCAGATCATGGAAAGAAACTCCAACCTGAGCCAACAGCTGATCTTCGCCTTGACTTCAGATGCACGAGATCTTGATTCAGCTCTTCAGAGTGTACCTGCTGTGCCCTCACCCCAAAACCTAAGCGTAGCTAGGGTTCTCCGACTTCCGTCCTCACTCTCCTGGACCACACGCCCTCTATTTTGGGATTTCCGATGACACAGTGCTGCACTCTGCCTGCCCTCTAGAAGAAAAGTATTGCCCTATGGGTCTACCCAGAAACCTCAAATGAGGATAAACTTGCACGTCACTCAACTGTACACCAAATATAGTCTAGCCTGTGCACTAATGCCCTGTCTGACAGAACCTGAGGCCTGAATTCCCAACCGACACCCAGACAGCTTGCAGTACACTGAGAACATCTGAACCGCCATGGCCTTAGGTCGCCATCTCTTTCCAACTTCGGTTTTCAGGCTACAGAATCCTAGACCTTATCTCTACTCACTTCACATGGGTGAACGTGATGCAGAAATCAGAACTCCTCCTGCCCTCTCGCCAGAATCTTGTGGTTGGCATCTTGTCCAACGTTCAGTGGAGGACCCCTGTAGGGCCTACAGGGGTAGTAGTAGGGCCCCTGAGGGTAGTGTAGGGTCCCTGAGGCCCTGCCTATGCTTAAGAGCTGCGGTGGGCTCAAACACACATTGGGACCCTCAGTTTGAGCCCTGTCCTCAAGTAAAGCCTCTCAGTGGCTGGACCATGAGCCCGCCTATGGGGCCTGCCATGCCCCAAGTCACCCAATCTTAACCAGAGGTAGAGACATCTAGTCACCCCTACTCAGGGCTCTGCTCTGGAATCCCTCTTTGGTGGGACATTTGAGGTAAATAAACACAGAAAGGACTCCTCCCACTCACAGAATGACCCCAATCACTTGGGATTGGGCCATCCCAAGTGATTGGGGTCCAGAGAGAAAGACTCGTCCATGGCCCATGAGGCCAGCCCGACATTCCACGGCCACTATTGACACAAAATCCAGAGACATAAGCTTCAGCAAGCGTTCACACTCACCCTTAGGTCATAGCCCAAAAAATTCTCCTCATGGTCTGTAGATTGGGCCTGCCATACCTACGTCCCCAAACCTAAGCCGAGTTTCTGTTTTCAGATTTCTATCCTGACATCCCTGTCCCACACACCCTCCAGACTGAGGCCCCTGGAGCCACACCTCAGGACTGTGCCTGCCCTCTCCAAGGAAATTCTTCCCATTCCATTGGCCACAACCCTACAGATAAGGAGAAACCTCCAAAGTCCCAGAGGCCATTCCAATAGTGTAGGCCACCCAGGACAAAGAGGGGCGATCTCTCACAAGCTGAGCAACGACGTCAACTCACCCGTAGACAGATAACGCAAGAGAAGAAGATTAAATTGGACTGGCCCCTAGAATGTAATTGGTTCCATTGCTTTTTTTTCTAAGCATCTCTCCTCAGAGGCCTGTTTTCCAATACCAGCATATGGGGGATTCCAGAGATACCAATCAGAACAAATCTTGTCTTCACATGGGAAACTTATCCTTTGGAGCTCTGTAAAAGCCTCCAGTTAGGAGAAACCTTCAGGTAGCCGGAGCAACCGCCCTATTCCAAGGTCTCCATGGACACATACCCGCATTATGACCATTCGGCAGGAGAGTACATTTCAACTCAGCCCCGTCGATTACTCCCCCAGAGGCAGAATATCAAACCTGCCTTGTCGCTAGGAGACAACTGGAATGCAAAGCAGACTCTCTAGGCATCCATCCTTGGAATCCTGCTCTGGCGCCGTTCCATATGGGATGTCCTGGAGCCTTCCAACAGGTCTTGACTGTCCCACAGAAGGAATCCTTGCAGATTGGAGCATCTCACAACTCCTATCGTGGGAAAACCTACATGGCCTCATGAGATGCTCCCCTTTATAAAGGGGCCATCATGGACAGAAACTCCAACCTGAGCCAACTTCTGATGCATTGCTTTGGTTTCTAGGTATCTCTCCTCAGAGGCCTGGTTTCCAATATCAGAATATGGGGGTTTCCTAAGGAAACAATCAGAACAGATCTCATCTCCACATGGGAAACTTGCTCTTTGGAGCTGTGTCAATACCTCAGGTTAGGAGGATCCTTCAGGGCGCTGGCGCCATGGCCCAATCCCAAAATCTCCAAGGACACAAACTTACATTATGATCCATTCTCAGGAGTGTCCATTTAAAATCAGCCCCCTCGGCTGCTCACCCTGAGGCAGCAGATCAAACCTTCCTTGTCACTAGGAGACAGTTAGAATGGGAGGCGGGCTGCCCAGGCATCCATCCTTAGAACCCTGCTCTGGAGAACTTCTTTATGGGACGTCTTGAATCCAACCAACCTGTCTTGACTGTCTCGCAGAATGTATCCTTGTGGTTTGAAGCATCACACAATAACACTGTGAGAAAACCTCCATTTCCTCATGATGCCCCACACCTTCATAAATGGGCCATCATGGACAGAAACTCCATCCTAAGCCAAAGTCTGATCCTCGCCCTGAATTCAGAAGCATGAGATCTCGATTCAGCACTTGAGAGTGTGCCTGCTGGGCCCTCTCCCCGAAACCTAAGCCAAACTTGTGTTCTCAGACTTCCGTCCTCAGAATCCTGGCCACACCCCTCCAGTTTGGAAATTCTGGAGACACAATTCAGCACTCTGCCTGGCCTCAGAAGAAAAATGTTGCCCTATAGGGCTAACCAGATACGCCAAATGAGTAACAACCTGCATGCCACTCGACCATACCCCAATTATACAGTCTAGCCTGTGCACTAAAGCCCTGTCTGACACAGCCTGAGGGCAGACCTCCAGTCCAACACCAGGACAGGTGGCCGTACACTGAGCATAACATACCCACAATGGCTTTAGGCCATCATCTCTACCCAACCTCAGTTTTCACCTTCAGAACCTAGACCTTATCTCCACTCACTGCTCAGGAGAGAACGTGATGCAAGAATCAGAACTTCTCCTTCGCCATGGCAAGAAACATTGTGGTTGGCATGTTGTCCAACGTTCATTGTAGGAGAAAGCAGCATGGACTATGAGGCCCCACCTATCCCTGAGGGCCACAATGTGCACAAACACACATTGTGACCCTCAGCGTGAGCCCTATCCTCATGTGAAGCCTCTTAGTGACTGGAACAACAGCCCACATATGGGGCTTGCCAAGCCCCTAGTCACCCAATCTCAACCAGATTTTGAGATGTCAAGTCACCCGACTCAGGGCTCTGCTCTGGAATCCCTCTTTGGTGGGACACCTGAGGTAAAAAAAAAAAAAATACAGAAAGGACTCTTCCCATCCACAGAATGATCCCAACCCCTTGGGATCAGGCCAAATCATCAGAGAAAGAATTGTCCATGGCCCTTGAGGACACCCCGACATTCCACAGCCACCGTTGACACAAAATCCAGAGACAAAAGCCTGAGCAAGCGCCACATATTCGCCCTTTGTTCATAGCCCGGAAAATTCTCACGGTCTGTAGATCGAGCCTTCATACATACAGCCCCAAACCTAAGCTGAGTTTGTGTTTTCAGACTTCTGTCCCCACAGTCCTGGCCCACACACCATCCAAGCTGGGGCCCCTGGAGCCACACCTCAGGACTGTGGCTTCCCTCTCCAGGGGAATTCTGCCATTTCCATTGGCCACAACCCTATAGATTAGGAGAAACCTCCAAACTCCCCGAGGCCATCTGAATAGTGTTGGCTGCCCAGGACAAACAGGGATGATCTTTCACAAGTTAGGAACCTACCTCCACTCAGACCCAGAGACAGATATCCCCATAGAATAAGATTGAACTGGACAGGCACTTAGGCCCTAATCAGATCCAATGCTTTTGTTTCCAGGCATCTCTCCTCAGAGGCCTGGTTTCCAATACCAGCATAGGGGAATTACTGAGGCACTCATCAGAAAAATCTCGTCTCCACATAGGAAATGTACTCTTTGGAGCTCTATAAAAACCTCTGTTTAGGAGAATCTTTCAGGGCCCCGGATCAAGCGCCCCATTCCAAGGTCTCCATGGACTTAAACCCACATTATGATCTATCCTCGGGAGCGTCCATGTCAACTCAACCCCCTTGGTTTCTCCCCCTAGGGCCTGCAGATCAAACCTGCCTTGTTGCTAGGAGACAACTAGAATGGGAGGTGGGCTGCATAGGTATCAATCCTTAGAACCCTACTCTGGAGTCATTCCATATGGGACATCCTAGAGCCATCCAACAGGTCTCAAGTGTCCCACAGAAGGAATATTTGCAGTCTGGATCATCTCAGAACTCCCATTGTGGGAAAATCTACATGGCCTCTTGAGACGCTCCACTTTATAAAGTGGCCATCATGGACAGAAACTCCAACCTGAGCAAACGTCTGATATTCGCCCTGACTTCAGGTGCATGAGATCATGATTCAGCTCTGCAGAGTGTGCCTTCTGTGCCCTCACCCCAAAAACTAAGCCTAGCTTGTGTTCTCAGACTACAGTCCTCACACCCCTGGCCCAAAAGCCCTACAGTTTGGCAATACTGGGGCCACAATGCAGCACTCTGCCTGCCCTCCCAGAGAAAAACGTTGCCTAATGGAACTACCTAGAAACCCGAATGAGGATCAATTGAACGCCACTCGACTGCACCCCAAATATACAGTCTACCCTGTCTAATGCCTTGTCTGACACAGCATGAGCCCACACCTCCAGACCTACGCTCAACAGCTGGCCGCACACTGAGCTCATTGGACCCAACAGGTCCTTAGGTCTTCATCTCTTCCCAACCTCGGTTTTCGGGTTTCAGAACCTAGACCTAAACTCCAATCACTGTCCAGCGGTGAACGTGATGCAGAAGTCACAACTCTTCCTTCGCCATGGCCAGAAACCTTGTGGTTGGCATATTCTCCAACGTTCAGTGTCGGAGAATCCAGCATGGCCCATGAGGCCCTTCCCATGCTTGAGGGCCTTGTTGGCACAAATAGGCATTGTGACCCTCAGCATGAGCCCTGTCCTCAAGGAAGGCCTCTCAGTGTCTGGATCAAGAGCCCACATATTGGACTTGCCATGCCCCTTGGCCCCCAAACTAAAACAGAGGTGAGGTTGTCCAGTTGTCCCTCCCGAGGACTCTGCTCTGGAATCCCTCTTTTATTGGGACACAAGAGGTACAAAAAATAAAATAAAATAAAATAAAAAACAGAAAGGACTCCTCCCATCCCACAGAACGTACCCAAACTCTTGGGATTGGGTCAAATCCTCAGAGATGGAAAGCCGTCCACAACCCATGAGGCCATGCCAGCATTCCACCCACATTGTTGTCACAAATCCAGAGACAAAATCTGAGCAAGCAACTCAAACTCAAACTTTTTCATATCCTGAAGTGTTATCACGGTCTGTAGATTGGGCGTGCCATAACTATGTCCCCAATCCTAAGCAGAGTTTGTGTTTTCAGATTTTTGTCCCCACAGGCCTGGCCCACACACCCTCAAGGTTGGGGCCCTAGAGCCAAACTCAGAACTTTGCCTGCCCTCTCCGGGGGATTTCTGCCCATTCCATTGGCCACAACCCTATAGATTAGGAGAAACTCCAAAGTCCTGAGGCCATCCCAATATTATAGGCTGCCCAGGACAAACAGGGGCGATCTGACACAAGCTGAGCAACTACATCCCCTCAGATCCTTATACTCGTATCCTCAGGAAAGAGATTGAACCGGACAGGCACCTAGGCCCTAATCATCTCGATTGCTTTTGTTTCCAGTCATCTCTCCTCAGAGGCCTGGTTTCCAATACCAGCATATGGGATTCCTTAGGCACTCATCAAAACAATTCTCTTCTCTACATAGGAAACATACTCTTTAGAGCTTCATCAAAACCTCCGGTTATGAACATCCCTCAAGGACCCGGATCAAGACCCCATTCCAAGGTCTCCATGGACACAAATGCACATTATGACCCATCCTCAATTCACCCATTTCAACACACCCGATTCAGTTGCTCCCCTAGATCAGGCAGATCGAACTTGCCTTGGCTCTATGAGACACCTGGAATGGGAGGCAGGCTGCCCAGGCATCCATCCTTAGAACCCTGCTCTGGATAACTTCCTTAAGGGATGTCCTGGAGCCATCCAACAGGTCTCGACTGTCCCACAGAAGGAATCATTGCGGTTTGGAGCATCTCACAATTCCCTTCGTGGGAAAACCTCCATGTCCTCGTGACACGCTCCCCTTCATGAAGGGGCCGTCATGGACAGAAACTCCAACCTAAGCCAACGTCTGATCCTAGCTCTGTCTTCAGGTATACGGGATCTCGAATCATCTCTGCAGAGGGTGCCTGCCGTCCCCTCACCCCGAAATCTAAGTCTGGCTTGTGTTCTCAGAATTTTTTCCTCACACTCATGGCCCACAAGCCTTCCAGTTTGGGAATTCTGGAGCCACTATTTGACACTGTGTCTTCCCTACAGAAGAAAAACGTTGACCTCTGGGGCTACCCAGTAACCACAAATGAGTACCATCCTGCACGAAACTCGCCTGCACCCCAATGATACAGTCTAGCCTGGGCACTAATTCCCTGTCTGCCACAGCCTGAGCCTGCACCTCCTAACCCACACTCAACAGCTAGCCGAACACTGAGCACATCAGACACACCATGGCCTTAGGTCTTCATCTCTTCCCAACCTCAGTTTTCAGGCTTCAGAACCTAGGCCTTAAATCTAATCACAGTCCAGGAGTGAAAGTGTTGCAGAAATTAGAACTCCTTCTTCCCCATGGCCAGAAAACTTTTGGTTGCCATATTGTGCAACGTTCAGTGTAGGAGAAACCAGCATGGTACATTAGGCCACGCCCTGCCTTGAGGGGCTCCTTGGGCACAAAAAGACATTGTGAAACTCAGTGTGAGACCTATCCTCAAGGAAGGCCTCTCAGTGTCTGGACCAAGAGCCCAAATATGGGGCTTGCCATGTTCTTAGGTCCCAATGTTAACCAGAGGTCTGGTTGTCCAGTCGCCCCTCCCCAGGACTCTGCTCTGGAATCCCTCTGTTGGTGGTACACCTGAGGTAAAAAAAAAAAAAAAAACAAAAAACAAAAAAAATAAAAAAAAAAAAAACAGAAAGGCCTCCTCCCTTCCGACACAATGACCCCAAACCCTTGGGATCGGGTCAATCCCCAGAAGGGAGCCTCATCGATGGCCCATGAGGATACCCCGACATTCCATTGCAATCGGTGACACATTTCCAGAAAAAAAAAAAAAAAGCATGAGCAAGCACCTCACATTCGCCCTTTGTTCATATCCCGAAGAGTTCTCCTCATGGTCTATAGATCGGGCCGGCCATACCTACATCCACCAACCTAAGTGGAGTTTGTGTTTTCAGACTTTTGTCGAAAGAGCCCAGGACCACACACGCTCCACACTTGGGTCCCTGGAGCCACACCTCAGGACTCTGCTTCCCCTCCAAGGGAATTCTTCCCATTCCATTGGCCACAACCTTGCAAATGTGGAAAAACATCCAAAGTCACTGAGGCCATCCCAATAGTGTAGGCCTCCCAGGACAAACAGGGGTGATCTCAAACCAGCTGAGCAACTACCTCCACTCAGACAACAGATGTCCCCAGAGAAGAATATTGAACCGGACAGGCCCCTAGGCCCTAATCAGATCCATTGCTTTGGTTTCCAGGCATCTCTCCTCAGAGGCCTCGTTTCCAATACCAGTATATGGTGGTTTCCTGAGGCACCAATAAGAACAAATCTCGTCTCCCCATGGAAAACTTGCTCATTGGAGCTTTGTCATAACCTCTGGTTAGGAGAATCCTTCAGGGCCCTGGTGCCACTGCCCCATACCAAGATCTCCATGGACTCAATCCAACATTAAGACCATCCTCAGGAAAGTCCATTTCAACTCAGCCCCCTCTGTTGCTACCCCAAGCCAGCAGATTAAACGTTTCTTGTTGCTAGGAGACAATTGGAATGTGAGGCTGGCTGCCCAGCCATCCATACGTAGAACCCTGTTCTGGAAAAATACCCTATAAGACGTCCTGGAGCCATCCAACAAATCTTAATTGTCCCACAGAAGGAATCCTTGCGGTTTGGAGCATCTCACAACTCCAAGAGTGGCAAAACGCCCATGGCCTCATAATCCCCCCTCTTCTTGAAGGGGCCATCATGGACAGAAACTCAAACCTGAGCCAAAGTCTGATCCTCGACTGACTTCAGACGCATGAGATCTCAATTCAGCTCTGCAGAGTGTGCCTGCCATGTCCTTGCCCCGAAACCTAAGCCTAGCTTGTGTTCTCAGCCACGTCCTCACTCTCCTGGCCCACAAGCCCTCCAGTTTGGGAATTCCGAAGCCACAATGCAGCATGCTGCCTGCCCTCCAGAAGAAAAAAATGCCCTATGCTGCTAATAAGAAACCCCAAATGATTTTCTAATGCATGTCACTCGATGGTAAAGCAATTATAGGGTCTACCCTGTATACTAATGCCCTGTCTGGCACAGCCTGAGACATGACATCCCAAACAAAACCCAGACAGCTGGCCCCAACCTGGACACATAGGACCCGCTATTGCTGTAGGTCGTCATCTCTTCCCAACCTCGGTTTTCAGGCTTCAGAACCTAAACCTTATCTCCAATCACTGCCCAGGGGTGAACGTGATGCAGAAATTAGAATTCCTCCTTCCCCATGGCCAGAAACCTTGTGGTTGGCATGTTGTCCAACGTTCAATGTGGGAAAACCTGCATTGTCCGAAAGGCCACGCCAGTGCTTGAGGGCCGCCTAGGGAACAGACATGCATTGTGACCTGCAGTGTGAGTCCTGTATTAAAGTAACGCCTTTCAGTGGCTGGACCAAGATCCTGCATATGGGGCTTGTCATATCCATAGGCCCCCAGGCTTAACCAGAGGGCGAGTATTCCAGTTGTCAGTACCCACTGCTATGCTCTAGAATCCCTCTACTGGGGGGACACATGAAGCAGAAAACAGGACACTTCCCTTCCCACAGAATGACCCCAAACTCTTGGGGGCTGGACAAACTACCAGAGAGGGAGACTTCTACGACCCATGAAGCAACTCATACATTAAATGGCCATTGTGGACAAAACATCCAGAGACAAAAGCCTGAGCGACTGCCTCCCTCTCACCCTTCTTTCAGATCAAGAAGAGCTCCCCTCGTGGACTGTAGATCAGGCCTGCCGTAACCTCGGCCCCAAACCTGAGCTGAGTTAGGGTTTTTGGATGTCTGTCTGCACAGCCATGGCCCACACAGCCTCCAGGCTGGGGACTCTGGAGCCACACCACAGTACTGTGCCTGCTCTCTCCTAAGAAACTGCCCATTCCATTGGCCACAACTCTACAAAATAGTAGAAACCTCAAGGTCCCCAAGGACATCCCACTACCGCAGGCGCACTGGACAAATAGGGGCATTATGACACAAGCTGAGCAACTACTACCTCCATGCAGACACACAGACAGATATCCGCAGAGACAGAAGATTGAACCAGACAGGCCCCTAGGCCCTATTATGAACTCTTGCTTTGGTGTCCAGGTATCACTCCTCAGAGGCCTGGGTTCGAAGACCAGCATACGGGGCTTTCCTGAGGCACCAGACAGAAGACCTCTCATCTCCACATGGGAAGCTTCCTTGTTGGAGTTGTGTCAAGCCCTTCGGGGGAGAATCCTGCAGTTTCCCTTAGCTACTGCCACATTCGAAGGTCTCCATGGCCACCAACCCACATTATGACTCATCTTCAGGAGAGTCCATTTAAACTCAGCCTTCTGGGTAGCTCACCCAAGAGCCCGCAGATTGAGCGTGCCTTGTCTCGACCAGGCAATGGGAAGGTGAGTTGGCGTTTCTCGGCATCCATGCTTACGGCCCTGCTCTCGAGTCTTTCTGTATGGGGCATCCTGGAACCATCCAATAGTACTCGACTGTCCTGAAGAAGGAAACTTTGAAGTTTGGAGCAGCTCACAACTCCCAGCGTAGGGAAACCTCCCTGGCCTCATGACGCCCCCACCCCCTTCAGGAAGGGGCCGTCATGGACACAAACTCCAGCTTGAGGCAACATCTGATACTCGCCCAGACCTCACCTGCAGGAGATGTCGATTCAGCCTCTGCAGAGTGGGCCTGCCATGCTCTTGGCCCCAAAACTCGTGCTAGCTTGTGTTTTCAGACTTCCTTCCTCACAATCCTGGCCACACCCCTCCAGTTTGGCAATTCTGGAGACACAATGCAGCACTCTGCCTGCCCTCCAGAAGAAAAATGTTGCCCTATAGGGCTAACCAGAAACGCCCAATGAGTAACAACCTGCATGCCACTCGACCATACCCCAATTATACAGTCTAGCCTGTGCACTAAAGCCCTGTCTGACACAGCCTTAGGGCAGACCTCCAGTCCAACACCCAAACAGCTGGCTGTACACAGAGCATATTACTCCCACAATGGCTTTAAACCATCATCTCTACCCAACCTCAGTTTTCACCTTCAGAACCTAGACCTTATCTCCACTCACTACTCAGGAGTGAACGTGATGCAAGAATCAGAACTTCTCTTTCGCCTTGGCAAGAAACCTAGTGGTTGGCATGTTGTCCAATGTTCATTGTAGGAGAAAGCAGCATGGACTATAAGGCCCCACCTATCCCTGAGGGCCACAATGTGCACAAACACACATTGTGACCCTCAGCGTGAGCCCTATCCTCATGTGAAGCCTCTTAGTGACTGGAACAACAGCCCACATATAAGGCTTGCCAGGCCCCTAGTCCCCCAATCTCAACCAGAATTCGAGATGTCTAGTCAGCCCCTTCTCAGCGCTCTACTCTGGAATCCCTCTTTGGTGGGATACCTGAGGCTAAAAAAAAAAAAAATACAGAAAAGACTCTTCCCATCCACAGAATGATCCCAACCACTTGGGATCAGGCCAAATCATCAGAGAAAGAATTGTCCATGGCCCTTGAGGACACCCCGACATTCCCCGGCCACCGTTGACACAAAATCCAGAGACAAAAGCCTGAGCAAGCGCCACATACTCGCCCTTTGTTCATAGCCCGGAAAATTCTCACGGTCTGTAGATCGAGCCTTCATACATACATCCCCAAACCTAAGCTGAGTTTGTGTTTTCAGACTTCTGTCCCCACAGTCCTGGCCCACACACCATCCAAGTTGGGGCCCCTGGAGCCACACCTCAGGACTGTGGCTTCCCTCTCCAGGGGAATTCTGCCATTTCCATTGGCCACAACCCTATAGATTAGGAGTATCCTCCAATCTCCCCGAGGCCATCCGAATAGTGTTGGCTGCCCAGGACAAACAGGGATAATCTCTCACAAGTTAGGAAACTACCTCCACTCAGACCCAGAGACAGATATCCCCAGAGAATAAGATTGAACTGGACAGGCACTTAGGCCCTAATCAGATCCATTGCTTTTGATTCCAGTCATCTCTCCTCAGAGGCCTGGTTTCCAATACCAGCATATGGGAGATTCCTTAGGCACTCATCAAAACAATTCTCTTCTCTACATAGGAAACATACTCTTTAGAGCTCCATCAAAACCTCCGGTTATGAACATCCCTCAAGGCCCCGGATCAAGCACCCCATTCCAAGGTCTACATGGACACAAATGCACATTATGACCTATCCTCAACTCACCCATTTCAACACACCCGCCTCGTTTGCTCCCCTAGATCCAGCAGATCGAACTTGCCTTGGCTCTATGAGACACCCGGAATGGGAGGCAGGCTGCCCAGGCATCCATCCTTAGAAC
This sequence comes from Mustela nivalis, assembly GCF_964662115.1. Lineage (NCBI taxonomy): Eukaryota > Metazoa > Chordata > Mammalia > Carnivora > Mustelidae > Mustela > Mustela nivalis. The sequence continues at coordinate 109,495 of NW_028135829.1, forward strand.
CCTGCTCTGGATAACTTCCTTATGGGATGTCCTGGAGCCATCCAACAGGTCTCAACTGTCCCACAGAAGGAATCATTGCGGTTTGGAGCATATCACAATTCCCATCGTGGGAAAACCTCCATGTCCTCGTGACACGCTCCTCTTAATGAAGGGGCAGTCATGGACAGAAACTCCGACCTAAGCCAACTTCTGATCCTAGCTCTGTCTTCAGGTATATGGGATCTCGAATCATCTCTGCAGAGGGTGCCTGCCGTCCCCTCACCCCAAAATCTAAGTCTGGCTTGTGTTCTCAGAATTTTTTCCTCACACTTCTGGCCCACAAGCCTTCCAATTTGGGAATTCTGGAGCCACTATGTGGCACTGTGTCTTCCCTCCAGAAGAAAAACTTTGCTCTTTGGGGCTACCCAGTAACCACAAATGAGTACCATCCTGCACGAAACTCGACTGCACCCCAATGATACAGTGTAGCCTGGGCACTAATTCCCTGTCTGCCACAGCCTGAGCCTGCACCTCCCAACCCACACTCAACAGCTGGCCGAACACTGAGCACATCAGACACACCATGGCCTTAGGTCTTCATGTCTTCCCAACCTCAGTTTTCAGGCTTCATAACCTAGACCTTAAATCCAATCACAGTCCAGGAGTGAAAGTTTTGCAGAAAATAGAACTCCTTCTCCCCCATGGCTAGAAAACTTTTGGTTGCCATATTGTGCAACGTTCAGTGTAGGAGAAACCAGCATGGTACATTAGGCCACGCCCTGCCTTGAGGGGCTCCTTGGGCACAAAAACACATTGTGAAACTCAGTGTGAGACCTATCCTCAAGGAAGGCCTCTCAGTGCCTGGACCGAGAACCCACATATGGGGCTTGCCATGTTCTTTGGTCCCAATGTTAACCAGAGGTCTGGTTGTCCAGTTGCCCCCACCCACGACTCTGCTCTGGAATCCCTCTTTTGGTGGTCCACCTGAGGTCAAAAAAAAAAATAAAAATAAAAAAAAAAAAATAAAAAAAAAAAAAAAACAGAAAGGCCTCCTCCCTTCCGTCAGAATGACCCCCATCTCTTGGGATCTGGTCAAATCCCCAGAAAGGAAGCCTCATCGATGGCCCATGAGGACACCCCGACATTCCATGGCAATCGGTGACACATTTCCAGAAAAAAAAAAAAAAAAGCATGAGCAATCACCTCACATTCGTCCTTTGTTCATATGCCGAAGAGTTCTCCTCACGGTCTATAGATCGAGCCGGCCATACCTACATCCCCCAACCTAAGTGGAGTTTGTGTTTTCAGACTTTTGACCAAATAGCCCTGGACCACACACGCTCCACACTTGGGTCCCTGGAGCCACACCTCAGGACTGTGCTTCCCTTTCAAGGGAATTCTTCCCATTCCATTGGCCACAACCTTGCAAATGAGGAAAAACCTCCAAAGTCACCGAGGACATCCCAATAGTGTAGGCCGCCCAGGACAAACAGGGGTGATCTCAAACCAGCTGAGCAACTACCTCCACTCAGACAACAGATGTCCCCAGAGAAGAATATTGAACCGGACAGGACCCTAGGCCCTAATCAGATCCATTGCTTTGGTTTCCAGGCATCTCTCCTCAATGCCTCGTTTCCAATACCAGCATATGGTGGTTTCCTGAGGCACCAATAAGAATAAATCTCGTCTCCCCATGGAAAACTTGCTCATTGGAGCTTTGTCATAACCTCTGGTTAGGAGAATCCTTCAGGGCCCTGGTGCCACTGCCCCATACCAAGGTCTCCATGGACTCAATCCAACATTAAGACCATCCTCAGGAAAGTCCATTTCAACTCAGCCCCCTCTGTTGCTACCCCAAGTCAGCAGATCAAACGTTTCTTGTTGCTAGGAGACAATTGGAATGTGAGGCTGGCTGCCCAGGCATCCATACTTAGAACGCTGTTCTGGAAAAATACCTTATAAGACGTCCTGGAGCCATCCAACAAATCTTAATTGTCCCACAGAAGGAATCCTTGCGGTTTGGAGCATCTCACAACTCCAATAGTGGGAAAACCCCAGTGGCCTCATAATGCCCCCCCTTCCTGAAGGGGGCAACATGGACAGAAACTCAAACCTGAGCCAAAGTCTGAACCTCGACCTGACTTCAGACGCATGAGATCTCAATTCAGCTCTGCAGAGTGTGCCTGCCATGTCCTTGCCCCGAAACCTAAGCCTAGCTTGTGTTCTCAGCCGCGTCCTCACTCTCCTGGCCCATAAGCCCTCCAGTTTGGGAATTCCGAAGCCACAATGCAGCATGCTGCCTGCCCTCCAGAAGACAAACTTTGCCCTATGCTGCTAATAAGAAACCCCAAATGATTTTCTAATGCATGCCACTCGATTGTAAAGCAATTATACAGCCCACCCTGTATACTAATGCCCTGCCTGGCACAGCCTGAGACAAGACATCCCAAACGACACCCAGACAGCTGGCCCCAACCTGGACACATAGGATCCGCTATGGCTGTAGGTCGTCATCTCTTCCCAACCTCGGTTTTCAGGCTTCAGAACCTAGACCTTATCTCCAATCACTGCCCAGGGGTGAACGTGATGCAGAAATTAGAATTCCTCCTTCCCCATGGCCAGATTCCTTGTGGTTGGCATGTTGTCCAACGTTCAATGTGGGAAAACCTGCATTGTCCGAAAGGCCACGCCAGTGCTTGAGGGCCGCCTAGGGAACAGACATGCATTGTGACCTGCAGCGTGAGTCCCGTATTAAAGTAACGCCTCTCAGTGGCTGGACCAAGATCCTGCATATGGGGCTTGTCATATCCATAGGCCCCCAGGCTTAACCAGAGGGCGAGTATTCCAGTTGTCAGTACCCACTGCTATGCTCTAGAATCCCTCTACTGGGGGGACACATGAAGCAGAAAACAGGACACTTCCCTTCCCACAGAAGGACCCCAAACTCTTGGGAGCTGGACAAACTACCAGAGAGGGAGACTTCTACGACCCATGAGGCAACTCCTACATTAAACGGCCATTGTGGACAAAACATCCAGAGACAAAAGCCTGAGCGACTGTCTCCCTCTCACCCTTCTTTCATATCCAGAGGAACTCCCCTCATGGACTGTAGATCAGGCCTGCCGTAACCTCGGCCCCAAACCTGAGCTGAGTTAGGGTTTTTGGATGTCTGTCTGCACAGCCATGGCCCACACAGCCTCCAGGCTGGGGTCTCTGGAGCCACACCACAGTACTGTGCCTGCTCTCTCCTAAGAAACTGCCCATTCCATTGGCCACAACTCTACAAAATAGTAGAAACCTCAAGGTCCCCAAGGACATCCCACTACCTCAAGTCGCACTGGACAAATAGGGGCATTATGACACAAGCTGAGTAACTACTACCTCCATGCAGACACACAGACAGATATCCGCAGAGACAGAAGATTGAACCAGACAGGCCCCTAGGCCCTATTATGAACTCTTGCTTTGGTGTCCAGGTCTCACTCCTCAGAGGCCTGGGTTCGAAGACCAGCATACGGGGCTTTCCTGAGGCACCAGACAGCAGACCTCTCATCTCCACATGGGAAGCTTCCTTGTTGGAGTTGTGTCAAGCCCTTCGGGTTGGAGAATCCTGCAGAGTCCCTTAGCTACTGCCACATTGCAAGGTCTCCATGGCCACCAACCCACATTATGACTCATCCTCAGGAGAGTCCATTTAAACTCAGCCTTCTGGGTAGCTCACCCAAGAGCCCGCAGATTGAGCGTGCCTTGTCTCGACCAGGCAATGGGAAGGTGAGTTGGCGTTTCTCGGCATCCATGCTTACGGCCCTGCTCTCGAGTCTTTCTGTATGGGGCATCCTGGAACCATCCAATAGTACTCGACTGTCCTGAAGAAGGAAACTTTGAAGTTTGGAGCAGCTCACAACTCCCAGCGTAGGGAAACCTCCCTGGCCTCATGACGCCCCCACCCCCTTCAGGAAGGGGCCGTCATGGACACAAACTCCAGCTTGAGGCAACATCTGATACTCGCCCAGACCTCACCTGCAGGAGATCTCGATTCAGCCTCTGCAGAGTGGGCCTGCCATGCTCTTGGCCCCAAAACTCGTGCTAGCTTGTGTTTTCAGACTTCCTTCCTCACAATCCTGGCCACACCCCTCCAGTTTGGCAATTCTGGAGACACAATGCAGCACTCTGCCTGCCCTCCAGAAGAAAAATGTTGCTCTATAGGGCTAACCAGAAACGCCAAATGTGTAACAACCTGCATGCCACTCGACCATACCCCAATTATACAGTCTAGCCTGTGCACTAAAGCCCTGTCTGACATAGCCTGAGGGCAGACCTCCAGTCCAACAGCCAGACAGCTGGCCGTACACAGAGCATATCACACCCACAATGGCTTTAGGCCATCATCTCTACCCAACCTCAGTTTTCACCTTCAGAACCTAGACCTTATCTCCACTCACTGCTCAGGAGTGAACGTGATGCAAGAATCAGAACTTCTCCTTCGCCTTGGCAAGAAACCTAGTGGTTGGCATGTTGTCAAATGTTCATTATAGGAGAAAGCAGCATGGACTATGAGGCCCCACCTATCTGAGGGCCACAATGTGCACAAACACACATTGTGACACTCAGCGTGAGCCCTATCCTCATGTAAAGCCTCTTAGTGACTGGAACAACAGCCCACATATGGGGCTTGCCAGGCCCCTAGTCCCCCAATCTCAACCAGAGTTCGAGATGTCTAGTCACCCCTTCTCAGGACTCTACTCTGGAATCCCTCTTTGGTGGGATACCTGAGGCTAAAAAAAAAAAAATACAGAAAAGACTCTTCCCATCCACAGAATGATCCCAACCACTTGGGATCAGGCCAAATCATCAGAGAAAGAATTGTCCATGGCCCTTGAGCACACCCCGACATTCCGCGGCCACCTTTGACACAAAATCCAGAGACAAAAGCCTGAGCAAGCGCCAAATACACGCCCTTTGTTCATAGCCCGGAAAATTCTCACGGTCTGTAGATCGAGCCTTCATACATACATCCCCAAACCTAAGCTGAGTTTGTGTTTTCAGACTTCTGTCCCCACAGTCCTGGCCCACACACCATCCAAGTTGGGGCCCCTGAAGCCACACCTCAGGACTGTGGCTTCCCTCTCCAGGGGAATTCTGCCATTTCCATTGGCCACAACCCTCAAGATTAGGAGTATCCTCCAATCTCCCCGAGGCCATCCGAATAGTGTTGGCTGCCCAGGACAAACAGGGATGATCTCTCACAAGTTAGGAAACTACCTCCACTCAGACCCAGAGACAGATATCCCCAGAGAATAAGATTGAACTGGACAGGCACTTAGGCCCTAATCAGATCCATTGCTTTTGATTCCAGTCATCACTCCTCAGAGGCCTGGTTTCCAATACCAGCATATGGGAGATTCCTTAGGCACTCATCAAAACAATTCTCTTCTCTACATAGGAAACATACTCTTTAGAGCTCCATCAAAACCTCCGGTTATGAACATCCCTCAAGGCCCCGGAACAAGCACCCCATTCCAAGGTCTACATGGACACAAATGCACATTATGACCTATCCTCAACTCACCCATTTCAACACACCCGCCTTGGTTGCTCCCCTAGATCCAGCAGATCGAACTTGCCTTGGCTCTATGAGACACCCGGAATGGGAGGCAGGCTGCCCAGGCATCCATCCTTAGATCCCTGCTCTGGATAACTTCCTTATGGGATGTCCTGGAGCCATCCAACAGGTCTCAACTGTCCCACAGAAGGAATCATTGCGGTTTGGAGCATCTCACAATTCCCATCGTGGGAAAACCTCCATGTCCTCGTGACACGCTCCCCTTCATGAAGGGGCCGTCATGGACAGAAACTCCGACCTAAGCCAACTTCTAATCCTAGCTCTGTCTTCAGGTATACGGGATCTCAAATCATCTCTGCAGAGGGTGCCTGCCGTCCCGTCACCCCGAAATCTAAGTCTGGCTTGTGTTCTCAGAATTTTTTCCTCACACTCATGGCCCACAAGCCTTCCAGTTTGGGAATTCTGGAGCCACTATGTGGCACTGTGTCTTCCCTCCAGAAGAAAAACTTTGCTCTTTGGGGCTACCCAGTAACCACAAATGAGTACCATCCTGCACAAAACTCGACTGCACCCCAATGATACTGTGTAGCCTGGGCACTAATTCCCTGTCTGCCACAGCCTGAGCCTGCCCCTCCCAACCCACACTCAACAGCTGGCCGAACACTGAGCACATCAGACACACCATGGCCTTAGGTCTTCATGTCTTCCCAACCTCAGTTTTCAGGCTTCAGAACCTAGACCTTAAATCCAATCACAGTCCAGGAGTGAAAGTGTTGAAGTTAATAGAACTCCTTCTCCCCCATGGCTAGAAAACTTTTGGTTGCCATATTGTGCAACGTTTGGTGTAGGAGAAACCAGCATGGTACATTAGGCCACGCCCTGCCTTGAGGGGCTCCATGGGCACAAAAACACATTGTGAAACTCAGTGTGAGAACTATCCTCAAGGAAGGCCTCTCAGTGCCTGGACCGAGAACCCACATATGGGGCTTGCCATGTTCTTAGTTCCCAATGTTAACCAGAGGTCTGGTTGTCCAGTTGCCCCCACCCACGACTCTGCTCTGGAATCCCTCTTTTGGTGGTCCACCTGAGGTAAAAAAAAACAAAAACAAAAAACAAAAAAAATAAACAAAAAAACAACAGAAAGTCTCCTTCCTTCCGACAGAATGACCCCAAACTCTTAAAATCGGGTCAAATACCCAGAAAGGGAGCCTCATCGATGAACATGAGGACACCCCGACATTCCATGGCAATCGGTGACACATTTACAGAAAAAAAAAAAAAAAAAAAAGCAAGAGCAAGCACCTCACATTCGCCCTTTGTTCATATGCCGAAGAGTTCTCCTCACGGTCTATAGATCGAGCCGGCCATACCTACATCCCCCAACCTAAGTGGAGTTTGTGTTTTCAGACTTTTGACCAAATAGCCCTGGACCACACACGCTCCACACTTGGGTCCCTGGAGCCACACCTCAGGACTGTGCTTCCCTTTCAAGGGAATTCTTCCCATTCCATTGGCCACAACCTTGCAAATGAGGAAAAACCTCCAAAGTCACCGAGGACATCCCAATAGTGTAGGCCGCCCAGGACAAACAGGGGTGATCTCAAACCAGCTGAGCAACTACCTCCACTCAGACAACAGATGTCCCCAGAGAAGAATATTGAACCGGACAGGACCCTAGGCCCTAATCAGATCCATTGCTTTGGTTTCCAGGCATCTCTCCTCAATGCCTCGTTTCCAATACCAGCATATGGTGGTTTCCTGAGGCACCAATAAGAATAAATCTCGTCTCCCCATGGAAAACTTGCTCATTGGAGCTTTGTCATAACCTCTGGTTAGGAGAATCCTTCAGGGCCCTGGTGCCACTGCCCCATACCAAGGTCTCCATGGACTCAATCCAACATTAAGACCATCCTCAGGAAAGTCCATATCAACTCAGCCCCCTCTGTTGCTACCCCAAGCCAGCAGATCAAACGTTTCTTGTTGCTAGGAGACAATTGGAATGTGAGGCTGGCTGCCCAGGCATCCATACTTAGAACGCTGTTCTGGAAAAATACCTTATAAGACGTCCTGGAGCCATCCAACAAATCTTAATTGTCCCACAGAAGGAATCCTTGCGGTTTGGAGCATCTCACAACTCCAATAGTGGGAAAACCCCAGTGGCCTCATAATGCCCCCCCTTCCTGAAGGGGGCAACATGGACAGAAACTCAAACCTGAGCCAAAGTCTGAACCTCGACCTGACTTCAGACGCATGAGATCTCAATTCAGCTCTGCAGAGTGTGCCTGCCATGTCCTTGCCCCGAAACCTAAGCCTAGCTTGTGTTCTCAGCCGCGTCCTCACTCTCCTGGCCCATAAGCCCTCCAGTTTGGGAATTCCGAAGCCACAATGCAGCATGCTGCCTGCCCTCCAGAAGAAAAACTTTGCCCTATGCTGCTAATAAGAAACCCCAAATGATTTTCTAATGCATGCCACTCGATTGTAAAGCAATTATACAGCCCACCCTGTATACTAATGCCCTGTCTGGCACAGCCTGAGACAAGACATCCCAAACGACACCCAGACAGCTGGCCCCAACCTGGACACATAGGATCCGCTATGGCTGTAGGTCGTCATCTCTTCCCAACCTCGGTTTTCAGGCTTCAGAACCTAGACCTTATCTCCAATCACTGCCCAGGGGTGAACGTGATGCAGAAATTAGAATTCCTCCTTCCCCATGGCCAGAAACCTTGTGGTTGGCATGTTGTCCAACGTTCAATGTGGGAAAACCTGCATTGTCCGAAAGGCCACGCCAGTGCTTGAGGGCCGCCTAGGGAACAGACATGCATTGTGACCTGCAGCGTGAGTCCCGTATTAAAGTAACGCCTCTCAGTGGCTGGACCAAGATCCTGCATATGGGGCTTGTCATATCCATAGGCCCCCAGGCTTAACCAGAGGGCGAGTATTCCAGTTGTCAGTACCCACTGCTATGCTCTAGAATCCCTCTACTGGGGGGACACATGAAGCAGAAAACAGGACACTTCCCTTCCCACAGAAGGACCCCAAACTCTTGGGAGCTGGACAAACTACCAGAGAGGGAGACTTCTACGACCCATGAGGCAACTCCTACATTAAACGGCCATTGTGGACAAAACATCCAGAGACAAAAGCCTGAGCGACTGTCTCCCTCTCACCCTTCTTTCATATCCAGAGGAACTCCCCTCATGGACTGTAGATCAGGCCTGCCGTAACCTCGGCCCCAAACCTGAGCTGAGTTAGGGTTTTTGGATGTCTGGCTGCACAGCCATGGCCCACACAGCCTCCAGGCTGGGGTCTCTGGAGCCACACCACAGTACTGTGCCTGCTCTCTCCTAAGAAACTGCCCATTCCATTGGCCACAACTCTACAAAATAGTAGAAACCTCAAGGTCCCCAAGGACATCCCACTACCTCAAGTCGCACTGGACAAATAGGGGCATTATGACACAAGCTGAGTAACTACTACCTCCATGCAGACACACAGACAGATATCCGCAGAGACAGAAGATTGAACCAGACAGGCCCCTAGGCCCTATTATGAACTCTTGCTTTGGTGTCCAGGTCTCACTCCTCAGAGGCCTGGGTTCGAAGACCAGCATACGGGGCTTTCCTGAGGCACCAGACAGCAGACCTCTCATCTCCACATGGGAAGCTTCCTTGTTGGAGTTGTGTCAAGCCCTTCGGGTTGGAGAATCCTGCAGAGTCCCTTAGCTACTGCCACATTGCAAGGTCTCCATGGCCACCAACCCACATTATGACTCATCCTCAGGAGAGTCCATTTAAACTCAGCCTTCTGGGTAGCTCACCCAAGAGCCCGCAGATTGAGCGTGCCTTGTCTCGACCAGGCAATGGGAAGGTGAGTTGGCGTTTCTCGGCATCCATGCTTACGGCCCTGCTCTCGAGTCTTTCTGTATGGGGCATCCTGGAACCATCCAATAGTACTCACTGTCCTGAAGAAGGAAACTTTGAAGTTTGGAGCAGCTCACAACTCCCAGCGTAGGGAAACCTCCCTGGCCTCATGACGCCCCCACCCCCTTCTGGAAGGGGCCGTCATGGACACAAACTCCAGCTTGAGGCAACATCTGATACTCGCCCTGACCTCACCTGCAGGAGATCTCGATTCAGCCTCTGCAGAGTGGGCCTGCCATGCTCTTGGCCCCAAAACTCGTGCTAGCTTGTGTTTTCAGACTTCCTTCCTCACAATCCTGGCCACACCCCTCCAGTTTGGCAATTCTGGAGACACAATGCAGCACTCTGCCTGCCCTCCAGAAGAAAAATGTTGCCCTATAGGGCTAACCAGAAACGCCCAATGAGTAACAACCTGCATGCCACTCGACCATACCCCAATTATACAGTCTAGCCTGTGCACTAAAGCCCTGTCTGACACAGCCTGAGGGCAGACCTCCAGTCCAACACCCAGACAGCTGGCCGTACACAGAGCATATCACACCCACAATGGCTTTAGGCCATCATCTCTACCCAACCTCAGTTTTCACCTTCAGAACCTAGACCTTATCTCCACTCACTGCTCAGGAGTGAATGTGATGCAAGAATCAGAACTTCTCCTTCGCCTTGGCAAGAAACCTAGTGGTTGGCATGTTGTCCAATGTTCATTGTAGGAGAAAGCAGCATGGACTATGAGGCCCCACCTATCCCTGAGGGCCACAATGTGCACAAACACACATTGTGACCCTCAGCGTGAGCCCTATCCTCATGTAAAGCCTCTTAGTGACTGGAACAACAACCCACATATGGGGCTTACAAAGCCCCTAGTCCCCAAATCTCAACCAGAGTTCGAGATGTCTAGTCACCCCTACTCAGGGCTCTACTCTGGAAACCCTCTTTGGTGGGACACCTGAGGTAAAAAAAAAAAATACAGAAAGAACTCTTCCCATCCACAGAATGATCCCAACCATTTGGTATCAGGCCAAATCATCAGAGAAAGAATTGTCCATGGCACTTGAGGACACCCCGACATTCCGCGGCCACCGTTGACACAAAATCCAGAGACAAAAGCCTGAGCAAGCGCCACATACTCGCCCTTTGTTCATAGCCCGGAAAATTCTCACAGTGTGTAGATCGAGCTTTCATACATACATCCCCAAACCTAAGCTGAGTTTGTGTTTTCAGACTTCTGTCCCCACAGTCCTGGCCCACACACCATCCAAGTTGGGGCCCCTAGAGCCACACCTCAGGACTGTGGCTTCCCTCTCCAGGGGAATTCTGCCATTTCCATTGGCCACAACCCTCAAGATTAGGAGTATCCTCCAATCTCCCCGAGGCCATCCGAATAGTGTTGGCTGCCCAGGACAAACAGGGATGATCTCTCACAAGTTAGGAAACTACCTCCACTCAGACCCAGAGACAGATATCCCCAGAGAATAAGATTGAACTGGACAGGCACTTAGGCCCTAATCAGATCCATTGCTTTTGATTCCAGTCATCTCTCCTCAGAGGCCTGGTTTCCAATACCAGCATATGGGAGATTCCTTAGGCACTCATCAAAACAATTCTCTTCTCTACATAGGAAACATACTCTTTAGAGCTCCATCAAAACCTCCGGTTATGAACATCGCTCAAGGCCCCGGATCAAGCACCCCATTCCAAGGTCTACATGGACACAAATGGACTTTATGACACATCCTCAACTCACCCATTTCAACACACCCGCCTCGGTTGCTCCCCTAGATCCAGCAGATCGAACTTGCCTTGGCTCTATGAGACACCTGGAATGGGAGGCAGGCTGCCCAGGCATCCATCCTTAGAACCCTGCTCTGGATAACTTCCTTATGGGATGTCCTGGAGCCATTCAACAGGTCTCGACTGTCCCACAGAAGGAATCATTGCGGTTTGGAGCATCTCACAATTCCCATCGTGGGAAAACCTCCATGTCCTCGTGACACCCTCCCCTTCATGAAGGGGCCGTCATGGACAGAAATTCCGACCTAAGCCAACTTCTGATCCTAGCTCTGTCTTCAGGGATACGGGATCTCGAATCATCTCTGCAGAGGGTGCCTGCCGTCCCCTCACCCCGAAATCTAAGTCTGGCTTGTGTTCTCAGAATTTTTTCCTCACACTCCTGGCCCACAAGCCTTCCAGTTTGAGAATTCTGGAGCCACTATGTGGCACTGTGTCTTCCCTCCAGAAGAAAAACGTTGCCCTTTGGGGCTACCCAGTAACCACAAATGAGTACCATCCTGCACGAAACTCGACTGAACCCCAATGATACAGTCTAGCCTGGGCATTAATTCCCTGTATGCCACAGCCTGAGCCTGCCCCTCCCAACCCACACTCAACAGCTGGCCGAACACTGAGCACATCAGACACACCATGGCCTTAGGTCTTCATCTCTTCCCAACCTCAGTTTTCAGGCTTCAGAACCTAGACCTTAAATCCAATCACAGTCCAGGAGTAAAAGTGTTGCAGAAAATAGAACTCCTTCTTCCCCATGGCCAGAAAACTTTTGGTTGCCATATTGTGCAACGTTCAGTGTAGGAGAAACCAGCATGGTACATTAGGCCACGCCCTGACTTGAGGGGCTCCTTGGGCACAAAAACACATTGTGAAACTCAGTGTGAGACCTATCCTCAAGGAAGGCCTCTCAGTGTCTGGACCAAGAGCCCACATATGGGGCTTGCCATGTTCTTAGGTCCCAATGTTAACCAGAGGTCTGGTTGTCCAGTTGCCCCCACCCACGACTCTGCTCTGGAATCCCTCTTTTGGTGGTCCACCTGAGGTAAAAAAAAACAAAACAAAACAAAAAAATAAACAAAAAAAAAACCAGAAAGGCCTCCTCCCTTCCGACAGAATGACCCCAACCTCTTAGAATCGGGTCAAATCCCCAGAAAGGGAGCCTCATCGAAGGCCCATGAGGACACCCCGACATTCCATGGCAATCGGTGACACATTTCCAGAAAAAAAAAAAAAAAGCATGAGCAAGCACCTCACATTCGCCCTTTGTTCATATGCAGAAGAGTTCTCCTCACGGTCTATAGATCGGGCCAGCCATACCTACATCACCCAACCTAAGTGGAGTTTGTGTTTTCAGACTTTTGACCAAATAGCCCTGGACCACACACGCTCCACACTAGGGTCCATGGAGCCACACCTCAGGACTGTGCTTCCCTTTCAAGGGAATTCTTCCCATTCCATTGGCCACAACCTTGTAAATGAGGAAAAACCTCAAAAGTCACCGAGGCCATCCCAATAGTGTAGGCCGCCCAGGACAAACAGGGGTGATCTCAAACCAGCTGAGCAACTACCTCCACTCAGACAACAGATGTCCCCAGAGAAGAATATTGAACCGGACAGGACCCTAGGCCCTAATCAGATCCATTGCTTTGGTTTCCGGGCATCTCTCCTCAGATGCCTCGTTTCCAATACCAGCATATGGTGGTTTCCTGAGGCACCAATAAGAACAAATCTCGTCTCCCCATGGAAAACTTGCTCATTGGAGCTTTGTCATAACCTCTGGTTAGGAGAATCCTTCAGGGCCCTGGTGCCACTGCCCCATACCAAGGTCTCCATGGACTCAATCCAACATTAAGACCATCCTCAGGAAAGTCCATTTCAACTCAGCCCCCTCTGTTGCTACCCCAAGCCAGCAGATCAAACGTTTCTTGTTGCTAGGACAAAATTGGAATGTGAGGCTGGCTGCCCAGGCATCCATACTTAGAACGCTGTTCTGGAAAAATACCTTATAAGACGTCCTGGAGCCATCCAACAAATCTTAATTGTCCCACAGAAGGAATCCTTGCGGTTTGGAGCATCTCACAACTCCAATAGTGGGAAAACCCCCATGGCCTCATAATGCCCCCCCTTCCTGAAGGGGGCAACATGGACAGAAACTCAAACCTGAGCCAAAGTCTGAACCTCGACCTGACTTCAGACGCATGAGATCTCAATTCAGCTCTGCAGAGTGTGCCTGCCTTGTCCTTGCCCCGAAACCTAAGCCTAGCTTGTGTTCTCAGACTTCCGTCCTCACTCTCCTGGCCCATAAGCCCTCCAGTTTGGGAATTCCGAAGCCACAATGCAGCATGCTGCCTGCCCTTAAGAAGAAAAACTTTGCCCTATGCTGCTAATAAGAAACCCCAAATGATTTTCTAATGCATGCCACTCGATCGTAAAGCAATTATACAGCCCACCCTGTATACTAATGCCCTGTCTGGCAGAGCCTGAGACAAGACATCCCAAACGACACCCAGACAGCTGGCCCCAACCTGGACACATAGGACCCGCTATGGCTGTAGGTCATGATCTCTTCCCTACCTCAGTTTTCAGGCTTCAGAACCGAGACCTTATCTCCAATCACTGCCCAGGGGTGAGTGTGATGCAGAAATCAGAACTCCTACTTACCCATGGCAAGAACCCTTGTGGTTGGCACGTTGTCCAACATTCAGTGTAGGAGAAACCAGCATTCACCCTGAGGCCCCGCCTATTCTTGAGTGCGACGAGGGCATACACACGCATTGTGACCCTCAGAATGAGTCCTGTCCTCTAGTAAGTCCTTTCCTTGGCTGGACCATTAGATGTCATAATGGGCTTGACAAGTCCGTAGGCCCCAATTTTTAACCAGATTTCTGATTGTCCAGTCGCCCCTCCCCAGGGCTCTACTCAGGAATCCCTCATTTGGTGGAACACCTGAGGTTAAAAAAGAAAACAACAACAACAACAACAACAAAAAAAAACGGACTTCTTCCAGCCCACAGAATGACCCCAAACTCTTTGGACGGGGCGAAATCAACAGAGAGTAAGACTCGTCCATTTCCCATGAAGTCACCCAGAAATTCCACGACCATGAGTGACACGATATCCAGAGACAAAAACTTGAGCAGGAGCCTCACACTCGCCATTCTTTCAAATCCCAAAGAGTTCTCCTCATGGTCTGTAGATCAGTCCTGCCATACCTATGACCCGAAACATAAGCCGAGTTTGTGTTTTCAGACAACTGTCCAAACAGCCCTGGCCTACACAACCTACAGGCTCAGGCCCCTGGAGCCAAACCTGAGGACTGTACTTGCCCTCTCCAAGGGAATTGTGTGTGCCCATTCCAATGGCCACAACCCTTCTAATAGGATAAACCTCCAAAGTCCCTGATCCATCTCAATAGTAGTGGCTTCCCAGGAAAAACAGGGGCATTCTGAGCCCAAGTGAGCTCCTACCTGCACTCAGACCCAGAGACAGATGTCCCCAGTGGTAAAAAGGAAAGAACAGGCCCCTAGGCACTAATCAGATCCATTGCTTTCGTTTCCAGGATCTCTCCTCAGAGGCCTGGATTTCAAAAGCAGCATATAGCTGTTTCTTGACTCACCCATCAGAAAACATCTCATCTACACATGGGAAACTTGCACGTTGGAGCTGTGTCAAAGCCTCTGTTTAGTAGAACTCTTCAGGGCCCAAGTGCCACCGCTTCATTCCAAGGTCTCCTTAGACACAAAGGCATATTAGGACCCATTCCCAGGGGTGTCCATTTCAATGCAGCGTCCTCGGTTGCTCCCCACAGATCCAGGAGATCTAACCTGTCTTGTTGCTATTGATAAATGGAAGGCGAGGTGGGCTACCCAGCCATCCATCCTTAGAACCCTGCTCAGAATCATTGGCCTGGAGCCAAGCAACAGGTCTCAATTGTCCTGCAGAAGACTCTCTGCAGTTTGGAGCTTCTCACAACTCCCATCGTGGGAAAACCCCCATGGCCTCGTGATGCCCCCCCCATTCATGAAGGGGCCATCAGGGACAGAAACTCCAACCTGAGCGATCGTCTGATCCTCGCCTTGACTTCAGATGCACGGGATATCGATTCAGGTCTGTAGATTGTTCCTGCCATGGCCTCACCCAGAAACCTAAGCCTAGCTTGTGTTCTCAGACTTTTGTCGTCAGACTACTGGCCCACAAGCCCTCCAGTTTGGCAATCCAGAACCACAATGCCACACTCTGCCTGCCCGCCAGAAGAAAAACATTGTCCTCTGGGGCTATCCAGTAACCCCAAATGAGGATCAACCTGCACCGACCTTGGCTGTACCCCAAATACATAGGCTGACCAGGGCACTAATGCCCTTTCTGACACAGCCTGAGCCTGGACCCCCTGGCCTCTCCCAGACAGCTGGCCGCACACTGAGCACATCGAGCCGCCATGGCCTTAGGTCGTCATCTCTTCCCAACCTCGGTTTTCAGGTTTCAGAACCTAGACCTTATCTCCAATCACTGCCCGGGGTTGAAGGTGATGCTGAAATCAGAACTCCTTCCCCATGGCAAGAAACCTTGTGGTTGGCATGTTGTCCAACGTTCAGTGTCGTTGAAACCAGTGTGTCCCATGAGGCCCCGCCCATGCTCGCGGCCCACATTGGTCACAAACACACATTGTGACCCTCAGGCTGAGCCCAGTCCTCAAGTAAGGCCACTCAGTGGCTGGATGAAGAGATAGCATATTGGTCTTGCCACGCCCCTAGGCCCCAATTTTTAACCATAGTTCGGGTTGTCCCTTCAGTCTTCCCCACGGCTTGGCTTTGGAATTCCTCTTTTGGTGGGACACCTGACGTAACAAAACTGAAATGAGTCCTCCCATCCCACAGATTGACGAAAAGCAATTGGGAATCGGGCCAAATCCTCAGAGAGGAAGATTCGTCCATGGCCCATGAGGCCTCCCCGACATTCCACGGCCATCGCTGATACAAAATCCAGAGACAAAAGCCTGAGCAAGCGCCTCAGACTCGCAATTTCTTCGTATCCTGAAGAGTTCTTCTCATGGTTTGTAGATCGGGCCTGCCATACCTACGTCCCCAAACCTAAGCTGAGTTTGTGTTTTCAGACTTCTGTCCTCAAAGTCTTGGGCCACACACCCTCCAGGCTGGGCCCATGGAGCCACACATTAGGACTGTGCCTACCAATCCATGGGAATTCTGCCCATTACATGGTCCAAAATCGTACAAATTAGGAGAAACCACCAAAGTCCCTGAGGCCATCCCAATAGTGTAGGTCGCCCTGAACAAACAAGGGCTGTCTGACAACAGCTGATAATCGACCTCCACTCATACCATTGATGGATGTCCCCAGAGAAGAAGATTGAACCAGACAGGACCCTAGGCCATAATAGGATCCATTGCTTT
Organism: Mustela nivalis; assembly: GCF_964662115.1. Classification (NCBI taxonomy): domain Eukaryota; kingdom Metazoa; phylum Chordata; class Mammalia; order Carnivora; family Mustelidae; genus Mustela; species Mustela nivalis. The sequence continues at coordinate 126,153 of NW_028135829.1, forward strand.
GGGTTACGGGCATGTGTCCTCAAAAGCCTGATTCCAATACGAGCATAGGGGTTTTCCTGAGGCACCCATCAGAACTCATCTCGTCTCCACAAGGAAACCTGTGCATGGGAGCCATGTCCAAAGCTTAGGAGAGTACTTCAGGGTCCCGGTGCCACCGTCCCATTCCAAGGCCCTCATGGACACAAAAACACATTAGGACCCATCCTCAGGAAAGTCCATTTCAAGTCAGCCACCCCATTGCTCAGGCAGAGCCATCAGATCTAAACAGTCTTGTTGCTAGGAGAAAATTGGAATGCGAGGCGGGCTTCCCAGGCATCCATCCGCGAACGGTGCTCTGGAGTCATTCCATATGGGATGTCCTGGAGCTGTCCAACAGGTCTCAATTGTCCCGCAGAAGGAATCCTTGAAGGGGGCATCCCACAACTCCCAACGTGGGAAAACCTCAATGGCCTCGAGATTCTGCTCCCTTCATGAAGCGGCCGTCATGCTCAGAAACTCCAACCTGAGCCAACGTCTGATCCTCGCCCTGACTTCACATGGATGAGATATTGGTTCAGATATGCAGGGGGTACCTGCCGTGCCCCCCCGAAACCCAAGTCTAGCTTGTGTTCTCAGACTTCCGTCCTCACACTCCTGGCCCCAAAGCCCTCAAGTTAGGCAATTCCGGACCCACAATGCAGCACTCTGCCTGCCCTCTAGTAAAAAAATTATTGCCTCATGAGCTGCCCAGGCACCTTAAATGAGGGTAAACCTACACAGCACTCGACTGTACCCAAATTATATAGTCTAACCTGGGCACTAATGCACTGTCGAACACAACCTGAGCCCGGACCTCCTGACCAACACCCAGAAAGCTGACCGCACACTGAGCACATAAAACCCGCCATGGCCTTAGGTCATCATGTCTTCCCTACCTCAGTTTTCAGGCTTCAGAACGAGACCTTATCTCCAATCACTGCCCAGGGGTGAGTGTGATGCAGAAATCAGAACTCCTCTTTACCCATGGCAAGAACCCTTGTGGTTGGCACGTTGTTCAAAGTTCAGTTTAGGAGAAACCAGCATTCACCCTGAGGCCCCACCAATTCTTGAGTGTTACGAGGGCATACACACGCATTGTGACCCTCAGCATAAGTCCTGTCCTCTAGTAAGTCCTCTCAGTGGCTGGACCATTAGATGTCATAATGGGCTTGACATGTCCCTAGGCCCCAATTTTTAACTAGATTTCTTATCGTCCAGGCGCCCCACCCCAGGGCTCTACTCTGGAATCCATCATTTGGTGGGACACCTGAGGTTAAAAAAGAAAACAACAACAACAACAACAAAAACGGACTTCTTCCAGCCCACAGAATGAACCCAAAATCTTTGGACGGGGCCAAACCACCTGAGAGTAAGACTCGTCCATTTCCCATGAAGTCACCCAGAAATTCCACGACCATGAGTGACACGATATCCCGAGACAAAAACTTGAGCAGGAGCCTCACACTCGCCCTTCTTTCAAATCCCAAAGAGTTCTCCTCATGGTCTGTAGATCAGTCCTGCCATACCTATGACCCGAAACATAAGCCGAGTTTGTGTTTTCAGACAACTGTCCAAACAGCCCTGGCCTACACAACCTACAGGCTCAGGCCCCTGGAGCCAAACCTGAGGACTGTACTTGCCCTCTCCAAGGGAATTGTGTGTGCCCATTCCAATGGCCACAGCCCTTCTAACAGGATAAACCTCCAAAGTCCCTGATCCATCTCAATAGTGGTGGCTTCCCAGGAAAAACAGGGGCAATCTGAGCCCAACTGAGCACCTACCTGCACTCAGACCCATAGACAGATGTCCCCAGAGGTAAAAAGGAAAGAACAGGCTCCTAGGCACTAATCAGATCCATTGCTTTGGTTTCCAGGCATCACTCCTCAGATTACTGTATTTCAAAAGCAGCATATAGCTGTTTCTTGACTCACCCATCAGAAAACATCTCATCTACACATGGGAAACTGGCACGTTGGAGCTGTGTCAAAGCCTCTGTTTAGGAGAACCCTTTAGGGCCCCAGTGCCACCGCTTCATTCCAAAGTCTCCATAGACACAAAAGCACGTTAGGAACCATTCCCAGGGGTGTCGATTTCAACTCAGCGTCCTCGGTTGCTCCCCACAGATCCAGGAGATCTAACCTGTCTGGTTGCTAGGAGACAATTGGAATGCGAGGTGGGATACCCAGCCATCCATCCTTAGAACCCTGCTCAGAATCATTGGCCTGGAGCCAAACAACAGGTCTCAATTGTCCTGCAAAAGACTCTCTGCAGTTTGGAGCTTCTCACAACTCCCCTCGTGGGAAAACACCCATGGCCTCGTGATGCCCCCCCCCATTCATGAAGGGGCCATCAGGGACAGAAACTCCAACCTGAGCGATCGTCTAATCCTCGCCCTGACTTCAGATGCACGAGATCTCGATTCAGGTCTGTAGATTGTGCCTGCCATGGCCTCACCCAGAAACCTAAGCCTAGCTTGTGTTCTCAGACTTTTGTCGTCAGACTACTGGCCCACAAGCCCTCCAGTTTGGCAATCCAGAACTACAATGCAGCAATCTGCCGGCCCTCCAGAAGAAAAACATTGTCCTCTGGGGCTACCCAGTATCCCCAAATGAGGATCAACCTGCACCGACCTTGGCTGTACCCCAAATACATAGGCTGACCAGGGCACTAATGCCCTTTCTGACACAGCCTGAGCCAGGAGCCCCTGGCCCCTCCCAGACAGCTGGCCTCACACTGAGCACATCCAGCCGCCATGGCCTTAGGTCGTCATCTCTTCCCAACCTCGGTTTTCAGGTTTCAGAACCTAGACCTTATCTCCAATCAGTGCCCAAGGTTGAAGGTGATGCAGAAATCAGAACTCCTTCCCCATGGCAAGAAACCTTGTGGTTGGCATGTTGTCCAACGTTCAGTGTGTTTGAAACCAGTGTGGCCCATGAGGCCCCGCCCATGCTCGCGGGCCACATTGGTCACAAACACACATTGTGACCCTCAGGCTGAGCCCAGTCCTCAAGTAAGGCCACTCAGTGGCTGGATGAAGAGATAGCATATTGGGCTTGCCATGCCCCTAGGCCCCAATTTTTAACCATAGTTCGCGTTGTCCCTTCAGTCTTCCCCACGGCTTTGCTTTGGAATTCCTCTTTTGGTGGGACACCTGAGGTAACAATCCTGAAATGAGTCCTGCCATCCCACAGATTGACGAAAAGCAATTGGGAATCGGGCCAAATCCTCAGAGAGGAAGATTCGTCCATGGCCCATGAGGCCTCCCCGACATTCCTCGGCCATCGCTGATACAAAATCCAGAGACAAAAGCCTGAGCAAGCGCCTCAGTCTCTCACTTTCTTCATATCCTGAAGATTTCTTCACATGGTTTGTCGATCGGGCCTGCCATACATACGTCCCCAAACCTAATCTGAGTTTGTGTTTTCAGACTTCTGTCCTCAAAATCTTGGGCCACACACGCTCCAGGCTGGGCGCCTGGAGCCACACATTAGGACTCTGCCTACCAATCCATGGGAATTCTGCCCATTCCATGGTCTAAAATCGTACAAATTAGGAGAAACCTCCAAAGTCCCTGAGGCCATCCCAATAGTGTAGGTCGCTCGGAACAAACAAGGACTGTCTGACACCAGCTGATTATCGACATCCACTCATACCATAGATGGATGTCCCCAGAGAAGAAGATTGAACCAGACAGGACCCTAGGCCATAATAGGATCCATTGCTTTGGGTTACAGGCATGTGTCCTCAAAAGCCTGATTCCAATACGAGCATAGGGGTTTTCCTGAGGCACCCATCAGAACTCATCTCGTCTCCACAAGGAAACCTGTGCATGGGAGCCATGTCCAAAGCTAAGGAGAGTACTTCAGGGTCCCGGTGCCACCGCCCCATTCCAAGGCCCTCATGGACACAAAAACACATTAGGACCCATCCTCAGGAAAGTCCATTTCAACTCAGCCACCCCGGTTGCTCCGGCAGAGCCATCAGATCAAAACTGTCTTGTTGTTAGAGACAATTGGAATGCGAGGCGGGCTTCCCAGGCATCCATCCGCGAACGGTGCTCTGGAGTCATTCCATATGGGATGTCCTGGAGCTGTCCAACAGGTCTCAATTGTCCCGCAGAAGGAATCCTTGAGGGGGGCATCCCACAACTCCCAACGTGGGAAAACCTCAATGGCCCCGAGATTCCGCTCCCTTCATAAAACGGCCGTCATGCACAGGAACTCCAACCTGAGCCAACGTCTGATCCTCGCCCTGACTTCAGAAGCATGAGATAGTGGTTCAGAACTGCAGGGGTTACCTGTCGTGCCCTCGCCCTGAAACCCCTGTCTAGCTTGTCTTCTCACACTTCCGTCCTCAAACTCATGGCCCCGAAGTCCTTAAATTTGGCAATTCCGGACCGACAATGCAGCACTCTGCCGGCCCTCTAGAAAAAAAAAAAATATTGCCTCATGAGCTGCCCAGGCACCTTAAATGAGGGTAAACCTACACAGAACTCGACCTTACCCAAATTATATAGTCTAACCTGGGCACTAATGCACTGTCGAGCACAACCTGAGCCCGGACCTCCTGACCAACACCCAGAAAGCTGACCGCACACTGAACACATAAAACCCGCCATGGCCTTAGGTCATCATCTCTTCCCTACCTCAGTTTTCAGGCTTCAGAAACGAGACCTTATCTCCAATCACTGCCCAGGGGTGAGTGTGATGCAGAAATCAGAACTCCTCCGTACCCATGGCAAGAATCCTTGTGGTTGGCACGTTCAGTGTAGGAGAAACCAGCATTCACCCTGAGTCCCCCCCCATTCTTGAGTGCGATGAGGGCATACAAACACATTGTGACCCTCAGCATGAGTCCTGTCCTCTAGTAAGTCCTCTCAGTGGCTGAACCATTTGATGTCATAATGGGCTTGACATGTCCCTAGGCCCCAATTTTTAACCAGATTTCTGATTGTCCAGGCGCCCCTCCCCAGGGCTCTACTCTGGAATCCATCATTTGGTGGGACACCTGAGGTTAAAAATGAAAACAACAACAACAACAACAAAAAAAAACGGACTTCTTCCAGCCTACAGAATGACCCTAAACTCTTTGGACTGGGCCAAACCACCAGAGAGTAAGACTCGTCCATTTCCCATGAAGTCACCCAGAAATTCCACGACCATGAGTGACACGATATCAAGAGACAAAAACTTGAGAAGGAGCCTCACTCGCCCTTCTTTCAAATCCCGAGGAGTTCTCCTCATGGTCTGTAGATCAGTCCTGCCATACCTATGACCCGAAACATAAGCCGAGTTTGTGTTTTCAGACAACTGTCCAAACAGCCCTGGCCTACACAACCTACAGGCTCGGGCCCCTGGAGCCAAACCTGAGGACTGTACTTGCCCTCTCCAAGGGAATTGTGTGTGCCCATTCCAATGGCCACAACCCTTCTAATAGGATAAACCTCCAAAGTCCCTGCTCCATCTCAATAGTGGTGGCTTCCCAGGAAAAACAGGGGCATTCTGAGCCCAAGTGAGCACCTACCTGCACTCAGACCCATAGACAGATGTCCCCAGAGGTAAAAAGGAAAGAAAAGGCCCCTAGGCACTAATCAGATCCATTGCTTTGGTTTCCAGGCATCTCTCCTCAGAGGCCTGGATTTCAAAGGCAGCATATAGCTGTTTCTTGACTCACCCATCAGAAAACATGTCATCTACACATGGGAAATTTGCACGTTGGAGCTGTGTCAAAGCCTCTGTTTAGGAGAACCCTTTAGGGCCCCAGTGCCACCGCTTCATCTAAGGACTCCATAGATACAAAAGCACGTTAGGACCCATCCCCAGGGGTGTCCATTTCAACTCAGCGTTTTCGGTTGCTCCCCACAGATCCAGGAGATCTAACCTGTCTTGTTGCTAGGAGACAATTGGAATGCGAGGTGGGCTACCCATCCATCCATCCTTAGAACCCTGCTCAGAATCATTGGCCTGGAGCCAAACAACAGGTCTCAATTGTCCTGCAAAAGACTCTCTGCAGTTTGGAGCTTCTCACAACTCCCATCGTGGGAAAACACCCATGGCCTCGTGATGCCCCCCCCATTCATGAAGGGGCCATCAGGGACAGAAACTCCAACCTGAGCGATCGTCTGATCCTCGCCCTGACTTCAGATGCACGAGATCTCGATTCAGGTCTGTAGATTGTGCCTGCCGTGGCCTCACCCAGAAACCTAAGCCTAGCTTGTGTTCTCAGACTTTTGTCGTCAGACTACTTGCCCACAAGCCCTCCAGTTTGGCAATCCAGAACTACAATGCAGCACCCTGCCGGCCCTCCAGAAGAAAAACATTGTCCTCTGGGGTTACCCAGTAACCCCCAATGAGGATCAACCTGCAACGACCTTGGCTGTACCCCAAATACATAGGCTGACCAGGGCACTAATGCCCTTTCTGACACAGCTTGAGCCTGGAGCCCCTGGCCCCTCCCAGACAGCTGCTGGCACACTGAGCACATCCAGCCGCCATGGCCTTAGGTCGTCATCTCTTCCCAACCTCGGTTTTCAGGTTTCAGAACCTAGACCTTATCTCCAATCAGTGCCCAAGGTTGAAGGTGATGCAGAAATCAGAACTCCTTCCCATGGCAAGAAACCTTGTGGTTGGCATGTTGTCCAACGTTCAGTGTCGTTGAAACCAGTGTGGCCCATGAGGCCCCACCCATGCTCGCGGGCCACATTGGTCACAGACACACAATGTGACCCTCAGTCTGAGCCTAGTCCTCAAGTAAGGCCACTCAGTGGCTGGATGAAGAGATAGCATATTGGGCTTGCCATGCCCCTAGGCCCCAATTTTTAACCATAGTTCGGGTTGTCCCTTCAGTCTTCCCCACGGCTTTGCTTTGGAATACCTCTTTTGGTGGGACACCTGAGGTAACAAACCTGAAATGAGTCCTCCCATCCCAGAGTTTGACGAAAAGCAATTGGGAATCGGGCCAAATCCTCAGAGAGGAAGATTCGTCGATGGCCCATGAGGCCTCCCCGACATTCCTCGGCCATCGCTGATACAAAATCCAGAGACAAAAGCCTGAGCAAGCGCCTCAGTCTCTCACTTTCTTCATATCCTGAAGATTTTTTCTCATGGTTTGTCGATCGGGCCTGCCATACATACGTCCCCAAACCTAAGCTGAGTTTGTGTTTTCAGACTTCTGTCCTCAAAATCTTGGGCCACACACGCTCCAGGCTGGGCGCCTGGAGCCACACATTAGGACTCTGCCTACCAATCCATGGGAATTCTGCCCATTCCATGGTCCAAAATCGTACAAATTAGGAGAAACCTCCAAAGTCCCTTAGGCCATCCCAATAGTGTAGGTCGCCCGGAACAAACAAGGACTGTCTGACACCAGCTGATAATCGACATCCACTCATACCATATATGGATGTCCCCAGAGAAGAAGATTGAACCAGACAGGACCCTAGGCCATAATAGGATCCATTGCTTTGGGTTACAGGCATGTGTCCTCAAAAGCCTGATTCCAATACGAGCATAGGGGTTTTCCTGAGGCACCCATCAGAACTCATCTCGTCTCCACAAGGAAACCTGTGCATGGGAGCCATGTCCAAAGCTTAGGAGATTACTTCAGGGTCCCGGTGCCACCGCCCCATTCCAAAGCCCTCATGGACACAAAAACACATTAGGACCCATCCTCAGGAAAGTCCATTTCAACTCAGCCACCCCGGTTGCTGCGGCAGAGCCATCAGATCAAAACTGTCTTGTTGTTAGGAGACAATTGGAATGCGAGGCGGGCTTCCCAGGCATCCATCCACGAACGGTGCTCTGGAGTCATTCCATATGGGATGTCCTGGAGCTGTCCAACAGGTCTCAATTGTCCCGCAGAAGGAATCCTTGAGGGGGGCATCCCACAACTCCCAACGTGGGAAAACCTCAATGGCCCCGAGATTCCGCTCCCTTCATAAAGCGGCCGTCATGCACAGGAACTCCAACCTGAGCCAACGTCTGATCCTCGCCCTGACTTCAGAAGCATGAGATAGTGGTTCAGATCTGCAGGGGTTACCTGCCGTGCCCTCGCCCTGAAACCCATGTCTAGCTTGTCTTCTCACACTTCCGTCCTCAAACTCCTGGCCCCGAAGTCCTCAAATTTGGCAATTCCGGACCCAAAATGCAGCACTCTGCCGGCCCTCTAGAAAAAAAAAATTATTGCCTCATGAGCTGACCAGGCACCTTAAATGAGGATAAACCTACACAGCACTCGACCTTACCCAAATTATATAGTCTTACCTGGGCACTAATGCACTGTCGAACACAACCTGAGCCCGGACCACCTGACCAACACCCAGAAAGCTGACCGCACACTGAGCACATAAAACCCGCCATGGCCTTAGGTCATCATCTCTTCCCTACCTCAGTTTTCAGGCTTCAGAACCGAGACCTTATCTCCAATTACTGTCCAGGGGTGAGTGTGATGCAGAAATCAGAACTCCTCCTTACCCATGGCAAGAATCCTTGTGGTTGGCACGTTCAGTGTAGGAGAAACCAGCATTCACCCTGAGGCCCCGCACATTCTTGAGTGCGATGAGGGCATACACACGCATTGTGACCCTCAGCATGAGTCCTGTCCTCTAGTAAGTCCTCTCAGTGGCTGAACCATTTGATGTCATAATGGGCTTGACATGTCCCTAGGCCCCAATTTTTAACCAGATTTCTGATTGTCCAGGCGCCCCTCCCCAGGGCTCTACTCTGGAATCCATCATTTGGTGGGACACCTGAGGTTAAAAAAGAAAAGAACAAAAAAAAAAAAAACGGACTTCTTCCAGCTCAGAGAATGACCCCAAACTCTTTGGACGGGGCCAAACCACCAGAGAGTAAGACTCGTCCATTTCCCATGCAGTCACCCAGAAATTCCACGACCATGAGTGACACGATATCCAGAGACAAAAACTTGAGCAGGAGCCTCACACTCGCCCTTCTTCCAAATCCCGAAGAGTTCTCCTCATGGTCTGTAGATCAGTCCTGCCATACCTATGACCGAAACATAAGCCGAGTTTGTGTTTTCAGACAACTGTCCAAACAGCCCTGGCCTACACAACCTACAGGCTCAGGCCCCTGGAGCCAAACCTGAGGACTGTACTTGCCCTCTCCAAGGGAATTGTGTGTGCCCATTCCAATGGCCACAACCCTTCTAATAGGATAAACCTCCAAAGTCCCTGCTCCATCTCAATAGTGGTGGCTTCCCAGGAAAAACAGGGGCATTCTGAGCCCAAGTGAGCACCTACCTGCACTCAGACCCATAGACAGATGTCCCCAGAGGTAAAAAGGAAAGAAAAGGCCCCTAGGCACTAATCAGATCCATTGCTTTGGTTTCCAGGCATCACTCCTCAGAGGCCTGGATATCAAAAGCAGCATATAGCTGTTTCTTGACTAACCCATCAGAAAACATCTCATCTACACATGGGAAATTTGCACGTTGGAGCTGTGTCAAAGCCTCTGTTTAGGAGAACTCTTTAGGGCCCCAGTGCCACCGCTTCATTCCAAGGTCTCCATAGATACAAGAGCACGTTAGGACCCATCCCCAGGGGTGTCTATTTCAACTCAGCGTTTTCGGTTGCTCCCCACAGATCCAGGAGATCTAACCTGTCAGGTGCTAGGAGACAATTGGAATGCGAGGTGGGCTACCCAGCCATCCATCCTTAGAACCCTGCTCAGAATCATTGGCCTGGAGCCAAGCAACAGGTCTCAATTGTCCTGCAGAAGACTCTCTGCAGTTTGCAGCTTCTCACAACTCCCATCGTGGGAAAACACCCATGGCCTCGTGATGCCCCCCCCCCATTCATGAAGGGGCCATCAGGGCCAGAAACTCCAACCTGATCGATCGTCTGATCCTCGCCCTGACTTCAGATGCACGAGATCTCGATTCAGGTCTGTAGCTTGTGCGTGCCATGGCCTCATCCAGAAACCTAAGCCTAGCTTGTGTTCTCAGACTTTTGTCGTCAGACTACTTGCCCACAAGCCCTCCAGTATGGCAATCCAGAACTACAATGCAGCACTCTGCCGGCCCTCCAGAAGAAAAACATTGTCCTCTGGGGCTACCCAGTAACCCCAAATGAGGATCAACCTGCACCGACCTTGGCTGTACCCCAAATACATAGGCTGACCAGGGCAATAATGCCCTTTCTGACACAGCCTGAGCCTGGAGCCCCTGGCCCCTCCCAGACAGCTGGCCGCACACTGAGCACATCCAGCCGCCATGGCCTTAGGTCGTCATCTCGTCCCAACCTCGGTTTTCAGGTTTCAGAACCTAGACCTTATCTCCAATCAGTGCCCAAGGTTGAAGGTGATGCAGAAATCAGAAATCCTTCCCCATGGCAAGAAACCTTGTGGTTGGCATGTTGTCCAACGATCAGTGTCGTTGAAACCAGTGTGGCCCATGAGGCCCCGCCCATGCTCTCGGACCACATTGGTCACAAACACACATTGTGACCCTCAGGCTGAGCCCAGTCCTCAAGTAAGGCCACTCAGGGGCTGGATGAAGAGATAGCATATGGGCTTGCCATGCCCCTAGGCCCCAATTTTTAACCATAGTTCGGGTTGTCCCTTCAGTCTTCCCCACGGCTTGGCTTTGGAATTCCTCTTTTGGTGGGACACCTGAGGTAACAAACCTGAAATGAGTCCTCCCATCCCACGTTTGACGAAAAGCAATTGGGAATCGGGTCAAATCCTCAGAGAGGAAGATTCGTCCATGGCCCATGAGGCCTCCCTGACATTCCACGGCCATCGCTGATACAAATCCAGAGACAAAAGCATGAGCAAGCGCCTCAGACTCGCACTTTCTTCATATCCTGAAGAGTTCTTCACATGGTTTGTAGATCGGGCCTGCCATACATACGTCCCAAACCTAAGCTGAGTTTGTGTTTTCAGACTTCTGTCCTCAAAATCTTGGGCCAAACACGCTCCAGGCTGGGAGCCTGGAGCCACACATTAGGACTCTGCCTACCAATCCATGGGAATTCTGCCCATTCCATGGTCCAAAATCGTACAAATTAGGAGAAACCTCCAAAGTCCCTGAGGCCATCCCAATAGTGTAGGTCGCCCGGAACAAACAAGGACTGTCTGACACCAGCTGATAATCGACATCCACACATACCATAGATGGATGTCCCCAGAGAAGAAGATTGACCCAGACAGGACCCTAGGCCATAATAGGATCCATTGCTTTGGGTTACAGGCATGTGTCCTCAAAAGCCTGATTCCAATACGAGCATAGGGGTTTTCCTGAGGCACCCATCAGAACTCATCTCGTCTCCACAAGGAAACCTGTGCATGGGAGCCATGTCCAAAGCTTAGGAGAGTACTTCAGGGTCCCGGTGCCACCGCCCCATTCCAAGGCCCTCATGGACACAAAATCACATTAGGACCCATCCTCAGGAAAGTCCATTTCAACTCAGCCACCCCGGTTGATCCGGCAGAGCCATCAGATCTAAACTGTCTTGTTGCTAGGAGACAATTGGAATGTGAGGCGGGCTTCCCAGGCATCCATCCGCGAACGGTGCTCTGGAGTCATTCCATATGGGATGTCCTGGAGCTGTCCAACAGGTCTCAATTGTCCCGCAGAAGGAATCCTTGAAGGGGGCATCCCACAACTCCCAACGTGGGAAAACCTCAATGGCCCCGAGACTCCCCTCCCTTCATAAAGCGGCCGTCATGCACAGGAACTCCAACCTGAGCCAACGTCTGATCCTCGCCCTGACTTCAGAAGCATGAGATAGTGGTTCAGATCTGCAGGGGGTACCTGTCGTGCCCTCGCCCTGAAACCCATGTCTAGCTGTCTTCTCACACTTCTGTCCTCAAACTCCTGGCCCCGAAGTCCTAAATTTGGCAATTCCGGACCCACAATGCAGCACTCTGCCGGCCCTCTAGAAAAAAAAATTATTGCCTCATGAGCTGCCCAGGCACCTTAAATGAGGATAAACCTACACCGCACTCGACTTTACCCAAATTATATAGTCTAACCTGGGCACTAATGCACTGTCGAAAACAACCTGAGACCGGACCTCCTGACCAACACCCAGAAAGCTGACCGCACACTGAGCACATAAAACCCGCCATGGCCTTAGGTCATCATCTCTTCCCTACCTCAGTTTTCAGGCTTCAGAAACGAGACCTTATCTCCAATCACTGCCCAGGGGTGAATGTTATGCAGAAATCAGAACTCCTCCTTACCCATGGCAAGAACCCTTGTGGTTGGCACGTTGTCCAACGTTCAGTGTAGGAGAAACCAGCATTCACCCTGAGGCCCCGCCCATTCTTGAGTGCGACGAGGGCATACACACGCATTGTGACCCTCAGCATGAGTCCTGTCCTCTAGTAAGTCCTCTCAGTGGCTGGACCTTTAGATGTCATAATGGGCTTGACATGTCACTAGGCCCCAATTTTTAACCAGATTTCTGACTGTCCAGTCGCCCCTCCCCAAGTCTCTACTCTGGAATCCTTCATTTGGTGGGACACCTGAGGTTAAAAAAGAAAACAACAACAACAACAACAAAAAAAAAAAAAAAAAACGGACTTCTTCCAGCCCACAGATTGACCCCAATCTCTTTGGACGGGGCCAAACCACCAGAGAGTAAGACTCGTCCATTTCCCATAAAGTCACCCAGAAATTCCACGACCATGAGTGACACGATATCCAGAGACAAAAACTTGAGAAGGATCCTCACACTCGCCCTTCTTTTAAACCCGAAGAGTTCTCCTCATGGTCTGTAGATCAGTCCTGCCATACCTATGACCCGAAACATAAGCCGAGTTTGTGTTTTCAGACAACTGTCCAAACAGCCCTGGCCTACACAACCTACAGGCTCAGGCCCCTGGAGCCAAACCTGAGGACTGTACTTGCCCTCTCCAAGGGAATTGTGTGTGCCCATTCCAATGGCCACAACCCTTCTAATAGGATAAACCTCCAAAGTCCCTGATCCATCTCAAAAGTGGTGGCTTCCCAGGAAAAACAGGGGCAATCTGAGCCCAAATGAGCACCTACCTGCACTCAGACCCATAGACAGATCCTCAGAGGTAAAAAGGAAAGAACAGGCCCCTAGGCACTAATCAGATCCATTGCTTTGGTTTCCAGGCATCTCTCCTCAGAGGCCTGGATTTCAAAAGCAGCATATAGCGGTTTCTTGACTCACCCATCAGAAAACATCTCATCTACACATGGGAAACTTGCACGTTGGAGCTGTGTCAAAGCCTCTGTTTAGGAGAACCCTTTAGGGCACCAGTGCCACCTCTTCATTCCAAGGTCTCCATAGACACAAAAGCACATTAGGACCCATCCTTAGGGGTGTCCATTTCTCAGCGTCCTCGGTTGCTCCCCACAGATCCAGGAGATCTAACCTGTCTTGTTGCTAGGAGACAATTGGAATGCGAGGTGGGCTACGCAGCCATCCATCCTTAGAACCCTGCCTAGAATCATTGGCCTGGAGCCAAGCAACAGGTCTCAATTGACCTGCAGAAGACTCTCTTCTGTTTGGAGCTTCTCATAACTCCCATCGTGGGAAAACCCCCATGGCTCGTGATACCACCCCCCAATTCATGAAGGGGCCATCAGGGACAGAAACTCCAACCTGAGCGATCGTCTGATCCTCGCCCTGACTTCAGATGCACGAGAACTCTATTCAGGTCTGTAGATTGAGCCTGCATAGGCCTCACCCAGAAACCTAAGCCTAGCTTGTGTTCTCAGACTTTTGTCGTCAGACTACTGGCCCAGAATCCCACCAGTTTGGCAATCCAGAACTATAATGCAGCACTCTGCCGGCCCTTCAGTAGAAAAACATTGTCCTCTGGGGCTACCCAGTAACCCCAAATGAGGTTCAACCTGCACCGACCTTGGCTGTACCCCAAATACATAGGCTGACCAGGGCACTAATGCCCTTTCTGACACAGTCTGAGCCTGGACTCCCTGGCCTGTCCCAGACAGCTGGCCGCACACTGAGCACATCGAGCCTCCGTGGCCTTAGGTCGTCATCTCTTCCCAACCTTGGTTTCCAGGTTTCAGAACCTAGACCTTATCTCCAATAACTGCCCTTGGTTGAAGGTGATGGAGAAATCAGAACTCCTTTCCCATGGCAAGAAACCTTGTGGTTGGCATGTTGTCTAACGTTCAGTGTGGTTGAAACCAGTGTGGCCCATGTGGCCCCGCCCATGCTCGCGGGCCACATTGGTCACAAACACACATTGTGACCCTCAGGCTGAGCCCAGTCCTCAATTAAGGCCACTCAGTGGCTGGATGAAGAGATAGCAAATTGGGCTTGCCATGCCCCTAGGCCCCAATTTTTAACCATATTTCGGGATGTCCCTTCGTTCTTTCCCACGGCTTTGCTTTGGAATTCCTCTTTTGGTGGGACACCTGAGGTAACAAACCTGAAATGAGTCCTCCCATCCCACAGATTGACGAAAAGCAATTGGGAATCGGGCCAAAACCTCAGAGAGGAAGATTCGTCCATGGCCCATGAGGCCTCCCCGACATTCCACGGCCATCGCTGATAAAAAATCCAGACACAAAAGCCTGAACAAGCGACTCAGTCTCGCACTTTCTTCATATCCTGAAGAGTTCTTCTCATGGTTTGTAGATCGGTCCTGCCATACCTACGTCCCCAAACCTAAGCTGAGTTTGTTTTCAGACAACTGTCCAAACAGCCCTGGCCTACACAACCTACAGGCTCAGAACCCTGGAGCCAAACCTGAGGACTGTACTTGCCCTCTCCAAGGGAATTGTGTGTGCCCATTCGAATGGCCACAACCCTTCTAATAGGATAAACCTCCAAAGTCCCTGATCCAATCAATAGTGGTGGCTTCCCAGGAAAAACAGGGGCAATCTGAGACCAACTGAGCACCTACCTGCACTCAGACCCATAGACAGATGTCCCCAGAGGTAAAAAGGAAAGAACAGGCCCCTAGGCACTAATCAGATCCATTGCTTTGGTTTCCAGGCATCTCTCCTCAGAGGCCTGGATTTCAAAAGCAGCATATAGCTGTTTCTTGATTCACCCATCAGAAAACATCTCATCTACACATGGGAAACTTGCACGTTGGAGCTGTGTCAAAGCCTCTGTTTAGGAGAATCCTTTAGGGCCCCAGTGCCACCGCTTCATTCCAAGGTCTCCATAGACACAAAAGCACATTAGGACCCATCCTTAGGGGTGTCCATTTCAACTCAGCATCCTCGGTAGCTCCCCACAGATCCAGGAGATCTAACCTGTCTTGTTGCTAGGAGACAATTGGAATGTGAGGTGGGCTACCCAGCCATCCATCCTTAGAACCCTGCTCAGAATCATTGGCCTGGAGCCAAACAACAGGTCTCAATTGTCCTGCAGAAGACTCTCTGCAGTTTGGAGCTTCTCACAACTCCCATCGTGGGAAAACCCCCATGGCCTCGTGATCCCCCCCCCCAATTCATGACGGGGCCATCATGGACAGAAACTACAACCTGAGCGATCGTCTGATCCTCGCCCTGACTTCAGATGCATGAGATCTCGATTAAGGTCTGTAGATTGTGCGTGCCATGGCCTCACCCAGAAACCTAAGCCTAGCTTGTGTTCTCAAACTTTTGTCGTCAGACTACTGGCCCACAAGGCCTCCAGTATGGCAATCCAGAACTACAATGCAGCACTCTGCCTGCCCTCCAGAAGAAAAACATTGTCCTCTGGGGCTACCCAGTAACCCCAAATGAGGATCAACCTGCACCGACCTTGGCTGTACCCCAAATACATAGGCTGACCAGGGCACTAATGCCCTTTCTGACACAGCCTGAGCCTGGACTCCCTGGCCCGTCCCAGACAGCTGGCCGCACACTGAGCACATCGAGCCGCCATGGCCTTAGGTCGTCATCTCTTCCCAACCTCGGATTTCAGGCTTTAGATTCTAGACCTTACCTCCAATCACTGCCCAGGGTTGAACGGGATGCAGAAATCAGAACTCCTTCCCCATGGCAAGATACCTTGTGTTTGGCATGTTGTCCAACTTTCAGTGTAGTTGAATGCAGTGTTGCCCATGAGGCCCCGCCATGCTCGCAGGCTACATTGGTCACAAACACACATTGTGACCCTCAGCCTGACCAAAGTCCTCAAGTAAGGCCTCTCAGTGGCTGGATGAAGAGATAGCATATTGGGCTTGCCATGCCCCTAGTCCCCAATTTTGAACCATAGTTCTGGTGGTCCCTTCAGTCTTCCCCACGGCTTGGCTTTGGAATTCCTCTTTTCGTGGGACACCTGAGGTAACAAAACTGAAAGGAGTTCTCCCATCCCACAGTTTGACGAAAAAAAATTGGGAATCGGGCGAAATCCTCATAGAGGTAGATTTGTCCATGGCCCATGAAGCATCCCCGACATTCTACGGCCATTGCTGATACAAATTCCAGAGACAAATGCCTGACCAAGCGCCTCAGACTCGCTCTATATTCAAATCTTCATGAGTTCTTCTCATGGTTTGTATATTGGGCCTGCCATACCGACGTCCCCAAAAAAAGCTGAGTTTGTGTATCAGAATCACAATCAGAACTCTGCATTCCACATGGCTGTAATGCTTGTTCTTCACATGGAGTCACACCTTCACGTGGGGAACCCTTCATGGCCCCTGATGCCACGCCAAAACATGAGTGCTGCTTGGGCACAAATTCACACTATGACCCTAGCATGAGCCCCATGTCAAAGAAAGGCCTGTCAGGTTCGGGACGAAGATCCTGCATATAGTCCCTGCCATGCCCATAGGCACCCAGGACTAACTACATGGTGTGTATTCCAGTTGAAGGAACCCACTGCTGTGCTCTAGAGCCCCTCTCCTGGGGGGTTCTTTCTGGTAGAAAACAGTACTCTTCACTTCCCACAGAATGAACACAAACACTTGGGAGCTTGGACAATCCCCCGAGAGGAAGGCTCTTCCTCGGCCCCTGAGGCAACCCCTACCCTGACCGGACACTGTGAAAGCAACACCCAGAGACAAAAGCGTGAGCAATTGCCTCCCACTTGCCCTCCTTTGATATTCAGAGAATCTCCCCTCACGGACTGGAGATCAGGCCTGCCATTACCTTGGCCCCTTCCTGAGCCAAGTTTGCTTTTTCAGACATCAGTCCCCACAGCCCTGGCAAACACAGCCTCTAGGCTGGGTCCTCTGGAGCCATACAACAGAACCGTGCCTGCTCTCTCCTGGGAAAGTGTGTCCATTCCTTTGGACACACACCTCCAGAATATGAGAAACCTCAAGGCCCCCGAGGACATCCCACTACTGGGAGCCTCCCTGGACACACAGGGGCATTCGGACACAAGCTGAGCAGCTACCTCCACGAAGGCATGCACACAGATGTCAACAGAGATAGAAGGTTGAGCCGGACAGGCCTTTAGGCCATAATCTCAACTCTTGCTTTGGGTTCCAGGTGTTACTCCTCAGAGGCTTTGGTTCGAAGAACAGGATATGGGGCTTTCCTGAGGCACTGAACAGAACTCCTCTCGTCTCCACAAGGGGAGCTTTCTTACTGGGGATGTATCAAACCCTTCAGGTAGTGCCCAAGCAGCACTTGAGTGCTGATTGGGAACAAATTCACACTGTGACCCTAGCATGAGCCCCATGTCAAAGAAAGGCCTGTCAGGGCCTGGACAAAGAGCCCGCATATGTGGCTTGCCAAGCCCCTATGCACCCAATCCTCACCAGGGTTTGAGATTTCCAGTCGCCCCGCCCGTACCTGGGGCTCTGATCTGGAATCCCTTTCTTGGAGAGACACATGAGCCAGACAACACGACTCCACCCTTCCCACAAAATGACCCCAAACTCTTGGGAGCTGGGACAAATCCCCAGAGAGGGATACTCGTCCACAGTACCTGAGGCCACCGCTCCAATCCACGGCTATCCCGGACACAACATCCAGAGACAAAAGCCTGAAGGTACGCCTTCCACTCGCCCTTGTTTCAGAGGCCTAGGAGTTCCCTCTCGGGCTGTACCTCCGGCCTGCCATACCCTAGGCACCACTCATAAGCTGACTTTGTGTTTTCAGACTTCTGTGCCCACAGCCTGGACCCACACACCTCCAGGCTAGGGCCTCTGGAGCCACAGCGAAAGTTTGTGCCTGCCCTCTCCAAGGAAAGTGTGCCCAATCCATTGACCACAACCCTACAGGTTAGGGAAAAGCTCCAAGACCCTGAGGACATCAATAGTGTAGGCCACCCTGGACTAAGAGGGGCTCTCTGACACCAGCGGAGCAACTATCTCCACTTAGACTCTCAGAAAGTGTCCCCAGAGACAGAAGGTTGAAATGGACAGGCCCCCAGGCCCTAATATGAACCTTAGCTTTGTTCCATGTGTCCGTTCTCAGAGGACTGTTTTCGTAGACCAGCACATGGGGCTTTTCTGAGGCACCAAACAGCGGATCTCTTGTCTCCACATGGGCAGCTTTCTTACTGGGGATGTATCAAACCCTTCAGGTAGGAGAGTTCTGCAGGGCCACTGAACAACCAGCACATTCCAAGGTCTCCATGGACCCGAACGAACATTATGACGCATCCTCAGGAGAGGCCATTTCAACTCAGCCCCCTGATCGCGTGTTCCAGAGGCCCCAGATCAAACATATCTTATCGCTAATGGCCAATTGGAATGCGAGGCATGCTGTACAGGGATCCATCCTTCGAACCCTGCTCTCCAGTCCTTCCGTATGGTATGTCCTGGAGCCATGCAACAGGACTCGAATGTCCCGCAGAAGGAAACCTTGTGGTTTGGGGCAACCTCCAAACTCAGCGTGGGAAAACTTCCTTGGCCTCATGAGGCCCCCGCTTCATGAAGGTGCCATCATGGACACATACTCCAGCCTCAGCCAACGTCTGATCCTCAGCCTGACTTCAGATGCAGGAGATTTTGATTCAGCCTCTGCAGAATGGGCCTGCTCTGCCCTTGGCTCCAATCCTCACCCTAGCTTGTGTTTTCAGACTTCCGTCCTCTCACTCCAGGCCCACAAGCCCTCCCTACTGGGAATTCTGGGGCCACAATGAAGCACTCTGCCCGCCTCCCAGGAGAAAAACATTGTCTATGGTGCTGCCCAGAAACCCCAAATGAGGATCAAACTGCTTGGCCCTCGGCAACACCCTAATTGCATAGGCTACCTTAAACACTGATGCTCTGAGGCAAATAGCCTGAGCCCAGACCTTCCAACAGACACCGACACAGCTGGCTGCACACCCAGCACATTGGACCCACCACTGCCTTAGGACACCATCCATTCCCAACCTGGGTTTTCAGTCATCGGAACCTAGACTTTATCTCCAATCCCTGCACGGGGGGGAACCTGATACACAAGTCAGAACCCCTCCTTCCCCATGGAAAGAAAACTTGCTGCTGGCAGTGAGTCAAACCTTCAGTGTAGGAGAAAACGGCATGGCCCATGAGGCAACGCCCAAGCGTTAGGGCCGCCTTGGGCACAAACACACATTGTGACCCTCAGCGTGAATACCTTATTCAAGTAACGCCTCTCAGTGACTGGACCAAGAGCCCGCATATGTGGCTTGCCATGCCCATAGGCACCCAGGACTAACTAGATGGTGTGTATTCCAGTTCAGGGAACCCACTGCTGTGCTCTAGAGTCCCTCTCCTGGGGGGTTCCCTGTGGCAGAAAACAGTACTCTTCCCTTCCCACAGAATGAACCCAAACACTTGGGAGCTTGGACAATCCCCCGAGAGGAAGGCACTTCCTCGGCCTCTGAGACAACCCCTACCCTGACTGGACACTTTGAACGCAACACCCAGAGACAAAATCCTGAGTGACTGCCTCCCACTTGCCCTCCTTTGATATCCAGAGGATCTCCCCTCACGGACTGGAGATCAGTCCTGCCATTACCTTGGCCACTAGCTGAGCCAAGTTTGCTTTTTCAGACATCTGTCCCCACAGCCCTGGCAAACACAGCCTCTAGGCTGGGTCCTCTGGAGCCATACCACAGGACCGTGCCTGCTCTCTCCTGGGAAACTGTGTCCATTCCTTTGGACACACACCTCCAGAATATGAGAAACCTCAAGGCCCCCGAGTACATCCCACTACTGGGAGGCTCCTTGGACACACAGGGGCATTCAGACACAAGCTGAGCAGCTACCTCCACGAAGGCATGCACACAGATGTCAACAGAGATAGAAGGTTGAGCCGGACAGGCCCTTAGGCCGTAATCTCAACTCTTGCTTTGGGTTCCAGGTGTTACTCCTCAGAGGCTTTGGTTCGAAGAACAGGATATGGGGCTTTCCTGAGGCACTGAACAGAACTCCTCTCCTCTCCACATGGGAAGCTTCCCTGTTGGAGCTGTTTCAAACACCTCAGTTTGGAGAACCCTGCAGAGTCCCTGAGCCACCTCCACATTCCAAGGTCTCCCAGGCCACCAAGCCACAGTAGGACTCATCTTCAGGAGAGTCCATTTCAACTCTCCCCTCTGGGTAGCTCACCCAGGAGCCTGCAGATTGAGCCTGCCTTGTCCTGACTAAAGAGTGGGAATATGAGGTGGCGTTCCCAGGCATCCATGCTTAGACACCTGCTCTCGAGTCTTTCCGTATGGGGCCTCCTGGAACCATCCAGTAGGACTCGACTGTCGTGCAGAAGGAAAGCTTGAGGTTTGGAGTAGTTCACAAATCCCATCGTAGGCAAACCTCCCTGGCTTCATGAAGCCCCCACACCCTTCAGGAAGAGGCCATGCTGGACAAAAACTCTAGCCTGAGGCACGTCTCATAGTTGACATGACCTCAGTGCAGGAGATCTCGATTCAGCCACTGCAGAGTGGCCCTGCCATGCCCTCGGTCCCAAACCTCACACTAGCTTTTGTTTTCAGACTTCCTTCCTCACACTCCTGGCAAACAAGCCCTACGGACTAGGAACTCCAGAAACACAACCCAGCCCAGTGTCTGCCCAACGGAAGAAAAACGCTTCCCTATGGTGCTCTCCAGAAAACCCAGATGATGATCAACCTGCTCGGGCCTCATCGGTCCCCGAAGTGGATATGCTGCTCTGGGCACTCATGCTCTGTCTGACACAGCCTGAAGCCAGACGTCCAGACAGACAAAGAGACAGCTGGCCGCACACCCAGCACTTCGGACACGCCATGGTCTTGTGCCGTCACCTCTTCCTAACCTTGGTTTTCAGATATCTGAACCTAGACATTATATCAATTCTCCACACAGCTGGGTATCGCAAGCACAAAACAGAACTCCTCCTTCCCCATGGCTGTCAAGCTTGCTCTTGGCATGGAGTCACACCTTCAGGGTGGGAGAAACCTTCATGGCCCCTGATGCCACGCCCAAACTTGAGTGCTGCTTGGGCACAAATTCACACTGTGACCCTCAGCATGAGCCCCATGTCAAAGAAAGGCCTGTCAGGACCTGGACCAAGAGCCCGCATATGGGGCTTGCCAAGCCCCTATGCACCCAATCCTCACCAGTGTTTGAGTTTTCCAGTCGCCCCACCTGTACCTGGGCTCTGCTCTGGAATCCCTTTCTTGGAGAGACCCATGAGCCAGACAACACGACTCCACCCTTCCCACAAAATGACCCCAAACTCATGAGGCCCCCGCTTCATGAAGGTGCCATCATGGACACATACACCATCCTCAGCCTACTTCTGATCCTCAGCCTGACTTCAGATGCAGGAGATTTTGATTCAGCCTCTGCCGATTGGGCCTGCTCTGCCCTTGGCTCCAATCCTCACCCTAGCTTGTGTTTTCAGACTTCCGTCCTCACACTCCTGGCCCACAAACCCTCCCTACTGGGAATTCTGGGGCCACACTGAAGCACTCTGCCTGCCTCCCAGGAGAAAAACATTGTCTATGGTGCTGCCCAGAAACCACAAATGAGGATCAAACTGCTTGGCCCTCGGCAACAGCCCAATTGCATAGGCTACCTTAAACACTGATGCTCTGTAGCAAATAGCCTGAGCCCAGACCTTCCAACAGACACGGACACAGCTGGCTGCACACCCAGCACATTGGACCCGCCACTGCCTTAGGCCACCATCCATTCCCAACCTGGGTTTTCAGTCATCGGAACCTAGACCTTATCTCCAATCCCTGCACAGGGGGAACCTGATGCACAAGTCAGAACCCCTCCTTCCCCATGGCAAGAAACCTTGCTGCTGGCCGTGAGTCAAACCTTCAGTGTAGGAGAAAACGGCAAACCTGCCGGGCCTCATGAAGCCCCCCATATCCTTCAGGGAGAGGCCATCATGGACAAAAACTCTAGCTTGAAGCACGTCTCATAGTAGATATGACCGCAATGCAGGAGATCTTGATTAAGCCTCTGCAGAGTCGCCTGCCGTGCCCTCGGTCCCAAACCTCACGCTAGCTTGTGTTTTCAGACTTCCTTCCTCACACTCCTGGCAAACAATCCCTCCAGAGTAGGATTTGCAGAACCACAAGCCAGCCCAGTGACTGCCCACCGGTAGAAAACGTTTCCTTGTGGGGCTCTCCATAAAACCCAGATGAGGATCAACCTGCTCTTGTCTCGATGGCACTCAGATTTGATAGGCTGCTCTGGGCACTAATGCTCTGCCTTTCACAGCCTGATGCCAGACGTCCAGACAGGCAAGGAGACAGCTGGCCACACACCTAGCACTTCTGACACGCCATGGTCTTATGCCGTTATCTCTTCCTAACCTTGGTTTTCAGATATCTAAACCCAGATATTATATCAATTCCCCACACAGTTGGGCATCTGAATCACAAATCAGAACTCCTTCTTCCCCATGGCTGTAAGGCTTGCTCTTGGCATGGAGTCACACCTTCAGGGTGGGAGAAACTTTCATTTCCCCTGAAACCACGCCCAAACTTGAGTGCTGCCTTGGGCACAAATTCACTCTGTGACCCTCAGCATGAGCCCAATATCAAAGAAAGGCCTGTCAGGGCCTTGACCAAGAGCCCGCATATGAGGCGTGCCAAGCCCCTATACACCCAATCCTCACCAGTGTTTGAGTTTTCCAGTCTCCCCCCCGTTCCTGGGGCTCTGCTCTGGAATCACTTTCTTGGAGAGACACATGAGCCAGACAACAGGACTCCACCCTTCCCACAAAATGACCCCAAACTCCTGTTAGCTGGGACAAATCCCCAGAGAGGGATACTTGTCCACAGTCACTGAGGCCACCCCCTACAATCTACGGCTATCCTGGACGCATCCAGAGACAAAAGCCTAAAGGAATCTCGCCCTTGATTCACAAGCCAAGGAGCTCACTCTCTATCTGTACATCCGGCCTGCCATACCCTCGGCGCCACTCATAAGCTGAGTTTGTGTTTTCAGACTTCTGTGCCCACAGCCTGGACCCACACACCCTCCAGGCTAGGGCATCTGGAGCCACAGCGAAAGATTGTGCCTGCCCTCTCCAAGGAAAGTGTGCCCAATCCATTGACCACAACCCTACAGGTTAGGGAAAAGCTCCAAGGCCCCTGAGGCCATCCTGATAGTGTAGGCTGCCCTGGAATAAAAGGGGCACTCTGACACCAGCTGAGCCATTATCACCACTTAGACTCTCAGACAGTTTCCCCAGAGACAGAAGATTGAAATGGACAGGCCCTTAGGCCCTAATATGAACCTTAGCTTTAGTTTTCATGTGTCTGTCCTCAGAGGACTGGTTTCGTATACCAGCATATTAGGTTTTTCTGAGGCTCCAAACCAAACCTCTCTCGTCTCCACATGGAGTGCTTTCTTACTGGATCTGTATCAAACCCTTCTGGTCGGAGAATTCCGCAGGGCCACAGTACAACCATCACATTCCAAGGTCTCCATGGACAGAAACACACATTATGACACATCCTCAGGAGAAGCCATTTCAACTCAGCCCGCTGGTTAGCTTGCCCCAGAGCCAGCAGATCAAACATATCTTGTCGTTAATGGCCAAAGGGAATGCGAGGCATGCTGTTCAGGGATCCATCCTTTGAACCCTCCTCTTCAGTCCTTCCATATGGTATGTACTGGAGCCACTCAACAGGACTCGACTGTCTTGCAGAAGGAAACCTTGTGGTTTGTGGCAACCTCCAAACTCAGCGTGGGAAAATTTCGTTGGCCTCATGAGGCACCTGCTTCATGAAGGTGCTATCAAGGGCACAATCCAACCTCAGCCAACGTCTGATCCTCAGCCTGACTTCAGATGCATGAGATATCCTTTCAGCCTTTGCAGAGTGTGCCTGCTCCCAACCTCACCCTATCTTTTGTTTTCAGACTCTACCCTAGCACTCCTGGCCCAAAAGCCCTCATGATTGGGAATTCTGGTTCCAGAACGAAGCACTCTGCCTGCCCCCCAAAGAAAAACATTGTCTATGGCATTGCTCAGAAACCCCAAATGAAAATCAACCTGCTCAGCCCTCGGCAACACCCCAATTGCATAGGCTACCCTAAACACTATGCTCTGTCTTACATAGCCTGAGCCCAGACCTTGTGAGAGACATTGAGACAGTTGGCTTCACACCCAGCACATCGAGCCTGCCATGGGTTAGGCCATTTCATCCCTTCCAATTGACCTGGGTGTCTTCCTGGAGGTATATTCTGAGGCTGTGTCAGACTATGCATTTTTTCTGGAGCTTCCTATGGAATTGGGGTGGTATTAGGGGCCTTGCAATTTTCTCTTAATCTGGTGGGTTGGGAAACTGAGACAGGCTGACATTCCTTGGGAGAGCTGGCCCAGTGCTGTTGTGTGTTCCTGGAGGCCCCATCCTGGAGGGCATATGGGTCAGGACTCTGGGTCCAAAGTCTTCAGACACAAACTGGTAAGAGTTAAGCTCGAGGTGATGGCAGACCCAATCTGCAGACCCTGAGCGAAGCATCTCCAGGTATGAAATTCGGACGGCTCTGAGGCAGGAGCACAGTCTTTTCTGTCTGACTTGTTTGTCTATGATGGCCACGAAATGGAGGGGTGGCCTCATGGGTCCATGTGAGATTCTACCTCTCTGGGAATTCTTCTCGGCACCCAAGAGTTTGGTGTATTTCCGGGGGATGGGAGGAGCGCAGTTTTATGAGTCAGGGATCCCGTCCAAACAGCCATTCCAGAGATGGGTCCTGGGTTCTGGAGCCTGGATCACCGCAACAAGGCTTAGGATTTGGGCCTAGGGTCCTGCTCTATGTTTTCCTGGTACAGCTCCCGAGTGTTCTTGTTGGAAATGGGTCTCATTCTGAGGGTCACAATGCCTGTTTTTGCCCAGATGCCCATGCTGAGTGGGTGTGACCTCATGGGCTATGCACTTGGCTCCCACTCTGAGGGTTGGACTGTCATCTCAACATTCAGTTTTCCTGCCATGGGGAAGGAGGGGTACTTTTTTATGCTTCAGGTTCCCCCATGGGCAGGAATTTGAGCTAAGTTCTGGGACCGGTGCCTGAATACCCAGTTCACTTTGAGATGAGGTCCTCGGGCCAAGGCAGGACCCACCTGCAGAAAATGAGGCCTGCTTTCTGGGTGGCTGTCAGGAGCTCGGGCTCGAGCTGTGTCAGACAGAACATTCGTGGAGAGTTCGGCCTATGATATTGGGGTGCTTTTGAGAGCTGTGCAACTGGATCCTCATGGGGAATTTTTGCACAGACCCTTTCTTCACTTCTTCTATTTGGTGAGCAGGCAGATGGCTGCATTACGGCTCCAGAATATCCAAGTTGGAGGGTTTGCAGGCGAGGAGTGTGAGGACAGAAGTATGAAAACATAAGCTACGGTTACGCTCAGTGCCGAGCACATGTCTATTCCAATGTACAGCAGTTGTTTCGAGATCTCCAGCACCTGGGCGAGGGGAAGATGTCTGCTCACGCTGGAGTTTGTATCCATGATGGCCAACAAATGGTGGGGAGGCCTCAAGAATTCTTGGAGGTTTTTCCAAGCTGGAGCTTGTGAGCTGCTCCAAATATCAAGCTGTCCTACTAAGGGACAGCAGAAGTCTTCTTACAGGGCTCCAGGGTCCCTCATATGGAAGATTCGATAGCAATGCTCTCTGAATGGAGGCCTGGGAAGCCAATCTCGTGTTACCATTGCAGCTGAGGAACAGGGTAAGCTTGAACCAATGACACTGATTCCAAGTTCCAAGTGATTTTCGTTGATGGAAGTTCTCAGTCTAACAGGTCCCAATGCTGCTTGGTGTCCAGGGAGACCTTAGAATGTGGTGGCGGCTCTCTGACCATTGAGGATTCTCTATCCTTAGGATTAGACCAAGTACCCAGGAGCCAGGTTTCCTTCTTGGGACAGGATGTGTGCTCTTGTATGGCTCACGGACCACAGGTTGGACCATATGCTTGAATTTCCAGAACAGACCTCTAGGAAGAGAGACCTCAAAACATAAGCTAGGGTTCTGATGAGGTTTTAGGGCCATGGAAGTTTCAATCTTCGGACTAAGTGCCATTGGCCTGCATGTCATCCTGGAGGTAGGTGCTGAGGCTGTGTCAGGCTGTGCACTTTTTCCAGAGTGGCCTATGATATTGGGGTGCAGTCAGGGGCCTTGCAGTTTTCTCCTAATCTGGACATTTTGGGAAACTGAGATGGGCAGGGTTTCCTCAGGAGAGCAGGGCCAGTGATGTCATGTGTTTCTCGAGGCCCCATCCTGGAGGTCATGTGTGTCAGGACTTTGGGACCAAAGACTTTAGACACAACCTCGGATAAGAGGTAGGAGTGAGGTGATGGCAGTCCGAATCTGAAGACCCTGAGGGAAGCTCCTCGGGATTTGAAATTCAGGTGGCTGGGAGGGAGGAGCACAGGCTTTTCTGTCTGGATTTTGTGTCTAGGATGGCCACTAAATGGAGGGGTGACCTCATGTGTCCATGGGATATTCTTCCACTCTGGTGATTCTGCTTGGCACCCAAGAGTTTGATTTCTTTCTGGGGAAGAGGAAAAGACTGTATTCCATCTCTGGGATCCTGTCCAAACAGGGATTCCAGAGATGGGTTCTGGGTCCAGACACTGGGAAAACTTAACCAAAGCTTCGATTTGGGATCCTGGTCCAGATCCCAAGGGGGATCTTTGGAAAGGGGTCTCATTCTGAGGGTCACAATGCCTATTTGTGCCCAGCTGCCCATCCTGTGTAGGCATGGTCTCATGGACCATGCACCTGGTTCCCACTCAGGGTTGTACAGCCATCTCAACATTCAGTTTTCTGGCCATGGGGAAGGAGGAGCACTCTTTTGTGCTTCCGAGTCCCCTATGGGCAGGAATTTGAGCTAAGTCTGGGACAGGTACCTGAATATCCAGGTTGCTTCAAGATGATGGCCTCGGGCCAAGGTTGGACCCACCTGGAGGATATGGGGTCCACTATCTGGGTGGCTGACAGGAGGTCGGGGATCAGGCGGTGTCAGATAGACAATGTATGCAGAGGTCGGTCTATTATATTGGGGTGCCATTGAGGGCCGTGCAGGAGGATCCTCATGTGGGTTTCTACGAAGACCCATAGGGCACTTCTTTCTGGTGGGCAGGCAGAAAGCTGCACTGTGGCTTCAGAATTCCCAATATGAAGGGCTTGTAGGCGAGGAGTGTGAAGACAGAAGTCTGAAAACACAAGCCACGGATAAGCTCAGTGCCGACCACAGGACCATTCCATTGTGCAGTGGTTGTTTCGAGATTTCCAGCACCTGAGTATGGGCGAGGGTCAGATGTCTGCTCACGCTGGGTTTGCATCCATGATGGTCAACGAATTGTGGGGTGGCCTCAAGAATTCTTGGAGATTTTCCCAAGCAGGACCTTGTGAGCTGCTCCAAACAGCAAGGTGTCCTACTGTGGGACAGGGGAAGTCCGCTTACAAGGCTCCAGGGTCCCCCATATAGAAAGATTCGACAGCAGAGGTCTCTGAATGGGGGCCTGGGAAGTCTTTCTTGCATGACCATTGCAGCTGAGGAACATTGCAGGCTTGATCTGCTGGTTTTTGTTCAAATTTCCAAGTGATCTAAGTTGACGGATGTTCTCAGTCTAATGAGTCACAATGCTGCTTGGTGTCCAGGGAGACCTTAAATTGTGGTGGTGAGGGTGCCTGGGTGGCTCAATGGGCTAAGCTGCTGCCTTCGGCTCAGGTCATGATCTCAGGGTCCTGGGATTGAGTCCCGCATCAGGCTCTCTGCTTAGCAGGGAGCCTGCTTCTTCCTCTCTCTCTCTCTGCCTTCCTCTATGCCTACTTGTGATCTCTCTCTGTCAAATAAATAAATAAAATCTATATAAAAAAAAAAGAATGTGGTTGTATGTCTGTGGACATGCAGGATTCTCCTACCTGAGGGTTAGACCCAGTTCCCAGGAGCCAGGTTCCCTTCTCGGGACAGGAGGGGTTCTCTTGTATGGCTCAGGGACCATATGTCGGATCATATGTTGGATTTCAAGACCAGGCCTCTGGGCACAGAGGCCTGAATATCTAGGCTAGGGTTCTTATGAGGTTGTAGGGGCATGTCATCCTCAACCTTCGGACTTCGGGACTTTGACCTGTGAGTCTTCCTGGAGGTAGATGCTCAGGCTGTGTCAGACTGTGCATTTTTTCCAGAGTGGCCTATGAAATTGGGGTGGGCTCAGGGGCCTTGCAGGCTTTTCCTAATCTGGAGGGTTTGTGCAACTGAGACGGCAGAATTTCATCCAGAGATCAGGCCCAGTGATGTAGTGTGGTTCTGTCAGCCCCATCCTGCAGGGAATGTGGTTAAGGGCTCTGGGACCAAAGTCTTCAGACACAAAATTGTGTATCAATTAGGAGGGAGGTGATGGCAGCCCCGATCTGCAGACGCTGAGGGCAGCTCCTCAGGATTTGAAATTCGTGTGGCTGGGAGGCAGGAGCAAAGGCTTTTCTGTCTGGATTGTGTCTAGGATGGCCTTGGAATGGTGGGGTGTCCTCATGTGTCCATGGAATATTCTACCTCTCTGGGGATTCTGCCCAGCACCCAAGAGTTTGGTGTCTCACTGGGAAGGAGAGAGCGTGGTTTACTGTTTCAGTGTTTCCGTCAACACAGGGATTCCAGAGATGGGTTATAGGTCCCTGTGCCTGGATAACCCTACAAAGGCTTAGTATTTGGGCCTAGAGGCTTGACTGCCTGGCTCTGTGGGGCTTTGGTTCAGCTCCCATGGAGACTTGTTGGAAATGGGTCTCAGGGTAAGGGTCACAATGCCTGTTTTTGCCCAGATGCCCATCCTGAGTGGGCATTGGCTCTTGTTCCATGCACCTGGATCCCAATATGAGGGTTGGACCACCATATCAACATTTAATTTTCCTTCTATGAGGAAGGAGGAGTACTCTTTTGTGCTTCAGATTCCCCCATGCACAGTAATTTGAGCTATGTTCTGGGACTGGTACGTGAATAACCAGGTTGGTTTGAGATGAAGGACTCAGGTCAAGGCAGGTCACACCTGCCAGATATGGGTCCCGCTATCTAGGTGGCTACCAGGAGGTCGGGGCTCGAGCTGTGTCAGACAAAGCATTAGTTCACAAGGTGGCCTATGATATTGTGGTGCTATAGAGGGCTGTGCTGGTGGAACCTTATATGGAGTTTCACGCAGACCCATAGGGCACCTCTTTTTTCTGGTGGGCAGGCAGAAGGCATTGTGGCTCCCAAATTCCCAATATGGGGGACTTGAAGGCGAGGAGTGTGAGAACAGAAGGCAGAAAACACAATCTATGCTTAATCTCAGTGCCGAGAACATGGCCGTTCCAATGTGCAGTGGTTTTTTCGAGATCTCCAGCATCTGAGTACAGGCGAGGGTCAGATGTCTGCTCATGATAGAGTTTGTATCTATCGTGGCCAACAAATGAAATATCCAGCACCTGAGTAAAGGTGGATTTCAGATGTTTACGCACACTGGAGTTTGTGTCTCTGATGACCGAATGGAGGAGTGGCATCAAGAGGCTGATGCATGTGAGATGCTCCAAACAGCAAGGTTGTTTTTTCTACTGGACAGTTAGAGTCTGGTATGTTTTCTGCAGGGCCCCCCATGTGAAAAGTATGGGTAGCAGAGCCCTTCCACATGGATGCCTGGAAAGCACACCTCCATCGACCAATGCAGCTGAGGAACATGCAGGTTCTTTACGGTGCTTCTGGGGCGAAGCACCAAGGTCTTGAGTTGACATGGAATCTCTTGAAGATGGGTTACAATGCTGGTTTTTTTTACCAGGTAGATCTTAGAATGTGTTGGTGGCTAAGGTGCCTGCAAGATTCTCCTACCCTGAGGGTTTAACACAGGTCGAAGAGCACGGTTACCTTCTGGGGACAGGAGATGTAGTGTTTTGTGGCTCAGGGACCACATGCCATATCATAAGTTACTATTCAAGAACAGGCCTCTGAAGACAGATGCCCGACAACCTAATCTAGGGTTCCAATGAGTCCCAGGGGCATGAGAGGTTCAATCTTCAGACTTAGGATAGTTGACTTGGGTGTCTGCCTGGATGTAGGTGATCAGGGAGTTTCAGACTGCGCACTTATGTCCAGAGTAACCTCCAATATTGGGGTGGCCACAGGGGTCTTGAATGTTTCAACCAACTCTGGAGGGTTTGGTTAACTGACATGCACAATTTCCATGGGGATGGCAAGCACAGTCCTGTGGTGTGGCTCCAGAGACTCCACCCTGGAGGGCATGTGAGCCATGGTTCTGGGAGGGAAGTCTGCAAACACAAACTCGGGTTACGTTTAGTGGCTAGGTTATCGCAGGGCAATGTGTAGACCTGGAAGGCTACTCGTCAGGAACAGTAACTGGAATGACCCGAAGGTGGAAGCACAGGCTTTTATATCTGGATTGTGTGTCTAGGGTGACCTCAGAATGTAGCTGTGGCCTCATGGGTCTATGGGAGATTTTTCCTCTAAGGATACTGGCGGCTCCCAATATTTTGATGACTTTTTGAGATGGGAAGACTGCTATTTTCGATCTTAGGTGTGCCCCAAAACAGGGATTCCAGAGATGGGCTCTGGGTCTAGGCGCCTGGAAAATCCCACCAAGGGTTGGGATTTGGGCTTATGGGCAGACCAGGCCTGCAATGCAGGATCTTGGTGGTGCAACTGAGAGGGCTTGTTTGGAAGCATGCTCAGGCTGAGCATTACAATGCCTGTTTGTGCCCAGGGTGGCCCTCAGGAGTGGGCGTGGTCCCATTGTCCATTTTCTGGCCCCCACACTGAGGGATGGACACACATTCCAATGGCCAGGTTTCCAGCCATGGGGAAGGAGGAAATATCTATTGTGCTTCATGTTCCCCCATAGGCAGGGATTACAGCAAAGGTCTGGGGACAGATGCCTGAATACCAAGGATGCATAGAGATGACAGATTTGGGCCATGGCCGTTCTCACATGCTGGATATGGGCCCCGCTCTCTGGGTGGCTGACACGAGGTCTGGGCTCAGGCTGTGTCAGACACAGCACTAGTGGCCAGAGAAGTCTATATATTGGGGTTCTCTCCAGGGCCGAGTAAATTGATCCTCATGTAGGGTTTCTGGCCAGACTCACGAAGCACTTCTTTCTGTGGGGCAGGCAGAATGCTGCCTTATGGATCCAGAATTCCCTATCAAGAGGGTTTGGGGACAAATAGGGTGAGAATGCAATTGTAAACACCAGCTATGCTTAAATTGAGTGCCAAGCGGAAGTCAGTTTCAATGTGCAGCAGCTTATACGAGATATCCAGCACCTGAGTAAGGGCAGATGTCAGATATTTGCTCACACTTGAGTTTGTGTCTAGGATGACGACTAATGGAGGGGTGGCTTCAGGAGGCAATGGAGGATTACCCACGCTTAAGATTGTGAGATGCTCCAAACAACAAGGTTTCCTTCTAATGGACAGGAGGAGTCTGTTTTTTTTTCCTCCAGTGTCCCTCAAGTGGAAGTTTGCGTAGCAGAGCCCTCCCGCATGGATGACTGGAAAGCACACGTCCAATGACCATTGCAGCTGAGGAACATGACAGGTTCGTTTTGGTGGTTCTGGTGCCAAGTACCAAGGCCTTGAGTTGACTTGGAATCTCTTACAGATGTGTCCCAAAACTGGTTTGTTACAAGGGAGTTCTTAGAATGTATTGGAGGCTATGGGCCACGCTGAGGGTTTGGCACAGGTCGATGTGCACAGTTTCCATCTTGGGAGAGGAGATGTTCTGTTTTGTGGCTCAGGGTACATATGTTGTATCCTGACTTGGTATTCAAGAACAGGCCTCTGAGGATTGATGCTGGCAACCTAATCTAGAGATCCAATGATGTCCTTGGTGCCCATCAGGTTCAATTTTCTTACTAAGGACCATTGATATGGTTGTCTGACTGGATGTAGGTGATCAGGGTGTTTCAGACTGTGCATTTGCATCCAGAGCCACTTCCAATATTGGGGTGGGCTCAGGGGCCTTGCATGTTTCTCCTAACTTGGAGGCTTTGGGGAACTGTGATGGGCACAGTTTCCTTGGGGATGGCAGGCCCAGTCCTCTGGTAAGGCTTCAGAGACCACCTCCTTGAGGATATGAGAGCCATGGTTTTGGGAGGGAAGTCTGCAAACACAAATTTGGGTCAGGGATAGTGGCAAGGTGATCGCAGGTCCAATGCATAGACCTAGAAGGCATCACGTCAGGAACTGTAATTAGGGTGACTGAAAGCTGGTAGCACAGGCTTTTCTATCTGGATTGTGTGTCCAGGATGGGCTCTGAATGTAGACGTGGTCTCATGGTTCAATGGGAGACTTTTCCTCTCTAAGGATCCTGGTGGATCTCCATAGATTGGTGGTTTTTCAGAGAAGAAAAGAGTGCTCTTTTCCATCTTAGGGGTGCTCCAAAACAGGGAAGAATGCTGTTTTCCAACTTAGGCTTATGCCAAAACAGGGATTCCAGAGACGGGCTCTGGGTCTGGGTGCCCGGATATCCCACCAAGTGTTAGGATTTGGGCCTAGGGGCATTTTAGGCCTGCAATGCAGGATCCTAATGGTGTAACAGAGAGGGCTTGTTTGAAAGCATGCTCAGGCTGAGGGTCATCATGCCTCTTTGTGCCCAGGGGGGCCCTCAGGAGAGGGCGTAGTCTCATTGGCCATATAGCTGGATCCCACTTTGAGGGTTGGACACCCATTGCAACAGCCAGGCTTCCTGCAATGGAAAGAGGAGTTCTCTATTGTGCTTCAGGTTCCCCCATTGGCAGGGTTACAGGAAAGGTCTGTGGAAAGTTGCCTTAATACCAAGGATGTGTACAGATGACAGGCTAAAAATTCCCAGGTAACAAAACAGCATTGTTACCCATGTTCATGACATTCCATGTAGAAATAAGCCCTTAGTACTTCGCCCCAGAGCCACCAGAATGAACTTGCCATGTTCCTAAGCTGCAATGGTCAGTGGAGGTGTGGTTTCCAGGCAACCATACGGGGGTGCTCTGCTACACAAACTTTGCAATTGGCTGGGACCCTTGAGACAAAAAAACAGAATGCCCCTGTCCGGTAGAAGGAAACCTTCTGTTTGGAGCATCTCACAAGCCCCAGCGTGGGAAATTCTCCATTTCCTCTTGAAGCCACCACTCCATTTGTCAGTCATCATAGACACAAACTCCAGCATGAGCAAACATCTGACATCCGCCCTTACTCAGGTGATGGATTTCAATTCGATTGCTGCACACTGGAATTGCCTTTAGTTTGACTGAATTAAGCCATAGCTTGGGTTTACCATTCCATCCTCAGTCTACTGGTCCACAAGCCCTATTGTGAGGGAATTCTGGAGCTACAACACAATATTCTGCCTTCGCCATAGAAAGAAAAAGGGCCTGGAGAGTCTGCCCAGAAACTCCATATGATGGTCAATCTTCTCGGTGCTAGACGGAACCCTGATTCATAGGCTGCCCTGGGCACTAGTGCTGTGTCTGACATAGCCGGAGCCAGGACCTAGTGTCAGCCACTGAGAGATCAGGGCCCATATCCAGCATGTGAGACCAGCTATGGCCCAAGTCTGTCTTCTCTTCTATTCTTGGTATTCAGGCATCTGTACCCACACCTTTGCTGAAATCCTTGCCATTGGGGGAACCTGAAGCACAATAGAGAACTCCTCCTTCCCCATGGAAGGTATTCTGACAGTTGGGATAGTTGCTCAACCCTCAAAGTGGAAGGCAGCTCCATGGCCAAGGAGACCATGTGCACTCATGATGGCTTACCCGGGCACAAGCAGGCATTGTGACCTCAGCCTGAGCATGCTTTCAACCAAACGCTCTCAATTGCATCTCTGGGACCCCGAATTGCAGGCCTAGTACACACCTAGGCCCAAATCCTAACCCTAGTGGGATTTTACAGGGGCCCAGACACAGAGCCCATCTCTGGAATCCCTATTTTGGGGGACCCTTAAGATGGAAAACAGCACTCTTCCCTTCCCCGAGATAGTCACCAAACTCATGGTAGCCACCAGGATCCTTGAGTGGAAAAATCTGCCATAGACCCATGAGAACACACCTGCATTCCGAGGCCATCCTGGACATACAATCCAGATACATATCATGTGCTATCACCTTTGAGTCATCGGATTTACAGTTCCTGACGAGCTGCCTTCCAGGTCTATGCATTGGGCCTGCAATCACCTTGCCATTAACCTAAACTGAGTTTGTGTTTGCAGACTTCCTTCCTAAAACCATGGCTCACATGACCTCCAGGTTCTGGCATCTGAAGCCACACCACAAGACTGTGCCTGAGATCCTCAAGGAAACTGTGCCCATCACTTTTGCCCGATACCTTTAGATTAGGAGAAACCTGCAAGGCCCCTGAGCGCAGCCAAATAATGGAGGCCGCTCTGGGCACAAATGCACAGTCTGAGACACCCTGATCACCTCCATACAGGCAGACACCCAAGTCAATGCTCCTGAGTCAGAAGATTGAACCTGACATGCCCCGAGGACTTCATTGGCACACTAGATTAGGTTTACAGGTATCTGTCGTCAGAGGCCTGCTCTGGAATATCAACTTATGATAAAATATATAGTCCCTGAGCCACAGAACAGAATATGTCCTCCCCAAAAAGGAAGCCATGCTCCTGGAATTGTGTCATACCCTAAGGGTATTTGGATCCTGAATGGCCCCTTAGCAACCAGCACATTCTATGATATTCCTGGTAACAAACCATCATTGTGCCCCATCTTCATGAGACTCCATGTCAACTCAAGGTCTCGATATATTGCCCCAGAGCCACCAGAATGCACCTGCCATGTTCCTCAGCTGCAATGGTCAATGGAGGGGTGATTTCCAGGCATCCCTCTGGCGTTCTCTGCTACAAAACTTTCCACATGGAGAAACCAGAGAAAACAAACCAGACTTCTCCTGTCCGGTAGAAAGAAACTTTGCTATTTTGAGCATCTCACAAGGCCCAGCATGGGAAATCCTCCATGGCCTCTTGATGCCACCCTTCCATTTGTGGGTAATCACAGACACAAACTCCAGTGTGAGCAAACATCTGACATCCACCCTTACTCAGGTGCTGGATATTCGAAACGGCAGCTGCACACTGGAACTGCCTTTTGCTTTTCACTGAACTTAACCATAGTTTTTTATTACTATTCTATCCTCACCACACTGCTCCACAATATCACTTGATAGGGAATTCTGGAGCCACAACGCAGTATTCTGCCTTCCACATAGAAAGAAGAAGGACCTGTTGAGTCTGCCCAGAAACTGCACATGAGGATCAATCTACTCAGACCACGAGGCAACCCTGATTAATAGATTTCCCTGACCACTAGTGCTGTGTCTGACAGAGTCTAAGCCCCGACCTCGTGTCAGCCACCCAGAGGTGAGGGCCCATATTTAGCATGAAGATCGGCCATGGCCCTGGGACATCATCTGTACCCATCCTTGGTATCCAGTCATCTGTCCCCCAAACTTTGCTGGAATTCCTGCCAATGGCGAACCTGAAACACAATAGAGAACACCTCCTTCCCCATGGCAGGAATATTGGCTGTTGGGATGGTTGTCCAACAGCGTGGGAGCCAGCTGCATGGCCAAGGAGACCATGCCCACTCCTGAGGGCCGACATGGGCACAGGCAGGCATGGTGATCCTCAGCCTGAGCATGTTTTCAAACAAACACTCTCAGTTGCTCCTCCAGTACCAGCATTGCAGGCCTGGTATGCCCCTAGGCCCAAATCCTAACCCTTGGTGGGATTTTCCAGGTGCCCAGACCCAGAGTCTGTCTCAGAATCCCTGTTTGGGGCACCCTTAAGATGGAAAACAGCACTCTTCCCTTCCCTGAGAAAGGCACCAAACTATTGGGAGCCGCCAGGATCCTTAGAGAGAAAAAATCTCCCATGGACCCATGAAAACAAACCTGCATTCCGAGGCCATCCTGTCCACACAATCCAGAGAGAAAAGTCTTTGCTACCGACTTCGAGTCATCCTATTTACATTTCCTGACGAGCTGCCCTCCATGTCTATGTATTGGGCCTATGATCATCTCGACACTAACCCTAACCCCAGTTTGTGTTTGCCGACTTCTCTCCCAAAACCATGGCTTACATGCCCACCAAGATGTGGTCCCTCAAGCCACATCACAGGAAAGTTCCTGCCATCCCCAAAAAAACTGTGCCCATCAGGTTGTCCAAACCCTCCAGATTAGGAGAAACCTGCCAGGCCCCTGAACCCACCCCAATATTGGAGGTTGCTCTGGATGCAAACGTGCAGTCTGAAACACCCTGAGCACCTCCATCGAGGCAGAAAGCCAAGTCAATGGTTCTGAGTCAGATGATTGAACCTGACATGCCCCTAGGACTTCACTGGAACCCTAGATTGGGTCTTCAGACATCTGTTCTCAGAGTCCTGTTCTGGAATACCAAGTTATGATACAACATGTGGTCCCTGATTCCCACAACAGAACATCTCCTGTCTCCAGAAGGAAAATGTGCTCTTGGATCTATGTCCAACTTTCAGGGTAGATGGATCCTGCATGACCCATTAGCCCCAGCACCTTCTATGATCTCCCTGGTAACAAACCAGCATTGTGACCCAACTTCCTGAGACTTGATGCCAACTCAAGGTGTTGGTTCTTTGCCCAAGAGCCATGAAACGAATCTGCCATGTTCCTCAGGTACAAAGGTCAATGGACGTGTGCTTTCTAGGCATCCAAGAGGTATTTCTCTGCTACACAAAAATTCCACATAGGGAACCCTAGAGCAAACAAATAAGACTGCTCCTGTCAGGTTGAAGGAAACCTTGGTTGTTTGGAGCATCTCACAAGCCCCAGCCTGGGAAGTCCTCCACATTCTCTTGATGCCAACCCTCCATTTGTTAGTCATCATAGACACAAATTCCAGCATGAGCAAACATCTGACATCTGCTCTTACTCAGGTGCTGGATATTCGAATCAGTCACGCACACTGGAAATACCTTTCACTTGACACTGTATTCTTGCATAGTTTGGGTTTACAATTCCATCCTCACCCTACTGGACCGCAAGTCCTCTTGAGAGGGAATTAGGGAGACAAAACGCAACATTCTGCCTTCCCCATAGAAAGAAGGGCCTGGTGAGTCTGCCCAGAAACTCCCCATGAAGATCAATCTACTTGGCCCTCGAGGGAACCCCGATTTATACCTTGCGCTGGCCACTAGCGCTGTGTCTGAGAGAGCCTGAGCCCCAACCTCGTGTCAGCCACCCAGAGTGTGGGGCCCTTATCCAGCATGTGGGACTGGCCATGGCCCAGTCATCTCTACCCATCCTTGGTATTCCGGCAACTATCCCAGACCTTTGCTGGAATCCCTACCAGTGGGGGAATCTGAAGCACAATTGAGAACTCCTCCTTCCCCATGGCAGGAAGCCTGGCTGTTGCTATGGGTGCCCAACCCTCAGAATTAGAACCAGGTGCATGGCCAATGAGACAACGCCCAATTATAAGGGCCGCCTGGGCCAAAGCAGGCATTGTGTCCCTCAACCTTAGCATGCATTCAAACAAATGCTCTCAGTTGTTTCTGCAGGGTCCCACATCGCAGGCCTGGTATGCCCTTAGGACAAAATCCTAACACTTCGTGGGATTTTCCATGCCAACATAACCAGAGCCCGTCTCTGGAATCTCTGTTTTGAAGCACCCCTATGATGGAAAACAGCACTCTTCCCTCCCCTGAGAAAACTATTAGGAGCTGCCAGGATGCATAGAGAGAAAAAATCTCCCAGGGCTCCATAAGACCACACCTTCATTCCGAGGCCATCCTGGACACACAATCCAGATACAAGAGACTGTGCTACCACCTTCGAATCACCTGGTTTACAGTTCCAGACGAGCTGCCCTACAGACCTATGCATTGGGCCTGTGATCACCTCGCCATTAACCCTACCCCAAGTTTGTGTTTGCAGACTTCTTTCCCAAAACCATGGCTCACATGCCCTCTATGATGGGTCTCTGTAGCCACACCACAGGAAAGATCCTGCTATCCCCAATGAAACTGTGTCCATCACAGTTGCCCAAACCCTCCAGATTAGGAGAGACCTGCAAGTCCCCTGAGCCCAGTCCAATATTGGAGGCCACTCTGGACACAAATGCACAGTGTGCAACACCCTGATCACCTCCATCCAGGAAGACACCCAAGTCAATGGTCCTGAGTCAGAAGATTGGTCCCTGAACCCAACAATAGAATATCTCCTGTCCCCAGATGGAATTCGTGCTCTTCAACTTGTGTCAAGGGTCGGGGTATATGAATTATGCACAGCCCCTTAGCCCCCAGCACATTCTAAGATCTCTCTGGTAACAAACAAACAGCATTGTGATCCATCTTCATGAGATTCCATGTCACTTCAAGTCCTTGGTAATTCGCCCCAGAGCCACCAGAATGAACCTGCCATGTTCCTCACCTGATATGGTCAGTGGAGGTGTGCTTTCCAGGCATCCATGTGGGAGTGCTCTTCTACTTATTCTTTCCACATGTGGGACCCTGGAGCAAACAAACCAGACTGCCACTGACCAGTAGAAGGGAACCCTCTGTTTGGAGCATCTCAGAAGCACCAGCAGGAGAAATCCTCCATGGCCCTTGACACAACCCCTCCATTTGTCAGTCATCATAGACAAAAACTCCAGCATGAGAAAACATCTGAAATCTGCCGTTATTTAGATTCTGCATTTTCTCTTCCACCACTGCACACTAGAACTGCGTTTCACTTGACACTGAATTTATCCATAGCTTGGGTTTAGAATTCCATCCTCAGCCTCCTGGTCTGCAAGCCCTCTAGAGAGGGAATTTGGAGCCACAAGGCAACATTCTCCATTCCCACTAGAAAGAAATAGGGCCTGGTGAATCTTGCCAGAAACTCCACATGAGGTTCAATCTACTTGGCACTCGATGGAACCTTGATTTATAGGCTGTCCTGGGCACTAGTACTAGTACTAGTACTAGTACTAGTACTAGTACTAGTACTGTGTCTGACAGAGCCTGAGCCAAGACCTAGTTTCAGGCACCCAGAGATATGAGCCCATATCCAGCATGTGAGATTGGCCAGGGCCCAAGTCCATCATCTCTACCCATCCTTGGTATTCAGGCACCTGTCCCCAGACCTTTTATGTAATCCCTACCAATGGGGTAACCTAAAGCACAATAGAGAACTCCTCCTTCCCCATGGTAAAAATCCTGGCTGTTGATATGAGTGTCCAAACCTCAAAGTGGGAGCCAGCTGCATGGCCAAGGAGACAATGCCCACTCATGAGGGCTGCCCTGGGCACAAGTAGCCATTGTAACCCTCAGCTTGATCAAGCCTTCAAAAAAATGCTCTTAGTTGCACCTCCAGGATCCTGCATTGCAGGCCTGATATGCCCTTAAGCCCAAATCCTAACACATCGTGGGATGTTCCATGTGCACATACCCAGAGCCCGTCACTGGAATCCCTGTTTTGAGGCACCCCTAATATGGAAAACAGCACTCTTCACTTCCCTGAGAAAGCCACCAAACTAATGGGATCCCCCAGGATCCTTGAGAAGAAGAATCTCCCATGGTCCCATGAGTCCACACCTGTATTCCGAGGCCAGCGTGGATATGCTATCCAGATACAAGAGACTGTGCTACTGGCTTCGAGTCACCTGATTTACAGTTCCTGACGTGCTGCCCTCCAGATCTTTGGATTGGGACTGTGAACACCTCTCCATTAACCTTATCCCGAGTTTGTGTTTGCAGATCTCTCTCTAAAAACCATAGCTCACATGTCCTCCAGGATGGGGCCCCTAGAG
Source organism: Mustela nivalis (assembly GCF_964662115.1). Classification (NCBI taxonomy): domain Eukaryota; kingdom Metazoa; phylum Chordata; class Mammalia; order Carnivora; family Mustelidae; genus Mustela; species Mustela nivalis. Next base: position 166,226 of record NW_028135829.1, read on the forward strand.
TCACACCACAAGACTGTGCTTGCCATCCCCAAAAAAACTGGGCCCATCACAGTTGCCCAAACCCTCCTGATTAGGAGAAACCCGGAAGGCTCCTGAGCACATCCCAATATTGGAGGCTGCTCTGGATGCAAATGCACAGTCTGAAACACCCTGATCACCTCCATCCAGGCAGACACCCAAATCAATGGTCCTGAGTCAGATAATTGAACCTGACATGGCCCTAGGACCTCATTGGAAGAGGGATTAACTTTTCAGGCACCTGTCCTCAGAGGCCTCTTCTGGAATACCAACTTATGATACAAATTATGGCCCCTGAGCCCCAGGGTGGGAAATCCTCCATGGCCTCTTGACGCCACCTCTCCATTTGTTGGTCATCGTAGACACAAACTCCAGCCTGAGCAAACATCTGACATCCGCCCATATTCAGGCGCTGATATTGGAATCAGCTGCTGCACACTGGAACTGCCTTTCGCTTTGCAATGAATTTAAGCCTAGATTTAGACTACAATTTCATCCTCACCCTACTGGTCTGCCATATCTCTTGATAGGGAATTCTGGAGCCACAACGCAACATTCTGCCTTCTTCATAGATAGAAGGACCTGGTGAGTCTGCCCATAAACTGCACATGAAGATCAATATACTCAGCCCAGGAGGGAACCCCTATTTATAGTTTGCCCTAGCCACTAGTGCTGTGTCTGACAGAGCCTGAGCCCCTACCTCGTGTCAGCAACCCAGAGGGTGGGGCCCACATTAACCATGTGAGACCGGCCATGGCCCAGGGCTGTCATTACTACCCATCCTTGGTATTCAGGCATCTGTCCCCTAGATCTTAGCTGGAATCCCTACCAATGGGGGGACCTGAAGCACAATAGAGAATTCATCCTTCGCCATGGCAGGAATCCTGGCTTTTGGATGGGTGTCCAACCCTAGGAATGGGAACTGGCTGCATGGCTGAGTAGACATCGCCCAATCCTGATGGCCTCCGGGGCACAAGCAGGCATTGGGACCCTCAGCTTGACCATACTTTCAAACAAACGCTCTCAGTTGCACCTCCAGGATCCCGCATTGCAGGCCTGGTATGGCCCTAGGCCTAAATATTAACCCTTGGTGGGATTTTCCAAGCACTTAGACCCAGAGCTCATCTCTGGAATGCCTGTTTTGGGGCACGCCTAAGCTGGAAAACAGTACTCATCCCTTCCCGGAGAAATCCAACAAACTATTGAGAACCGCCAGGATCCTTGAGAGGAGAAATCTCCCATGGACCCTTGAGACAACACCTGCAATAAAGGCCATTCTGGAAATTAAATCCAGATACAATTACCTGTGCTACCACCTTTGAGTTACGTGATTTACAGTTCCAGACTTGCTGCCCTCCTGGTCTATGGATTGGGACTATGATCTCCTTGCCACTAACCCTAACCTAAGTTTGTGTTTGCAGACTTCTCTCTCAAAATCATGGCGCACATGTCCTCCAGGATGGGGTCTCTGGAGTCACACCACAGGACAGTTCCTGCAATCCCCAAGGAAACTGCCCATCACAGTTGTCCAAAAACCCCATATAAGGAGAAACCTGCAAGGAACCTGAGCCAACCCTAGTATTGGATGCCACTCTGGACACAAATGCACAGTCTGAAACACCCTCATCACCTGCATCCAGTCAGACACCAGAGTCAATGATCCTGAGTCAGAAGATTGAATGACATTCCCCTAGGGCCTCATTCAAACCCTTTATTAGGTTTTCAGGCTTCTGTCCTCAGAGACCTGTTCTGGATTACCAATTTATGATACAACATATGGCCGCTGAGCCCCACAACAGAATATCTCCTGCCCCCAGAAGCAATCCGGGCTCTTGGGCCTGTGTCAAATCCTCAGGCTAGATGAATCCTGCATGGCCCATTAGCCACCAGCACATTCTAAGATCTCCCTGGTAACAAACCAACATTTTGACCCATCTTCATGAGGTTCCATGTCCAATCCAGTCTTTATTTCTTCGCCTCAAAGCCACCAGATGCCATGTTCCTTCGCTGTCATGGTCAATGAAGGTGTGCTTTCCAGTCACCCATGTGGGAGATCTATGTTATCCGATCTTTCGACATGGGGAACCATGGAGGAAACAAATCAGACTGCCCCTGTCTGGTAGAAGGAAACCTTGCTGTTTGGAGCATCTCAAAAACACCAGATTGGGAAATCCTCCATAACCTCTTGACGCCACCCCTCCATTTTTGTGTCATCATAGACACAAACTCCAGCATGAGCAAATATCTGACATCCACCCTCACTCAAGTGCTGAATATGGGATTCAAACATTGCACACTGGAAATTTCTTTCGCTTGATACAGATGTAACCATAGCTTAGGTTTACAATTCCATCCTCAGCCTCCTGGTCCACAAGCCCTCTTGATAGTGAATTCTAGAGCCACAAAACAGCATTCTGCCTTCCCCTTACAAACAAGAAGGGCCTGGTGAGTCTGCCCAGAAACCATACATGAGGATCAATCTGCTCGGCACTCGAGGGAACCCCAGGGGACCAAACCCAGAGTCCGTCTCTGGAATCCATATTTTGGGGCACCCCTAACATGAAAAACAGCACTCTTCCCTTCCCCGAAAAAGCCACCAACTATTGGGAGCCACCAGGATCCTTAGAGAGGAAAAATCTCCCATGGACCCATGAGGCCACAACTGCATTCTGAGGCCATCCTGCACACAATACAGAGAAAAAAGCCTGTGATTCTGCCTTTGAGTCACCCGATTAACAGTTCCTGAAGAGCTGCCATCCATGTCTATGCATTGGGCCTGTGATAACCTTGCCACTAACCCTAACCCAAGTTTGTGTTTTCAGACTTCCCTCCCAAAACCGTGGCTCACATGCCCTCCAGTTTGTGATAACTGGAGCCACACCACGGGATTGTACCTGTCTTCCCAAAGGAAACTGTGATTGTCACTATTAAACAAACACTCTAGATTAGGAGAAACCTGCAAGGCCCCTAAGCCCAGCCCAATATTGGAGGCCACTCTGGACGCAAATGCACAGTCTGACACACCATATCACCTACATCCAGGCTGATATCCAAGTCAATGGTCCTCAGACAGAAGATTGAACCTGACATGCTCCTAGGATTCACTGGAACACTAGAATAGGTTTTCAGGTATCTGTACTCAGAAGGCTGTTCTGAATATCAATGTATGATACAATATGGTCACTGAGCCACACAAAAGAACATCTCCTGTCCTTAGAAGAAAGCTGTGCTCTGGACCTGTGTCAAACACTCTGGGTAGATGAATCCTTCAAGGCCCCCTGGCAACCAGCACATTCTATGATCTCCCTGACAACATACCAGCATTGTGACCCATCTTCATGAGACTCCATGACAACTCCAGCCCTTGGTACTTCGGCCCAGAGCCACCAGAATGAAACTGCCATGTTCCTCTGCTGCCATGGTCAATGTAGGTGTACTTTCCAGGCATCCAGCGGGAGTGCTCTGATACCAACTTTCCACATGGGGAACCCTGGAGGAAACAAACCAGACTCCCCTGTACGGTAAAAGGAATCTTTTCTGTATGGAGTATCTCAAGCCTGAGGGTGGGTAATCCTCCATGGCCTCTTGAGGCCACCCATCCTTTTGTTGGTCATCATAGACACTAACTCCAGCGTGAGCAATCAACTGACATCTGCACTTACTCAAGTGCTGGATATTTGAATCAGCTGCTACACACTGGAATTGCCTTATGCTTGGCACTGAATTTAAAAGTAGCTTGGCGGGACGCCTGGGTGGCTCAGTTGGTTAAACAGCTGCCTTCGGCTCAGGTCATGATCCCAGCGTCCTGGGATCGAGTCCCACATCAGGCTCCTTGCTCCGCAGGGAGCCTGCTTCTCCGTCTGACTCTGCCTTCCACTCTGTCTGCCTGTGCTTGCTCTCGCTCGCTCTCTGACAAATAAATAAAATCTTGAAAAAAAAAAAAGTAGCTTGGGTTTGCAATTCCATCCTCACCCTGGTGTTCAGTAAGCTCTCTTGATAGGGAATTCTGAAGCCACAACACAGCATTCTGCCTTCCCCATAGCAAGAAAAAACAGCCTGGAGAGACTGCCCAGAAACCCTACATGAGGATAAATCTACTCGACCCTCGAGTGAACCCCATTTATAGGTTTACCTGGCCACTAGCGCTGAGTCTGACAGAACCTCGTCTCTGACCTCGTGTCAGGACCCAGAGACTGGGCTCCAACTCCAGAATGTGAGACCAGCCATGTCCCAGGGCTGTCATCTCTACCCATTCTTGATTCAGGCATCTGTCCCCAGACATTTGCTGAAATCCCTGCCAATGGGGGAACCAGAAGCACAATAGGGAAATCCTCCTTCCCCATGGCAGGAATGATGGCTCTTGGGATGGGTTTCCAGACCTCAGAGTGGTAGCCAGCTGAATGGCCAATGATAACCCGCCCACTCATGAGGGCCGCCCTGGACACAAGCAGGAATTGTGACCCCCAACATGAGCATGCTTTCAAACAAACACTCTCAGTTGCATTCCAGAATCCAAATTTGCAGGCCTGATATGCCCCTAAGCACAAATCCTAACACCTGGTGGGATTTTTCAGGGGCCCAGAAACACAGCCTGTCTCTGGAATCCCTGTTTTGGGACACCCCTAAGATGTAAAATAGCACTCTCCCCTTCGCCAAGAAAGCCACCATAGTATAGGGAGCCGCTAGGATTCTTGAGAGGAAAAATCTCCCATGGATCCATGAGACCACACCTGTATTCCGAGGCCATCCTGGACACAAAAGCCAGATACACAAGCCTGTGCTACCACCTTCAAGGCAACTAATTTATAGTTCCAGACGAGCTGCCCTCCAGGTCTATGCATTGGGCCTGCGATCACCTCACCGCTAACCTTAACCCGAGTTTGTGCTTACAGACTTCTATCCCGAAACCATGGCTCATATTTCCTCCAGGATGGGGTCTCTGGAGCCACACCAAAGGACTGTGCCTGCCATCCCCAAGGAAAATGTGTCCGTCACATTTGCCTAAAACTTCGAGATAAGGAGAAACCTGCAAGGCCCCTGAGCCCACCCCAATACTGGAGGCCCCTCTGGACACAAATGTGCAGTCTGAAATACGCTGATCACCTGAATCCAGGCAGATACCCAAGTCAGTGTTTCTCAGTCAGAAGATTGAACCTGACATGCTCCTATGACCTCATTGTAACCCCTGATTAGGTTTTCAGGCATCTGTAATCAGAGACCTGTTCTGGAGTACCAACTTAAGATACAACATATGGTCCCTGATCCCCACAACAGAACATCTCCTTTCTCTAGATGGAAGCCGTGCTCTTGGAACTGTGTCAAACCCTCAGGGTAGATGAATCCTACTTGGCCCGTAGCCACCAGCAGATTCTAAGATCTCACTGGTAACAAGCCAGCATTGTGAGCCATCTTCATGAGATTCCATGTCAACTACAGGCCTTGGTACTTCACCCCAGAGCCTTCAGAAAGAACCTGTCATGTTCCTCAGCTGCAATGTTCAGTGGAAGTGTGCTTTCCAGGCATCCATGTGGGAGTGCTCTGCTACCCAAACTTTCCACATGGGGGACTCTCGAGCAAACAAATCTGACTGCCCTGTCCTGTAGAAGGAAACCTGGCTGTTTGGAGCATCTCACAAGCTCAAGTGTGGGAAATCCTCTATGACCTCTTTTCAACTCCTCTCCATTTGTCGGTCATTATAGACACAAACTCCAGCTTGAGCAAACATCTGACGTCTGCGCTTACTCAGGTGCTGGATATTCGAATCAGCCACTGCACACTGGAAATGCCATTCGCTTGTCACTGAATTTATTCATAGCTTGGGTTTACAATTCCATCCTCACCCTACTGGTCTACAAGCCCTCATGATAGGGAATTCTGCAGCCACAACACAGCATTCTGCCTTCCCAATAGAAAGAAGAAGGGCCTGGTGAGTCTGCCCAGAAACTCCACATTATGATCAATCTACTTGTCCCTTGAGGGAACCCTGAATTATAGACAGCCCTGGCCCCTAGTGTTGTGTCTGACAGAGCCTAAGCCCCGACCTCGTGTCAGCCACCTAGAAGGCGGGGCCCATATCCCGCATGTTAGACTGGCCACGGAACAGAGCCGTCATCTTTACCCATCCTTGGTATTCAGGCATGTGTCCCCAGACCTTTCCTTGAATCCCTACCAATGAGGGAACCTGAATCACAATAGAGAAATCCTCATTCCCCATGGCAGGATTCCTGTAAGTTCGGAAGGGTGTCCAACACTCAGAGTGTTAGCCTACTGAATGGCCATTGAGACCACCCCCATTCCTGAGGGCCACCCTATGCAAAAGCTTGCATAGTGACCCTCAACCTGAGCATGCTTTCAAACAAACGCTCTCAGTTGTATCTCCAGGACTTGCATTGGAGTCCTGGTAAGCCCCCATGCCCAAATCATAACCCTTGGTGGGTATTTCCAGGTGCCCAGAGCCAGAGCACTTCTCTGCAATCCCTGTTATGGGACACCCTTAATATGGAAAACAGAACTCTTTCCTCTCTGAGAAAGCCACCACATTATAAGGAGCCGCCAGGATACTTGAGAGGAAATATCACCCATGGACACCTGAGACCACACCTGCATTCTTAGTCCATCGTGGATACACAATCCAGATAAAAAAGCCTGTGCTACCTCCTTTGAGGCATGCGATTTACATTTCACACGGAGCTTCCCTCCAGGAGTATGCATTGGGCCTACAATCACTTCGCCACTAAACCTAACCCGCATTTGTGTTTGCAGACTTCCCTCCGAAAACCATGGCTCTCATGCCCTCCAGCATGGGGTCTTTGGAGCCACACCACAGGACTGTGCCCACCATTGCCAAGGAAACTGTGCCCATCAAATTGCCCTATCTTTCCAGATTAGGAGAAACCTGCAAGGCCCCTGAGCCCACCCCAATACTGGTTGCCACTCTGTACACAAATGCACAGTCTGGAACACCCTGATCACCTACATCTAGGCAGACTTTGAAGTCAATGATACTGAGTCAGAGGATTGAACCTGACATTCCGTTAGGATTTTATTGGAACCCTAGATTAAATTTTCAGGCATCTATCCTCAGAGGCCTGTTCTGCAATACCAAATTATGATACATTTGGTCCGTTAGCCCCACATCAGAACATCTCTGGTCCGAGAAGGAAACCGTGCCCTTTGACCAGTGTCAAACCCTCAGGGTAGATGAATCCTACATGGTCCCTTAGCCACCAGCACACTCTAAGGTCTCCATGGTAACAAACCTGCATTATGACCCATCTTCATGAGACTTCATGTCAACTCCAGGCCTTGGTAATTCGCCCAAGAGCCACCAGAACGAATTGGCCATGTTTCTCAGCTGCAATTTTTATGGAGGTGTGCTTTTCAGGCATCCACATGGGAGTGCTCTGCTACCCAAACTTTCCACATGGGGGACCCTGGAGCAAATAAACCAGACTCCCCCTGTGTGGTAGAAGGAAACTTTGCTGTTTGAAGCATCTCACAAGCCCCAGCATGTGAAATCCTCCATGGCCTCTTGACGCCACCCCTCCATTCATCGGTCATCATAGACATAATCTCCAGCATGAGGAAATGTCTGACTTTCACCTTTACTCAGGTGCTGGATATCTGGAATCAGACACTACACAATGGAACTGCCTTTTGCTTGGCACTGAATTGAACCTTAGCTTGAGTTTACAATTCCATCCTCACCCTACTGGTCCCCAAGCCCGCTTGATAGGGAATTCTGGGGCCACAACGCAGCTTTTTGCCTTCCCCTTAGAAAGAAGAAGGGCATGGTGATTCTGCCCAGAAACTCTGCATGAGGATCAATCTGCTCAGCCCTTGAGGGATCCCTGATTCATACTCAGCCCTGACCACTAGTTCTGTTTCTGACAGAGCCTGAGTGCTCAATTCATGTCAGCTACTCAGAGAGTCAGGTATGTGAGACTGGCCATGTCTCAGGTCCCTCATCTCTACCCATCCTTGGTATTCAGGCATCTGTCCCCAGACATTTGCTAGAATACCTGCTAATGGGGGAACCTGAGGCACAATAGAGAATTCTTCCTTTTCCATGGCAGGAATCCTGGTAGTTGGGATGGGTGTCCTACATTAAAGTGGTAGCCAGCTGCATGGCCAAGGAGACAACTCCCACTCATAAGGGCTGCCCTAATCACATCAGGCATTGTGACACTCAGACTAGCATGCTTTCAAACAAACGCTCTCAGTTGTACCTCCAAGTCACACATTGTAGGCCTGGTACACCCCTAGGCCCGAATCCTAATCCTGGTGGGATTTTCCAAGCACCCAGACTCACAGCCCTTCTCTGGAATCCCTTTTTGGGGAACATCTAAGATTGAAAACAGCACTCTTCCATTCAAACGAGAAAGCCACCATACTATTGGGAGCTTCCAGGATCCGTAGAGAGGAAAATACTCTCATGGAAACATTAGAACACACCTGCATTCCAAGGCTATCATGGACACACAATCCAGATACAAAAGCCAGTGCTAGTGCCTTCGAGGTACGTGATTTACAGTTCCTGACGATCTGCCCTCCAGGTCTATGCATTGGGCCTACGATCACCTCGCAACTCAACCTAATCCGAGTTTGTGATTGCAGACTTCTCTCCCAAAACCATGGCTTACATGCCCTCCACGATGGAGTCTCTGGAGCCACACCACAGGACTGTGCCTGCCACCACCAAGGAAACCGTGCCCACAAATTTGCCTAAACCTTCAAGATTAGGAGAAACCTGCAAGGCCCCAGAGCCCACCCCAATATTGGAGGCCACTCTGTACACAAAGGCACAGTCAGAAACATTCTGGTTGCCTACATATAGGCAGACACCGAAGTCAATGGTCCTGAGTCTGATGATTCAACCTGAAATTCCCCTTGGACTTCATTGGAACCCTAGATGAAGTTTTTAGGCATCTGTCCTCAGAGGCCTGTTCTGGAATACCAACTTATGATACAACATTTGGTCCGTGAGCCCCACAACAGAACATCTCCGATACCCAGAAAGAAACCATGTTCTTCGACCGGTGTCAAACCATCAGGATAGACAAATCATACATGGCCCCTTAGCCACCAGCACATAGTAAGATTTCCGTGGTAACAAAACTGCATTGTGACCCAACTTTATTAGAATCCAGGCCTTGGTACTTTGCCCTAGAGCAACCAGAAAGAACCTGCCATGTTCCTTAGGTGCAATGGTCAATGTAGGTGTGCTTTCCAGTATCCACGTGCGAGTACTATGCTACCCAAACTTTGCACATGGGGGAACCTGGTGTAAACAAACCAGACCTCCCCTGTCCAGTAGAAGGAAACCTTATGTTTGGATCAACTCACAGGCCTCAGCGTGTAAACTGCTCCATGGCCTCTTGATGCCACCACTCCATTGGTCGGTCATCATAGACACAAACTCCAGTCTAAGCAAACATCTGACATGCACCCTTATCCCGGTGCTGGATGTCTTGAATAAACCACTGCACATTGGAACTGCCTTCCACTTGGCACTGAATTGAACCATAGCTTGTGTTTACAATTCCATCCTCACCTGACTGGTCCCTAAGCCCTCTTGATAGGGAAATCTGGGGCCACAACGCAGCATTCTGCCTTCCCCATCGAATGAAGAAATGCCTGGTGAGTCTGCCCTGAAAACCCACATGAGGATCAATCAGGTCGGCCCTCGAGTCAACACCGATTTATAGGCTGCCATGGCCACTAGTGCCGTGTCTGACAGAGCCTGAGCTCGACTGAGTTTCAGCCACTAAAGAGCAGGCCCCATATCTAACATTTGGGATTGCCATGGCCAAAGTATGTCATCTCTACCCATCCTTGATATTCAGGCACCTGTCCCCAAACCTTGGCAGGGATCCCTGCCAATTAGGGAACTTGAAGCACAATAGAGAACTCTTCTTTCCCCATGGCAATAAACCTGGCTTTTGGGATGGGTGTTCTACCCTCAAAGGGGGAGCCAGTTACAACATCAATGACACCACACACACTCCTGAGGACTACCCTTGGCACAAACAGGCATTGTGACCCTCACCCTGAGCATGCTTTCAAAAAATCCCTCTCAGATTAACCACAATGATCCCTCATTTCAGGCCTGGTATTCCTGTAGGTTCAAATCATAAAACTTGGTGGGATTTTCGAGGTGCCCAGATCCAGAGACCATCTCTGGAATTTTTGTTTTGGTGCACCCTTCAGATGGAAAACAGCACTCATCCCTTCCCCAAAAATGTCACCAAATTATGAGGAGCCACCAGGATCCATAGAGAGGCAATGTCTCCCATGGACCCATGAGAACACACCTGCATTCCGAGGCCATCCTGGACACACAATCCGGAGAGAAAAGCCTGTGCTACTGCCTTCCATTCACCCTAATTACAGTTCCAGATGAGCTGCTCTCAAGGTATATGCATTGGGCCTGTGATCACCTCGCCACTCACCCTAATTCGAATTTGTGTTTGCAGACTTATCTACCAAAACCATGGCACACATGCCCTCCAGGATGGGGTCTCTGGATCCACACTGCAGGACTGTCCCTGCCATCCACAAGGAAACTGTTTCCATCACAGTTGCCCAAACTGTCGAGATTAGGAGAAACCTACAAGGCCTCTGGGCCTACCCCAATTTCGGCGGCCGCTCTGAACACAAATGCACAGTCTGAAATACCCTGATCTCCTACATCCAGGAACACAGCCAAGTCAATGGTCCTGAGTCAGAATAATGAACCTAACATGCCCCTAGGACGTCATTGGAACCATTGATTCGGTTTTCAGACATGTGTCCTCAGAGGCCTGTTCTAGAATGCGAACTTATGATACAACATGTGGTGCCTGGGCCACACAACAGAACATCTCCTGTCCCCAGAAGGAAACCGTGCCCTACAATCTGTGCAAAATCCCAGAGTAGTAGATTCCTGCACAACTACTAAGCCACCAGCACATTCTAAGATCTACCTGGTAACAAACCAGCTGTGTGGCCCATCTGCAAGAGATTCCATGTCAAATCAAGGACTTGGTACTTTGCTACAGAGACACCAGAATAAAGCTGCCATGTTCTTCAGTTGCAATGGTCAATGAAGTTGAACATTCCAGGCATCCATGCGGTAGAGCTCTGCTACCCAAACTTTCCACATGGGGGACCCTGGAGCAAATAAACCACACTCCACCTGTCCAGTAGAATGAAACCTTGCTATTTGGAGCAGCTCATGAGTCTCAACGTGAAAATCCCTACATGGCTTCTTGACGCCACCCCTCCATTTGTCAGTCATCATAGACACAAACTCCAGTGTGAGCAAATATCCGACGTCCTCCCTTACTAAGGTGCTGGATATCTCGAAAAAGCTGCTGGACACAGGAACTGCCTTCCGCTTGGCAGTGAATTGAACTGTAGCTTGTGTTTACAATTCCTTCCTCACCCGACTGGTCCCCAAGCCTTCTTGATAGCGAATTATGGAGACACAACACAGCATTCTGCCTTCCCGATAGAAACAAGTGCCTGGTGAGTCTGGCCAGAAACCCCACATGAGGATCAATCTGCTCGGCTCTATATCGGAGGGACCCTGATTTATAGGTTGCCCTGGCCACTAGTGCTGTGTCTGACAGAGCCTGAGCCCAGACCTAGTGTCAGTCACCAGAGTTTGAGCCCCACATCTAGTATTTGGGAATGCCATGGCTCAAGTATTTCATCTCTACCCATCCTTGGTATTCAGGCACCTGTCCCCAGACCTTTGCTGGAATCCCTGACAATGGGGCATCCTGAAGCACAATAGAGAACTCCTCCTTCTTCATATCAGGAAACTTGGCTGTTAGGATGGGTGTTCAACCCTGAAAGGGGGAGTCATTTACAAGTCCAGTGAGACCACACAAACGCCTCAGGGATGCCCTGGAGGCAAACAGGCCTTGTGACCCTCAGCCTGAGCATGCTTTCAAACAATCATTCTCTGTTGCACCACCATGAACCCGCATTGCAGGCCTAATATGCCCTAAGCCCAAATCCTAGCACTTGTTGTGATGTCCCAGATGCCATGAACCAGAGCCCGTCTCTGGAATCCCTGTTTTGGGGCACCCATAAGGTGGAAAACATCACTCTCCCCTTCCCCGAAAAAGCCACCAAACTATGGAGAGCCACCAGGATCCATAGAGAGGAAAAGACTCCCATGGACCCATGAGACCACACCTGCATTCCAAGGCCATCCTGGACACACAATCCAGAGAGAAAAGCCTGTGCTACTGCCTTCCAGTCTCCCTAATTATAGTTCATGACGAGCTTCCCTCCAGGTCTACGCATTGGGCCTGTGATCACCTCGCCACTCACCCTAATTTGTATTTGTGTTTGCAGACTTCTCTCCCAAAACCATGACTCACATGCCCACCAGAATGTGATCTCTGGAGCCACACCACAGAACTCTGGCTGCCAACCCCAAGGACACTGTGCATATCAGATTTGCCCAAACCTTCCAGATTAGGAGAAACCTGTGTGGCCCCTGAGCCCACACCAATATTGCCGGCCACTCGGGATGGAAATGCGCAGTCTGAAACACCATTATCACCTACATCCAGGGAAATAGCCAAGTCAATGATCGTGAGATAGACGATTGAACCTAAAATGCCAGTAGGCTCTCAATGGAACCCCATTAGGTTTTCAGGCATCTGTACTCAGGGGCCTGTTCTAAAATACCAATCTATGACACATCATGTTTTCTCTGAGCCACACGACAGAACATCCCCTGTCCCCAGAAGAATACCATGCTCTTCGACCTGTGCCAAACCCTCAGGGTAGGAGAATCCTGCATGGCACCTTGGCAACCAGCACATTCTAAGTTCTCCCTGGTAACAAACAAGCATTGTGACCCATCTGCAAGAGATCCCATGTCAACTCAAGGCCTTGGCACTTTGTCCCAGAGCCACCAGAACGAATCTGCCATGTTCCTCAGCTGCAATTGTCAACGGAGGTGTGCTTTCCTGGCATCCATGCCGGAGAGCTCTTCTTCACAAACATTCCACATGGGGAAACCTAGAGTAAACAAACCAGACTTCAACTACTCTGTACAAAGAAATGTTACTTTTTGCAGCAGTTCACAGGCCTCAGCATGTGAACTCCTCCATGGCCTCTTTATACCACCCCTCCACTTGTCGGTCATCATAGACAAAAACTCTAGTGTGAGCAAGCATCTGACATCCACCCTTATTCCAGTGCTGGATGTCTCGAGTAAACTGCTACAAATTGGAACTGCCTTCTGCTTGGCACTGAATTGAACCATAGCTTTTGTTTACAATTCCACCCAAAACTGACTGGTCCCCAAGCTCTCGTGATTGGGAAATCTGGAGCCACAACACAGCATTCTGCCTTCCCTATTGAATGAACAAATGCCTGGGAATCTTCCCAAGAAACTCCACATGAGGATCAATCTGCTCCGCCCTCGAATATACTCTGATATATAGGCTGCCATGGCCACTAGCGCTGTGTCTGACAGAGCCTGAGCCCCGACCGAGTTTTAGGCCTCATATCTAGCATTTGTGATTGCTATGGCCCAAGTACGTCATCTCCACCCATCCTTGGTATTCAGGCACCTATCTCGAGACCTTGCTGGAAACCCTGCCAATGGGGCAACCTGAAGCACAGAGGAACCTGACGGAAGAGAACTCATCCTTCCTCATGGAAGGACATTTGGCTGTTGGGTTGGGTGTCCAACTCTCTAAGAGGGAGCCAGATATATGACCAATGAGACCACTCCCACTCCTGAGGGCCGCCATGGGAGCAAACAGGCATTGTGAGACTCAGCCTGAGCAAGCTTTCAAACAATCCCTCTCAGTTGCACCATCATGATCCCGCATTGCAGGCCTCATACACCCCTAGGTGCAAATCCTAACCCTTGGTGGGAAGTCCCAGATGCCCAGAAAAAGAGCCTGTATCTGGAATCCCTGTTTGGGGGCACCCATAAGATGGAAAACAACACTCTTCTCTTCCCCAAAAAAGCCACCAAACTATGAGCTGCACAGATCCATAGAGAGGAAAAGTTTCCCATGGACCCATGAGACTATACCTGCATTCCGAGGCCATCCTGGACACACAATATAGAGAGAAAAGCCTGTGCTACTGCCTTCCAGTCACCCTAATTACAACTCCTGACAAGCTGCACTCCAGATCTACTCATTGGGCCTGTGATCACCTTTCCACTAACCATAACCCACATTTGTGTTTGCAGACTTCTCTCCCAAAACCATGGCTCATATGCCCTCCAGGACAGGGTCTCTGGATCCACAACACATGACTAGGCCTGCCATCCCCAAGGAAACTGTGCCCGTCAAACCTGCCCAAACCTTCCAGTTTAGGAGAAACACGCAAGAGCCCTGAGCCCAACCCAATATTGTCGGCAGCACTGGACACAAATGCCAGTCTGAAACGCCCTGATCACCTACATCCAAGCAGACAGCCATTTCAATGTTCCTGGGTCAGAAGATTGTACCTGACATGCTCCTAGGACGTCATTGGAACACTAGATTAGGTTTTCAGGCATCTGTCCTCAGGGTCCTGTTCTGAAATACCAACTTAGGATACAACATGTGGTCCCTGAGCCACACAATAGAATATCTCCTGTCCCCAGTAGGAAACCATGCCCTTCGACCTGTGCCAAACCCTCAAGATTGGAGAATCCTGCACAGCACCTTAGACACCAGCACAAACTCTAGTTTGTGCGTTGACCCATACCACAAGCTTTCCATCTGCTGGACAGTCGAGTCCTGTTGAATGGCTCCAGGATGTCCCATACGGAAAGACTGGAGAGCAGGATTCGAAGGATGGATGCCTGTACAGCATACCTCACATTCCCATTGGCTCTTTGTGACAAGACATGTTTGAACTACTGGCTCTGGGGCGAGCTAACTAGGGGGCTGAATTGAAATGGACTCTCCTGCGGATGGGTCATAATGTGGGTTTGTGTGCATGGAGACCTTGGAATATGTTGGCAGCTCAGGGGCCATGAAGTATTCGCCTAACCGAAGGGTGTAATATTGCTCCAATTAAAAAGAGATCCCTATGTGGAGATGAGACAGGTTCTCTTTGGTGCCTCAGAAAAGCCCCAGATACTGGTCTTCAAACCAGTTCTCTGAGTAGAGACACCTGGAAACCAAAGCTAGGGTTCAGATTAGAGCCTAGATGCCTGTCCGTTTCAATCTTCTGTCTCTGGGGACACTGTCTGAGTATCTAAGTGGAGATAGTTGCTCAGCTGGTGTCAGAGTTCCCCTCTTAGTCCATGGCCGAGGCATGGCCTTGGAGACCTTATTGGATTTTCCTAATCTCTAGGGTTGTGGCCAATGGATTGGGTACAGTTTTCTTGGAGAGGACTGGCACAGTCCTTCAGTGTGTCTCCATAGGCCCTAGCCTGGAGGGTGTGTGGGTCCGGGCTGTGGGCACAGAAGTCTGAAAACACAAACTCGGCTTGGGTGCGGAGCCGAGAGCATGGCAGGATGGACCCACAGACCGTGAGAGGAGATCCTCAGCTTATGAAAGAAGGGCAAATGGGAGGCAGTCACGCAAGCTTTTGTCTTTGGATGTTTTGTCTCCCATAGCCGTGGAATGTAGGGGTGACCTCAGGGGCTATGGAAGAGTCTCCCTCTCTGAGGAGTTGGTCCAGCTCTTAAGATTTTGGGGACATTTTGTGGGAAGGGTGGAGTCCTGCTGTCTGGCTCAGGTGTTCTTCCAGGAGAGGGACTCCAGATCACAGTCCTGGGTTCGAGCAAATGGAATACTCGAGCTCTTGTGAAGATTGGGATCATAGGGGCTTGGCAAGCCCCATATGCGGGCTCTTAGTCCAGGCCCTGAGAGACCTTACTTCGACATGGGGCCCATGCTGATGGTCCCAATGCGAGTTTGTACCCAAGGAGGCACTCAAGTTTAGGCTTGGCCTCAGGGGCCATGAAGGTTTCTCCTACACTGAAGGTATGACTCCATGCCAACAGCAAGCTTTCCAGCCATGGGGAAGGAGAAGATCTGATTTGTGCTTCAGTTACCCACGTTTGCCAGGATTTGATATAATATCTAGGGTCAGATGTCTGAAAACCCAGGTTGGGAAGAGATGACAGCATAAGGCCATGGCCTGTCTGATGTGCTTAGTGTGCAGCCAGCTGTTTCCTTGTCTGTCGGGACGTCAGGCTGTGTCAGACAGAGCATTACTGACCAGGGTAGCTTTTCCAGTTAGGGTGCGGTCGAGGCCAGAGCAGGTTGGTTCTCATTTGTGGTTTCTAGAGAGCCCCATAGGGCAACGTTTTTCTTCTGGTGGGCAGGCAGAAAACTGTGTTGTGGTTCTGGAATTCCCAGTCTGGAGGGCTTGTTTGCCAGGAGTGTGAAGAGGGTAGTCTGAAAACACAAGCTAGCGTTAGGTTTGGGGCCGAGGGCATGGCAGGCCCACTCTGCAGAGACTGAATCAAGATCTCCTGCATCTGAGGTCAGGGCGAGTATCAGACGTTGCCTCAGGTTGGAGTTTGTGTCCATTATGGCCCCTTCCTGAAGGGGGTGGGGGCGTCATGAGGCCAGGGAGGTTTCCCAACGCTGAGAGTTATGAGCTGCCCCAAACATCAAGGTTTCCTCTGTAGGACAGTCGAGTACTATGAGATGGTTCTAGGATGACCCCTACAGAAAGACTCGAGAGAAGGGGTCTAAGCATGAATGTCTGCAAATGCCACCTCACATTCCCACTGGCTGCTTGGGGCAAGGCAGGCTCAATCTGCAGGCTCTTGGGCGGGTTTCTCAGAGGGCTGAGTTGAAATGGACTCTCCTGAGGATGAGTCATACTGTGGGTTGGTGGCCATGGAGACCTTGGAATGTGGCGGTGGCTCAGGGACTCTGCAGGTTTCTCCAAACCGAAGGGTTTGACACAGCTCCAACAATGAAGCTTCCCATGTGGAGACGATAGTTGTTCTGTTTGGTGTCTCAGGAAAGCCCCAGATGCTGGTCTTCAAACCCAGGCCTCTGAGGAGTGACACCTGGAAACCAAAGCAAGAGTTCAGATTAGGGCCCAGGGGCCTGTCTGCTTCAATCTACCGTCTCTGCCGACATCTGTCTGTGTTTCTGCATGGAGGTAGTTGCTCAGCTAGTGTCAGGATGCCTTTGTCCAGAGAGGCTTATAGTAGTGGGATGTCCTCGGGGGCCTTGAGGTTTCTCCTATTCTGTGGGGTTATGGGCAATGGAATGGGCATAGTCTCCTTGGAGAGAGCAGGACAGTCCTGTGGTGTGGCTCCAGAGGCCCCAGCCTGGCGGCTGTGTCGGCCAGGGCTGTGGGGACAGACATCCAAAAACACAAACTCGGCTGAGGTTTGGGGCTGAGGTTATGGCAGGAGTGATCTACAGTCCGTGAGGGGAGCTCATTGTGATTAGAAAGTAAGGCGAGTGAGAGGCGGTCGTTCAAGCTTATGTCTCTGGATGTTGTATTCATGATGGTCATTTAATGTAAGCATGGTCTCATGGGCCATGGAAGTCTCCCTCTCTGGTGATTTGTCCGGCTCCCAAGAGATTGGGGTCATTTTGTGGGAAGGGAGGAGTCCTGTTTTCTGCCTCATGTGTTCCCACAATAGAGGGATTCTAGAGCAGAGCACTGGGTACATACAACTGGAATACCCACCCTCTGGTTAGGCCTGGGGTCCTATGGGCATGGCAAGCCCATATGCAGATTCTTGGTCCAGCCACTGAGAGACGTTACTTGAATAGTGGACTCATGCTGAGGGTCACAATGTGTGTTTGTGCCCAAGGTGGTCCTCAATATTGGGCGGGACCTCATTGAGCTTGCAGGTTTCTCCTACACTGAACCTTGGACATGCCAACCTCAGGGTTTCTTGCCATGGGGAAGGAGGAGTTTTGATTTCTGCATCACGTTCACCTCTGGGCACTAATTGGAGATAAGGTCTAGGTTCTGAAGCCTGAAAACCGAGGTTTGGAAGAGATGACGACCTAAGGCCATGGCGGGTCCGATGTGTTCAGTTTGGGGCCAGCTTTCTAGGTGTCGTTCAGGAGGTCTGCACTCAGGCTGTGCCAGACAGGGCATTCGTGCCCAGATACGCTGTATAATTGGGGTACAGTTGAGTGGCATGCAGAAGATAATTATTTGGGGTTTCTCCGTAGCCCCATAGGGCAAAGTCTTTCTTCTGGAGGGCAGGCAGAGTGCTGCATTCTGGCTCCGGAACTGCCAAACTGGAGTCCTTGGGGCCAGGAATGCAAGGATGTAAGTCTGAGAACTGAAGCTTTGCTTTGGGTTCAGGGCGAGGACATGGCAGGCACACTCTGCAGAACTGAATTGAGATTTCATGCATCTGAGGTCAGGGCGAGGTTCATATGTTGGCTCAGGTTGGAGTTTCTGTCCATGATGGCCCCTTCATGAAGGGGGGTCATCACACCGCCATTGGTGTTTTCCCATGATGGCAGTAGTGAAATGCTCCAAACCACAAGGATTTTCTGCGGGTCAGTTGAAACCTGTTGGATGGCTCCATATGGAACAATTGCAGAGCAGGGTTCTAAGGATGGATGCCTGGGCATCCGGCCTTGCATTCCAATTGTCTCCTAGCGAAATGGCACGTTTGATTGCTGCCTATGATGTAGCAGCCGAGGGGGCTGAGTTGAAATGCATTCTCCTGAGGATCGGTCATAATGTGGGATTGTGTCCATGGAGACCTTGGAATGGGGCAGTGGCACCAGGGCTCTGAAGGATGCTCCTAACCAGAGGTTTTGACACAGCTCCAAGAAGCATTTTTCCCATGGGGAAACAAGATTTGTTCTCATTGGTGCTTCAGTAACCCCCAATATGCTGGTATTGGAAACCAGAACTCTGAGGAGAGATGCCTGGAAACCAAGGCAATGGATCTGATTAGGGCCTGGGGCCTGTCTGGTTTAATCTTCTTCTCTCGGTTCATCTGTCTATGGGATTGAGTGGAGGTAGTTCCTCAGCTGGTGTCAGATTGCCCCTATTTGTCCTGGGCAGTCTACACTATTGGGATGGCCACTTTGACTTTGGAGGTTTCTCCTAATTTGCAAGTTTGTGGCCAATGAAATGGGCAGAATTCCTTTGGGGAGGGAAGGCACAATCCTGAGGTGTGGCTCTAGGGGCTCAAGCATGGAGGGTGTGTGGGTCAGAGCTGTGGGGACAGAAGTCTGAAAACAGAAACTCGTCTTAGGTTTGGGGACATAGGTATGGGAGGCCCGATCTACAGACCTTGAGCAGAACTCTTCAGGATATGAACAAAGAGTGAGTGTGAGGCACTTGCTCAGGCTTTTGACTCTGGATTTTGTGTCACTGATGGCCGTGGAATGTAGGGGCGTCCTCATGGACCATGGGTGAGACTTCCTCTATGGGGATTTGGATGATCCCAATATTTTGGGGTCATTCCGTGGGATGGGAGGAGTCCATTCTGTTTTTTTTTTGTTTTGTTTTTTTTTTTTTACCTCAGGTGTGCCACTAAAGAGGGATTCCAGAGCAGAACCCTGGGAAGGGGCGACTGGACAACCCGAACTCTGTATAAGATTGGGGGCCTAAGGGCATGGCAATCCCCATATGGGGTACCTTGGTCCAGCCACTGAGAGGTCTTACTTGAGTACAGTGCTCACACTGAGGGTCACAATGCATGTTTGTGTCCAATGTAGGCATCAAGCATGGGCGGGGACTCATGGGCCATGCTTGATTCTCCTACACTGAACTTTGGACAACATACGAACCACAAGGTTTCTTTCCATGGGGAAGGAGGAATTCTGATTTCTGCATCATGTTCACCCCTGGGCAGTGACTGGAGATAAGATCTAAGTTCTGAATCCAGAAAATCGTGGTTGGGATGAGATGATAACCTAAGGTCATGGAGGGTCCGATGTGCTCAGTGTGCGGTCAGCTTTCTGGGTGTTCTTCAGGAGGTATGGATTCAGGCTGTGTCAGACAGTGCATTAGTGCCCAGGTTAGACTGTATAATTTGGGTACAGTTGAGTTCCATGTAGGTTCATCCTCATTTATTGTGTCAGGGAAGCTCACTGGGGCAACATTTTTCTTCTGGTGGGCAGGCAGAGTGCAGCATTGTGGGTCCAGAATTGCCAAACTTGAGGGCGTCGGGACCAGGAGTGTGAGGACGTAAGTCTGAGATCATAAGCTAGACTTAAGTTTCAGGGCGAGGGCACGGCAGGCACCCTCTGCAGATCCGAATCAAAATCTCATTCATCTGAAGTCAGGACGAGGATCAGACTTAGGCGCAGGTTGGAGTTTCTGTCCATGATGGCCTCTTCATCAAAGGGGTGGAATCTCGAGGCCATGGAGGTTTTCTCACGTTGGGAGTTGTGGGATGCTCCAAACTGCAAGGATTCCTTCTGCGGGAAAATTGAGAACTGTTGGATGGCTCCAGGACATCCCATATGGAATGACTCCAGAGCCGGGTTCTAAGGATGGATGCCTGAGCAGACTGCCTCTTACACCAATTGTCTTCCTGCCACAAGACAGGTACGATCTGATGGCTATGCAGGAGCAATCGTGGGAGCTGAGTTGAAATGGACTCTCCTGAAGATGGGTCTTAATGTGTGTTTGTGTCCATGAGGACGTTGGAATGGGGTGGTGGCCCCAGGGCTCTAAAGGATTCTAACCGGAGATTTTGAAACAACTCGAAAGAGCAAGTTTTCCATGTGGAGACAAGATTTGTTCTAATTGGTGCCTCAGGAAACCCACATATGCTGGTATTAGAACCAGGCCTCTGAGGAGAGATACATAGAAACCACAGCAATGCATCCAATTAGGTCCTAGGAGCCTCTCTGGTTCAATCTTCTTCTCTGTCGACATCTGTCTATTTTATGAAATGGAGGTAGTTGCTCAGCTGGTGTCAGACCGCTCCTGTTTGTCCGGGCGGCCTACACTATAGGGATGGCCTCGGGGACTTTGGAGGTTTCTCCTAAATTGTATGATTATGGACAATGGAATGGGCAGAATTCCTGTGGTGTGGGCAGGCACAGACCTGATGTGTGGCTCCAAGGGCCCAGCCTTGAGGGTGTGTGGGCAAGGACTGTGGGGACAGATGTCTGAAAACACAAACTCAGCTTAGGTTTTGGGACGTAGGTATGGCAGGTCCGATTTACAGACTATGAGGAGAACTTTTTGGGATATGAATAAAGGGTGAAAGTGTGACACTTGTCAGGCTTTTGCCCCTGGATTTTGTGTCAATGATGGCTGTGGAATGTCGAGGAGTCCTCATGGGCCATGGAAGAGTCTTTCTCTCTGTGGATTTGGCCAGATCCCAATTGTTTTGGGTTAATCTGTGGGATTCAGTTTTGTTAACTAAGGTGTCCCACCAAAAGAGGGATTCCAGAGCAGAGCCCTGGACAACAAGAAATCTAACTAAAAATACAGGCCTAGGGGCATGGCAAGCCCAATATGCGTTCTAATGGTCCAGCCACTGAGAGGCCTTCATTGAGGACAGAACTCATGCTGAGGGTCACAATGCGTGTTTATGCCCTTGTGGTACTCAAGCATGGGTGGGGACTCATGGTGCATGCTTGTTTCTCCTACACTGAATGATAGTCAACATGTCAACCACATGAGTTCTTGCCATGGGGAAGTATTAATTCTGATTTCTGCATGTCATTCACCCCTGGGCAGTGATTGGAGATAAGGTCTAGGTTGTGAAGTCTGAAAACCGAGGTTGGGAAGAGATGACAACCTAAGACCATGTCGGGTCCGATATGCTCAGCGTGGAGCCAGCTGTCTGGGTGTTGGTCGGGAGGTCCAAGCTTGGGCTGTGTCAGACAGGGCATTAGTGCCCAGGGTAGATTGTATAATTGGGGAACAACTGAGTGCCGTGCAGGTTGATCTTTATTTGGCATTTCTGGGTAGCCCCAAGGGCAATGTTTTTCTTCTGGAGAACAGGCAGAGTGCTGCATTGTGGCTCCGGAATTTCCAAAGTGGATGCCTTGTGGACGGGGAGTGTGAGAACGGAAGTCTGAGAACACATGTTAGGCGTAGGTTCTGGGTGAGGGCACGGCAGGCACCCTCTGCAGATCTGAATCGGGATATCATGAATCTGAAGTCAGGGCAAGGTTCAAACCTAGGCTTAGGTTTGAATTTCTGTCCATTCTGGCCACTTTATGAAGAGGACAGCATCTCCAGTCCATGGAGGTTTACCCACAATGGGAGTTGTGAGATGCTCCAAACAACAAGGATTCCTTCTGATCAACAATTGAGACCTTTTGTATCACTCCAGTACATACCATACAGAATGACACCAGAGCAGGGATCTTAGGATGGATGCATGGGAAGTCCGCCTCACATTGCAGTTGTCTCCTAGCAAATAGACAGGTTTGATATGCTGGCTCTGTCAGAGCAACCAAGGGGGCTGAGTTGAAATGGACTCTCCTGAGGATGGATGCTAATGTGGGTTTGTGTCCATGGAGACCTTGGAATGGGGCGTTGGTGCATGGGCCCTGAAGGATTCTCCTAACCGGAGGTTTTGAGACATCTCCAAAGGACAAGTTTCCCATGTGGAGACGAGATTTGTTCTGATTGGTGCCTCAGGAAACCCCCATATACTGTTATTGGAATATAGGCCTCTGAAGAGAGATAACTGGAAACCAAAGCAATGGCTCCGTTTAGAGCCTAGGGGCCTGTCCGGTTGAATCTTCTTCTCTGTGTACATCCATCTAAGGTATTAGTGGAGTTAGATGCTCAGATGGTGTCAGATGGCCCTTGTTTGTCCCAGGCGGCCTACACTATTGTGAAGGCCTTGGGGACTTTGGAGGTTTCTCCTAATTTTATGATTATGGACAATGGAATGGGCAGAATTCCCGTGGAGAGGGAAGGCACAGTTTTGATGTGGCTCCAGGGGCCCCAGCCTGCAGGGTGTGTGCACCAGGACTGTGGAGACAGAAGTCTAAAACACAAACTCAGTTTAGGTTTAGGGACGTAGGTATGGCAGGCCCGATCTACAGACCGTGAGGAGAATTCTTCCAGATATGAAGAAAGAGAGATTGTGAGGCACTTGTTCAGGCTTTTGTTTCTGGATTTTGTGTCAACGATGGGCGTGGAATGTCCGGGAGGCCTCATGGGCCATGGACGAGTCTTCCGCTCTGTGGATTTGGCCCGATTCCAATTGTTTTGGGTCAAACTGTGGGATGGGAGGAGTCCTTTCAGTTTTGTTACCTCAGGTGTCCCACCAAAAGAGGGATTCCAAAGCCGAGCCCTGGGGAGGGGAGACTGGACAACCAGAAATCTGGTTAAAAATTGGGGCCTAGGGGCATGACAAGCCCAATATGCTGTCTTTTGGTCCAGCCACTGAGAGGCCTTACTTGAGAACTGGGCTCACGTTGAGGGTCAGAATGCATGTTTGTGAACGACTTGGTCCTCAAGCATCTGCAGTGCCTCATGGGCCACACTGGTTTCAACTACATTTTACGTTGGACAACATGCCAACCACAAGGTTTCTTGCCATGGGGAAGGAGTTCTGATTCCTGCATCATGTTCAACCCTGGGTGGTGACTGGAGATAAGGTTTAGGTTCTGAAGCCTGAAAACCGAGGTTGGAAAGAGATGATGACCTAAGGCCATGGCGGGTCTGATGTGCTCAGTGTGTGGCTAGCTGGGTGGGTGCGAGCCAGGAGGTTCAGTCTCAGGCTGTGCCAGAAAGGGCAGTAGTGCCCAGGGCAGCCTGTATAATTGGGGTCCAGTCAAGTGGCATGCAGGTTGATCCTCATTTGGGGAATCTGGGTAGCCCCAGAGGGCAATGTTTTTCTTCCGGAAAGCAGGCAGAGTGCTGCCTTGTAGTTCTGGAATTGCCAAACTGGAGGACTTGTGGGCCAGGAATGTGAGGATGGAAGTTGAGAACACAAACTAGACTTACGTTTCTGGGCAAGGGCACGGCAGACACACTCTGCAGAGCTGAATCAAGATGTCCTGCATCTGAAGTCAGGGCGAGGATCAGACGATCGCTCAGGTTGGAGCTTCTGTCCCTGATGGCCCCTTCATGAAGCACAGGGGGCGGGATCACGAGGCCATGGAGGTTTGCCCACGATGGGATTTGTGAGATGCTCCAAACAGTAAAGATTCTTCTGCGGGACTATTGAGACCTGTTGGTTGGCTCCAGGACTTCCCATACAGCATAATTCTGCGAATGGTTCTAAGTATGGATGTCTGGGAAGCCTGCCTCTCATTCCAATCATCTCCTAGCGACAAGACGGGTTAGATCTGCTGGATAAGGGGGAGCAACTGAGGGGGCTGAGTTGAAATGGACTCTCCTGTGGATGGGTCCTAATGTGGGTGTGTCTCCATGGAGACCTTGGAATGAGGCGCTGGCACCGGGAACCTGAAATGTCCTTCTAACCAGAGGCTTTGAGAGAGCTCCAACATGCAAGTTTCCCATGTGTAGACGAGATTTGTTCTGATGGGTGCCTCAGGAGAAGCCCTCAGCTGGTATTGGAAACCAGGCTTTTGAGGAGACATGCCTGTAAACCAAAGCTATGGATCCCATTATGGCCTGGGGTCCTGTCTGGTCAATCTTCTTCTCTGGGGACATCCATCTATGGTATGAGTGGAGGTAGATGCTCAGCTGGTGTCAGACGGCCCTTTTTTGTCTCAGACAACCTACACCATTGGTATGGCTTCAGGGAATTTGGAGGTTTCTCCTAATTTGTACGGTTTTGGATAATGGAATGGGCAGAATTCCCATGGATTGGTTAGGCACAGTCTTAATGTGTGGTTCCAGGGGCCCAGCCTGGAGGGTGTGTGGCCCAGGATTTGAGGACAGAACTCAAAAAACACAAACTCAGCTTAGGTTTGGGAACGTAGGTATGGCACGGCCGAACTACAAATCATGAGAAGAACTCTTCAGGATATGAAGAAAGAGCGAGTCTGAGGCGCTTAGTTAGGCTTTTGTCTCTGGATTTTGTATCAGCGATGGCCGTGGAATGTCGGGGAGGCCTCATGGGCCATGGACGAATCTTCCTCTCTGTGGATTTGGCCCTATCCCAATTCTTTTTCGTGAATCTGTGGGATGGGAGGACTCCTTTAAGGTTTGTTACCTGAGGTGTCCCACCAAAAGAGGAATTCCAAAGCAGAGCCCTGCGCAAGAATGAAGGGACAACCCGAAATATGGTTAAAAATTAGGGTCTAGGGGCATGGCAAGCCCAATATGCTGTTTCTTCATGCAGCCACTGAGAGGCCTTGCCTGAGGACCGGGCTCAGGCTGAGGGTCACAATGTGTGTTTGAGACCAATGTGGCCCTCAAGCATGGGCTGGGTCTCATGTGCCACACTGGTTTCAACTACACTGAAAGTTGGACAACATGCCAACCACGAGGTTTCATGCCAAGGGAACGAGTTCTGATTTCTGCAACATTTTCAAACCTGGGCAGTGATTGGAGATAAGGTCAAGGTTCTGAAGCCTGAAAACCGAGGTTGGGTAGAGATGACGACCTAAGGCCATGGCGGGTCCGATGTGCTCAGTGTGCGGCCAGCTGTCTGGGTGGGGCCAGGAGTTCCAGGATCAGGCTGTGTCAGAATGGGCAATTGTGCCCACTTCAGCCTATATATTTGGTGTACAGCCAAATGGCGTGCAGGTTGATCCTCATTTGGGGTTTCTGGGTAGCCCCAGAGGGCAATGTTCTTCTTCCAGGGAGCAGGCAGAGTGCCGCATTGTACTTCTGGATTGCCAAACTGGAGGGCTTGTGGGCCAGTAGTCTGAGGACTGAAGTCTGAGAACACAAGCTAGGCTTAGTTTTTATGGGTGAGGACATGGCAGGCACAATCTACAGACCTGAATCGAGATCTCGTGCATCTGAAGTCAGGGTGAGGATCAGACGATC
The DNA here is from genome assembly GCF_964662115.1 of Mustela nivalis. NCBI lineage: Eukaryota > Metazoa > Chordata > Mammalia > Carnivora > Mustelidae > Mustela > Mustela nivalis. The sequence continues at coordinate 192,051 of NW_028135829.1, forward strand.
TTCAGGTTGGACTTTCTGTCCCTGATGGCCCCTTCATGAAGGGGGGGAATCACGAGGCCATGGGGGTTTTCGCACGATGGGAGTTGTGAGAAGCTCCAAACTACAACGATTCTTCTCCAGGACAATTGAGACCTGTTAGTTGGCGCCAGGCCAAGGATTCCAAGCATGGTTCTGAGGATGGATGGCTGGGTACCCACCTGGCATTCCAATTTTCTACTAGCTACAAGAAAGGTTAGATCTGCTGGATCTGGGGGAGCAACTGAGGAGGCTGAGTTGAAATTGACTCTCCTGTGGATGTGTCCTAATATGTTTTTGTGTCTATGGAGACCTTGGAATGAAGCGGTGGCACTGGGTCCCTGATGGGTTCTTCTAAACAGAGACTTTGACACAGCTCCACCATGCAAGTTTCCCATATGTAGATGAGATTTGTTCTGATGGGTGAGTCAAGAAACAGCCATATGCTGGTATTGAAATCCAGGCCTCTGAGGAGACATGCCTGGAAACCATAGCAATGGATCCGATTAGTGCCTAGTGGTCTGTTCATTCCTTTTTTCCTCTGGGGACATCAGTCTATGGGTCTGAGTGCGGGTAGGTGCTCTGATGTGCTCAGATTGCTCCTGTTTGTCCTGGGAAGCCACCACTATTGGGATGGCCTCAGGAACTTTGGAGGTTTATCCTATTAGTAGGATTGTGGCCATTGGAATGGGTACACACAATTCCCTTGGAGAGGGCAAGTACAGTCCTCAGGTTTGGCTCCAAGGGCCTGAGCCTTTGGGGTGTGTAGGCCAGGGCTGTTTGGACAGTTGTCTGAAAACACAACCTCGGCTTATGTTTCGGGTCATAGGTATGGCAGGACTGATCTACAGAACATGAGAAGAACTCTTCGGGATATGAAAAAAGGGCGAGTGTGAGGCTCTTGCTCAACTTTATCTCTGGATATCGTGTGACTCATGGTCGTGAAATTTCCGGGTGACTTCATGGGAAATGGACGAGTCTTACTCTTTAGAAGGTTGGCCTCGTCCAAAGAGTTTGGTGTGTTTATGCCCTCATCGCACTTCAGAATGGGCTGGGCCTCAGGGTGAATGCTGGTTTCTCCTACACTGAACGTTGGACAACATGCCAACCACAAGGTTTCTTGCCATGGGTAAGGAGGAGTTCTGATTTCTACATACCATCACCCCTGGGCAGTGATTGGAGAAAAGGTAGGTTCTGAAGCCTGAAAACTGAGGTATGGAAGAGATGATGTCCGAGGGCCATGGCTGGACTGTTGTGCTCAGTGTGTGGTCAGCTGTCTGTGTGTTAGTCAGGAGGACCGGGCTCAGGTGTGTCAGACCGTGCATTAGTGCACAGCTTAGAGTGCACTAATTTAGGTACAGTCAAGTGGAGTGTAGGTTTATCCTCATATGATGTGCCTGGGCAGCTCATGAGGCATTTTTTTTCTAGAGGGCAGGCAGAGTGCTGCACAGTGGGTTCGGAATTGCCAAACTTGAGGTCTTCTGGGCCAGGAGTGTGAGGACGGAAGTCTGAGAACACAAGCTAGACTTGGGTTTCAGGTCGAGGGCACGGCAGGTACCTCGGCAGATCTGAACCAATATCTCATGCATCTGAATTCAGGGCGAGGATCAGACATTGGCTCTGGTTGGAGTTTCTGTACATGACGGCCCATTCATGAAGGGAGTGGAATCTCTAGGCCATGGAGGTTTTCCCACGTTGGGAGTTGTGAGATGGCCCTTCAAAGATTCCTTCTGCGGGACAATTGAGACCTGTTGGACAGCTCCAGGACATCACATATGGAATGACTCGAGAGCACCATTCGAGGATGAATGACTGGGAAGCCCGCCTCGCATTCCAATTTTCTTCTAGCAACAAGACAGTATAGATCTGATGGCTCAGCAGGTGTTACCGGGGTGGCTGAGTTGAAATGGACTTTCCGGAGGATGGGTCCTAATGTTTGTTTGTGTCCCTGAGGGCCTTGGAATGGGGCGGTGGCACCGGCACCCTGAAGTATTCTCCTAAGCCTTTGACATAGCTCCCATGCACAAGTTTCCTTGTGGAGACGAGATTTGTTCTGATGGGTGCCTCAGGAGAAGCCCTATGCTGGTATTGGAATCCAGGCTTTTGAGGAGACATGCCTGTAAACCAAAGCTATGGATCCCATTATGTCCTAGGGTCCTGCCTGGTTCAATCTTCTTCTCTGGGGACATCCATCTATGGTATGAGTGGAGGTTGATGCTCAGCTGGTGTCAGACGGCCCTTGTTTGTCCGGGACAACCTACACCATTGGGATGGCCTCAGGGACTATGGAGGGTTCTCCTAATTTGAACGGTTTGAGACAATGGCATGGGCAGAATTCCCATGGATTGGGTAGGCACAGTACTAATGTCTGGCTCCAGGGGCTCAGTCTGGAGGGTGTGTGGCCCAGGAATTTGAGGACAGAAAACAAAAAACACAAACTCATCTTAGGTTTGGGAACGTAGGTATGGCAAGCCCGACCTACAAACCAGGAGAAGAACTCTTCAGGATATGAAGAAAGAGCGAGTCTGAGGCGCTTGCTCAGGCTTTTGTCTCTGGATTTTGTATCAGCGATGGCCGAGGAATGTCGGGGAGGCCTCCTGGGCCATGGACGGATCTTCCTCTCTGTGGATCTGGTCCGATCACAATTCTTTTTCGTGAATCTGTGGGATGGGAGGACTCCTTTCAGGTTTGTTACCTGAGGTGTCCCACCAAAAGAGGAATTCCAAAGCAGAGCCCTGGGCAAGAGTGAAGGGACAACCCGAACTATGGTTAAAAATTGGGGTCTAGGGGCATGGCAAGCCCAATATGCTGTTTCTTCATGCAGCCACTGAGAGGCCTTGCCTGAGGACCGGGCTCAGGCTGAGGGTCACAATGTGTGTTTGAGACCAATGTGGCCCTCAAGCATGGGCTGGGTCTCATGTGCCACACTGGTTTCAACTACACTGAACGTTGGACAACATGCCAACCACGAGGTTTCTTGCCAAGGGAACGAGTTCTGATTTCTGCAACATTTTCAAACCTGGGCAGTGATTAGAGATAAGGTCTAGGTACTGAAGCCTGAAAACCGAGGTTGGGAAGAGATGACGAACTAAGGCCATGGCGGTTCCAATGTGCCTAGTGTGCGGCCAGCTGTCTGGGTGGGGCCAGGAGGTCCAGCTCAGGCTGTGTCAGAGAAGGCAATGATGCCCAGATCAGCCTATATATTTGGTGTTCAGCCAAATGGCGTGCAGGTTGATCTTCATTTGGGGTTTCTAGGTAGCCCCAGAGGGCAATGTTTTTCTTGGAGGGCCCACAGAGTGCTGCATTTTACTTCCGGATTGCCAAACTGGAGGGCTTGTGGGCCGGTAGTCTGAGGACGGAACTCTGAGAACACAAGCTAGGCTTAGGTTTTATGGTGACGACATGGCAGGCACAATCTACAGACCTGAATCGAGATCTCGTGCACCTGAAGTCAGGTTGAGCATCAGACGATGCCTCAGGTTTGACTTTCTGTTCCTGATGGCCCCTTCATAAAGGGGGGGATTCACGAGGCCGTGGGGGTTTTCCCACCATGGGAGTTGTGAGAAGCTCCAAACTGCAAAGATTCTACTGTGGGACAATTGAGACCAGTTGGTTGGCTCCAGGCCAACGATTCTGAGCAGGGTTCTAAGGATGGATGGCTGGGTAGCCCACCTCGCATTCCAATATTCTCCTAGCTACAAGATAGGCTAGATCTGTTGGATCTCGGGGAGCAACCGAGGAGGCTGAGTTTAAATGGACTCTCCTGTGGATGGGTCCTAATATGTTTTTGTGTCTATGGAGACTGTGGCATTAAGCGGTGGCACTAGGGCCCTGAAGGCTTCTCCTAAACAGAGGTTTGACACAGCTCCACCATGCAAGTTTCCCATGTGTAGAGGAGATTTGTTCTGATGGGTGAGTCAAGAAACAGCCATATTCTGGTATTGAAATCCAGGCCTCTGAGGAGAGATGCCTGGAAACCAAAGCAATGAATCCGATTAGTGCCTAGGGGCCTGTTGGTTTCTTTTTACCTCGGGCGACATCTATCTATGGGTCAGAGTGCAGGTAGGTGCTCAGATGAACTCAGATTGCCCGTGTTTGTCCTTGGAAGCCAACACTATGGGATGGCATCAGGGAATTTAAAGGTTTATACTTTTAGTTGCGTTGTCGCCATTGGAATGGGCTCACACAATTCCCTTGCGAGGGCAAGAACAGTCCTCAGGTTTGGCTTCAGGGGCCTGAGCCTATAGGGTGTGTAAGCCAGGGCTGTTTGGACAGTTGTCTGAAAACACAAACTCGACTTCTGTTTCGGGTCATAGGTAGGGCATGACTGATCTACAGACCATGAGGAGAACATTTTGGTATATGAAAAAAAAGCGAGTGTGAGGCTATTGCTCATGTTTTTGTCTCTGCATATCATGTCACTCATGGTCGTGAAATTTCCGGGTGACTTCATGGGAAATGGACGAGTCTTACTCTCTGGGTATTTGGCCCCTTCCAAAGAGGTTGGGGTCATTCTGTGGGATGGAAGAAGTCGTTTTTTTTGTTGTTGTTGCTTTGTTTTGTTTCATTTTTTAACCTCCTTTGTCCCACCAAATGAGGAATTCCAGAGTAGAGCTCTGGGGAGGGGTGACTGGACAAACAGAAATCTGGTTAAAAATTGGGGCCTAGGGCTATGTCAAGCCCATTATGACATCTAGTGATCCAGGCTCTGAGAGGACTTACTAGAGGACAGGATTCACCCTGAGGGTCACAATGCATATTTATGCCCTCGTCGCACTCAAGAATAGGCGGGCCTCAGGGTGAATGCTAGTTTCTCCTACAATGAACGTTGGACAACATGCCAACCACAAGGTTTCTTGCCATGTGTAAGGAGAAGTTCTGATTTCTGCATCACACTCACCCCTGGGCAGTGATTGGAGATAAAGTCTAGTTTCTGAGGCCTGAAAACTGAGGTAGGGAAGAGATGATGACCTAAGGCCATGGCGGTTCTGATGTGCTCAGTGTGCGGTCAGCTGTCTGGGTGTTGGTCAGGAAGTCCGGGCTCAGGTTGTGTCAGACAGTGCATTAGTGCCCAGGTTAGACTATATAATTCGGGCAAAGTCGAGTACCGTGTAGGTTTATCTTCATATAAGGTGCCTTGGCAGCTCTTTAGGCAATATTTTTTTTCCAGAAAGCAGGCCATGTGCTGCATTGTGGGACCGGATTTACCAATCATGAGGGCTTTGAGGCCAGGAGAGTGAGGTCGGAATTCTGAGAACAGAAGCTATACTTGGGCTCAGGGCAAGGGCACGGCAGGTACCCCCTGCAGATCTGAACCAATATCTCATCCATTTCAAGTCAGGGAGAGAATTAGACTTTGGCTTAGGTTGGAGTTTCTGTGCCTGACGGCCCCTTCATGAAGGGAGCTGGAATCTCGTGTCCATGGAGTTTTTCCCACGTGGGAGTTGTGGGTTGCCCCCTTCAAGAATTCCTTCTGCGGGACAATTGAGACCTTTGGGCAGCTCCAGGACATCCCATATGGAATGACTCCAGAGCACCGTTCGAGGGAGGATGCCTGGGAAGCCAGCCTCGCATTCCAATTGTCTCCTAGCAACAAGCCAGTTTAGATCTGATGGCTCTGCGGGAGCAACCGGGGTGGCTGACTTGATATGGACTTTCCTGAGGATGGGTCCTAATGTGTGTTTGTGTCCATGGGGCCTTGGAATGGGGCCGTGGCACCAGGACCCTGAAGTATTCTCCTAAGCTTTTGACATAGCTCGATGCACATGTTTCCTTGTGGAGACGAGATTTGTTCTGATTGCTGCCTCAGGAAAACCCCTATGCTGGTATTGGAATCCAGGCTTTTGAGGAGACATGCCTGTAACCAAAGCAATGGATCCGATATGGCCAGGGTCCTGTCTGGTTCAATCTTCTTCTCTGCAGACATCCATCTATGGTATGAGTGGAGGTTGATGCTCAGCTGCTATCAGACCGCGCTTGTTTGTCACGGGCGACCTGCACTATTGGGATGGCCTCAGGGATTTGGAGGGTTCTCCTAATTTTACGGTTTTGGACAATGGAATGGGCAGAGTTCCCATGGATTGGGTAGGCACAGTCCTTATGTGTGGCTCCAGGGACCGCAGCGTGGAGGGTGTGGCCCAGGACTTTGAGGACAGAAGTCTGAAAACATAAACTCAGCTTAGGTTTGGAGACGTAGGTATGGCAGGCCCGATCTATAAACCATGAGAAGAACTCTTCAGGATATGAAGAAAGAGCGAGTCTCAGGTGCTTGTTCAGTCTTTTGTCTCTAGATTCGGTATCCGTGATGGCCGTGGATTGTCTGGGAAACCTCATGGGACATTGACGAATCTTCCACTCTGTGGAATTGGCCCGATCCCAATTCTTTTTTGTCAATCTGTGGAATGGGAGGTCTCCTTTCAGGTTGGTTACCTTAGGTGTCCCGCCAAAATGGAATTCCAAAGAAGAGCCCTGTGGAAAAGCGAAGGGACAACCCGAACTATGGGTAAAATTTGGGGCCTAGGGGCATGGCAAGCCCAATATGCTGTCTCTTCATCCAGCCACTGAAAGGCCTTACCTGAGGACTGGGATCAGGCTGAGGGTCACAATGTGTGTTTGTGACCAATGTGGCCCATAAACATGGGCGGGGCCTCAGGGACCACACTGGTTTCAACTACACTGAACATTGGAAAACATGCCAACCACATGGTTTCTAGCCACGGGGAAAAAGTTGTGATTTCTGCATCACTTACAAGCCTGGGCAGTGATTGGAGATAAGGTCTAGGTTCTGAAACTTGAGAATCGAGGTTGGGAAGAGATGACGACCTAAGGACATGGCTCATCCAGTGTGCTCAGTGTTCGAACAGCTTTCTGGGTGGGGCCAGGAAGTCCAGGCTCAGGCTGTGTAGAAAGGGCAATAGTGCCCAGGTCAGCCTATATATTTGGGGTACAGTCGAATGGCGTCAGGTTGATCCTCATTTGGAGTTTCTGGGTAGCCCCACAGGGCAATGTTTTTCTTCCTGAAGGCTGGAAGAGTGCTGCATTATAGTTCTGGTTTGCAAACTGGAGGCTTGTGGGCCAGTAGTCTGAAGACGGAAATCTGAGAACACAAGCTAGGCTTAGATTTCTGGGTGAGGACAAGGCAGGAACAATCTACAGACCTGAATCGAGATCTCGTGCTTCTGAAGTCAGGGCGAGGATCAGAAGATCGCTCAGGTTGGTGTTTCTGTCCCTGATGGCCCCTTCATGAAGGGGCGGGGGGGTCAAGAGGCCATGGGGGTTTTCCCACGATGTTAGTTGTGAGAAGCTCCAAACTGCAAAGATTCTTGTGCAGGACAATTGAGACATGTTGGTTGGCTCCAGGCCAACGATTCCGAGCAGGGTTCTAAGGATGGATGCCTGGGTAGCCCACCTTGCATTCCAATTGTGTCCTAGCAACAAGACAGGTTATATCTGCTGGATCTGGGCGAGCAATCTGGATCTGAGTTGAAATGGACTCTCCTGTGGATGGATCCTAATATGTTTTTGTGTCTATGGAGACCTTGGAATGAAGCGGTGGCACTGGGGTCCTGAAGGGTTTTTTCAAACAGAGGCTTTGACACAGCTCCAACGTGCAATTTTCCCATATATAGATGAGATTTTTTATGCCGGATCAGTCAGGAAACAGCCATATGCTGGTATTGAAATCCAGGCCTCTGAGGAGAGATGACTGGATACCACAACAATGAATCCGAATAGTGCCTAGGGGCCTGTTCGTACCTTTTTACCTCTGGGAACATCAGTCTATGCGTCTGAGTGCATGTAGGTGCTCAGATGGGCTCAGATTGCCCGAGTTTGTCCTGGGAAGCCACCACTATTGGGATGGCCTCAGGGAGTTTGCAGGTTTATCCTATTAGTAGGGTTGTGGCCATTGGAATGGGCACATACAATTCCCTTGGAGAGGGCAAGTACACTCCTCCGGTTTGGCTCCAGGGGCCTGAGCCTGTAGGGTGTGTAGGCCAGAGCTGTTTGGACAGTCATCTGAAAACACAAATGCGGCTTATGTTTCAGGTCATAGATATGGCAGGATTGATCTACAGACCATGAGGAGAACTCTTCGGGATATGAATAAGGGGCGAGTGTGAGGCTCGTGCTCAAGTTTTTGTCTCTGGATATCGTGTCACTCATGGTCGTGAAATTCCCTGGTGACTTCATGGGAAATGGACGAGTCTTACACTCTGGGGGTTTGGCCCCGTCCAAAGAGTTTGGGGTCATTCTGTGGGATGGAAGAAGTCCGTTTTGTTGTTGTTGTTGATTTGCCATGTTTTGTTTTTTAACCTCAGGTGTCCCACCAAATGAGGGATTCCAGAGTAGAGCCCTGGGGAGGGCCGAACGGACAACCAGAAATCTGGTTAAAAATCATGGCCTAGGGACATGTCAAGCCCATTATGACATCTAATAGTCGAGCCACTGAGAGGACTTACTAGAGGACAGGACTCACGCTGAGGGTCACAATGCGTGTCTATGCCCACTTCGCAAACAAGAATGGGCAGGGCCTCATGGTGAATCCTGGTTTCTCCTACACTGAACATTGGACAACATGCCAACCACAAGGTTTCTTGCCATGGGTAAGGAAGAGTTCTGATTTCTGCATCACAGGCACCCCTGGGCAGTGATTGGAGATAAGGTCTAGGTTCTGAAGCCTAAAAACTGAGGTAGGGAAGAGATGATGACCTAAGGCCATGGCGGGTCTGATGTGCTCAGTGTGCGGTCAGCTGTCTGGGTGTTGGTCAGGAGGTCCGGGCTCAGGTTGTGTCAGACAGTGCATTAGTGCCCAGGTTAGACTATATAATTTGGGTACAGTCGAGTGCCATGTAGATTTATCCTCATATAAGTTGTCTGGGCAGCTCATTAGGCCAAATTTGTTTTCTAGAGGGCAGGCAGAGTGCTTCATTGTCAGTCCGGAATTGCTAAACTTGAGGGCTTCGTGTAGAGGAGTGTGAGGACGGAAGTCTGAGAACACAAGCTAGACTTGGGTTTCAGGGCGAGGACACGGCAGGTACCACTGTAGATCTGAACCAATATCTCATGCATCTGAAGTCAGGGCGAGGATCAGACGTTGGCTCAGGTTGGAGTTTCTGTGCATGACGGACCCTTCATGAAGGGAGCGGAATCTCAAGGCCATGGAGTTTTTCCCACGTTGGGAGTTGTGGGATGCCCCCATCAAGGATTCCTTCTGCGGGACAATTGAGACCTGTTGGGCAGCTTCAGGACATCAGGGCACTGTTCGAGGATGGATGCCTGGGAAGCCGGCCTCGCATTCCAAATGTCTCCCAGCAACAAGACAGTTTAGATCTGATGGCTCTGCGGGAGCAACCGGGGTGGCTGACTTGATATGGACTTTCCTGAGGACGGGTCCTAATGTGTGTTTGTGTCCATGAGGGCCTTAAAAAGGGGCGGTGGCACCGGGACCCTGAAGTATTCTCCTAAGCTTTTGACATAGCTCGATGCACAAGGTTCCTTGTGGAGACGAGATTTGTTTTGATGGCTGCCTCAGGAAAACTTCTATGCTGGTATTGGAATCCAGGCTTTTGAGGAGACATGCCTGTAATCCAAAGCAATGTATCCGATTATGGCCTAGGGTCCTGTCTGGTTCAATCTTCTTCTCAGGGGACATCCATTTATGGTATGAGTGGAGGTAGATGCTCAGCAGGTATCAGACTGCCCTTGTTTGTCCCGGGCGACCTGCACTATTGGATGGCCTCAGGGATTTGTAGGGTTCTCCAAATTTTACTGTTTTGGACAATGGCATCGGCAGAATTCCCATGGATAGGGTTGGCACAGTCCTAATGTGTGACTCCAGGGGCCCCAGCCTGGAGGGTGTGTGGCCCAGGACTTTGAGGACAGAAGTCTGAAAACACAAACTCAGCTTAGGTTTGGGGACGTAGGTATGGCAGGCCCGATCTATAAACCATGAGAAGAACTCTTCCGGATATGAAGAGAGAGCGAGTCTGAGGCGCTTGCTCAGGCTTTTGTCTCTGGATTTTGTATCAGAGATGGCCGTGGAATGTCGGGGAGGCCTCATGGGCCATGGACGAATTTTCCACTCTGTGGATTTGGCCCGATCCCAATTGTTTTTCATCAATCTGTGGAATGGGAGGACTCCTTTCAGGTTTGTTACCTCAGGTGTCCCGCCAAAAGAGTAATTCCAAAGAAGAGCCCTGGGGAAAAGTGAAGGGAGAACCCGAACTATGGGTAAAATTTGGGGCATAGGGTCATGGCAAGCCCAATATGCTGTCTCTTCATCCAGCCACTGAAAGGCCTTACCTGAGGCCTGGGATCAGGCTGAGGGACACAATGTGTGTTTGTGACCAATGTGGCCCATAAACATGGGCAGGGCCTCATGGGCCACACTGGTTTCAACTACACTGAACGTTGGAAAACATGCCAACCACTAGGTTTCTTGCCAAGGCGAAGGAGAAGTTCTGATTCTTGCATCACGTTCACTCCTGAACAGTGAGTGGAGATAAGGTCTAGGTTCTGAAGGTGAAAACTGAGGTTGGGTAGAGATGATGGCCTAAAGCCATTGTGGGTGTGATATGCTCTGTGTATGGCCAGCTGTCTGGGTGTTGGACTGGAGGTCTGCCCTCAGGCTGTGTCAGACAGGGCTTTAGTGCACAGGCTAGACTGTATAATTGGGGTATGGTCGAGTGGCATGCAAGTTGTTACTAATTTGGCGTTTCTGGTTAGCCCTATAGGGCAACATTTTTCTTCTGGAGGGCAGGCAGAGTGCTGCATTGTGTCTCCAGAATTGCCAAACTGGAGGGGTGTGGCCAGGATTGTGAGGAAGGAAGTCTGAAAACACAAGCTAGGACGAGTTTTGGGGCCAAGAGCATGGCAGGCCCACTCTGCAGAGGCTGAATCGAGATCTCCTGCAGGTGAGGTCAGGGCGAGTATCAGATGTTGCCTCAAGCTGCAGTTTGTGTCCATGACGGCCCTTACATGAAGGGGGTGGGGGCGTCATGAGGCCAGGGAGGTTTCCCTACGCTGGGAGTTGTGAGCTGCTCCAACTTCAAAGTTTCCTTCTTCAGGACAGTCGAGTACTATTGGATGGTCCCTTGATGCCCCATACAGAAAGACTCGTGAGCAGGGGCCTAAGCATGGATGCCGAGAAACACCAACTCACCTTCCCATTGCCTGGTCGAGACAAGGCACGCTCAATCTGCGGGCTCTTGGGTGACCTACCCAGAAGGCTGAGTTTAAATGGACTCTCCTGAGGATGAGTCATAATGTGGGTTGGTGGCCATGGAGACCTTGGAATATGGCAGTAGCTAAGGAACTCTGCAGGATTCTCCAACCCGAAGGGCTTGACACAACTCCAACAAGGAGGCTTTCCATGTGGAGATGAGAGGTCTTCTGTCTGGTGCCTCAGGAAAGCCCCGTATGCTGGTCTTCGAACCCAGGCCTCTGAGGAGTGATACCTGGACACCAAAGCAAGAGTTCATAATAGGGCCTCGGGGCCTGTCTGGTTCAATCTTCTGTCTCTCCGGATATCTGTCTGTGTGTCTGCATGGAGGTAGTAGTTGCTCAGCTTGTGTCATAATGCCCCTATTTGTCCAGTGCGGCTTGCGGTAGTGGGATGTCCTTGGGGACCTTGAGGTTTCTACTATTTTGTAGAGTTGTGGCCAATGGAATGGGCAGTTTCTTAGGAGAGAGCAGGCACAGTTCTGTGGTGTGGCTCCAGAGACCCCAGCCTGGAGGCTGTGTGGGCCATGGCTGTGAAGACAGACATCCAAAAACCCTAACTCAGCTCAGGTATGGGGCCGAGGTTACGGCAAGCCTGATCTATAGTCCATGAGGGGAGCTCCTCTGGATATAAAAGAAGGGTGAGAGGGAGGCAGTCTCTCAGGCTTTTGTCTCTGGATGTTTTGTCCACAATGGCCGTTTAATGTAGGAGTTGCCTCACGGGTCGTAGAAGTCTCCCTCTCTGGTATTTTGTCCAGCCCCCAAGAGTTTGGGTTCATTCTGTGGGAAGGGAAGTGTCCTGTTTTCTGCTTCATGTGTCCCCCCAGTAGAGGGATTCTAGAGCATAGCAGTGGGTACTGACAACTGGAATACTCGCCCTCTGGTTAAGCCTGGGGGCCTATGGATATGACAAGCCCCATATGCAGGATCTTGGTCCAGCCACTGAGAGGCATTACTTTAATACGGGACTCACGCTGCAGGTCACAATGCATGTCTGTGCCCTAGGCGGCCCTCAAGCACTGGCGTGGCCTTTCGGACAATGCAGGTTTTCCCACATTGAACGTTGGACAACATGCCAACCACAAGGTTTCTGGCCATGGGGAAAGAGGAATTCTAATTTCTGCATCACGTTCACCCCTGGGCAGTGATTGCAGATAAGGTCTAGGTTCTGAAGCCTGAAAACCGAGGTTGGGAAGAGATGACGACCTACAGCCATAGCGGGTCCTATGTGTCCAGGTTGGGGCCAGCTGTCTGGGTGTCGTTTGGGATTTTTGTCTCAGGCTGTGCCAGACAGGGCATTAGTATACAGGGTGGGCTGTATAATTGCTTTACAATCGAGTGGCATGCATTAGAAAATCATTTGGGGTTTCTTATTAGCAGCATAGGGCAAAGTTTTTCTTCTGGAGGGCAGGCAGAGTGCTGCATTGTGGCTTCGGAATTCCCAAACTGGAGGGCTTGTGGGCCAGGAGAGTGAGGACGGAAGTCTGAGAACACAAGCTAGGCTTAGGTTTCAAGGCAAGGACATGGCAGGCACACTCTGCAGAGCTGAATTGAGATCTCATGCGTCTGAAGTCAGGTCGAGGTTCAGACTTTGGCTCAGGTTTGAGTTTCTGTCCATGTTGGCCCCATCAAGAAGGGGGGGCATTATGAGGCCATGGGGGTTTTCCCACTATTGGAGTTGTGAGATGCTCCAAACCGCAAGGATTCCTTCTGTGGGACAATTAAGATTTGTTGGATGGCTCCAGGACGTCTTATAAGGTATTTTTCCAGAACAGGGTTCTAAGTATGGATGCCTGTGCAGCCAGCCTCACATTCCAATTGTCTCCTAGCAACAAGAAACGTTTGATCTGCTGGCTTGGGGTAGCAACTGAGTGGGCTGAGTTGATATGGACTTTCCTGAGGATGGTCTTAATGTTGGTTTGAGTCCATGGAGACCTTGGTATGGGGCAGTGGCACCAGGGCCCTGAAGGATTCTCCTAACCAGAGGTTATGACAAAGCTCCAATGAGCAAGTTTCCATGCGGAGACGAGATTTGTTCTTATTGGTGCCTCAGGAAACCACCATATGCTGGTATTGGAAACGAGGCCTCTGAGGAGAGATGCCTGGAAACCAAAGCAATGGATCTGATTAGGCCCTAGGGGCCTGTCCGGTTCAATATTCTTCTCTGGGGACATCTGTTGTCTGAGTGGAGGTAGTTGCTCAGCTGGTTTGAGATCACCCCTGTTTGTCCTGGGCGGCCTACACTATTGGGATGGCCTCGGTGACTTTGGAGGTTTTTCCTCTTTTGCAAGGTTGTGGCCAATGGAATGGGAAGAATTCCCTTGAAAGGGAAGCACAGTCCTGAGGTGTGGCTCCAGGGACCCAAGTGTGGTGCGTGTGTGGTCCAGGGCTATTTGGACAAAAGTCTGAAAACACAAACTCCACTTACGTTGTGGGATGTAGTTATGGCCGGCCCGATCTATAGACCGTGAGAAGACCTCTTCGGGATATGAACAAAGGGCGAATGTGAGGTGCTTGCTCATGCTTTTTTTTTTTTTTTCTGGAAATGTGTCACCGATTGCCATGGAATGTCGGGGTGTCTTCATGGGCCATCGATGAGGCTCCCTTTCTGGGGATTTGACCCGATCCCAAGAGCTTGGGGTCATTCTGTGGGAAGGGAGGAGGCTTTTCTGTTTTTTTTTTTTTTGTTTATTTTTTTTTTATTTTTTTTTTTTTAACCTCCGGTGGACCACCAAAAGTGGGATTCCAGAACAGAGTCGTGGGTGGGGGCAACAGGACAACCAGACCTCTGGTTAACATTGGGACCTAAGAACATGGCAAGCCCCTTATGTGGGCTCTTGGTCCAGACACTGAGAGGCCTTCCTTGAGGATAGGTCTCACACTGAGTTTCACAATGTGTTTTTGTGCCCAAGGAGCCCCTCAAGTCAGGGCGTGGCCTAATGTACCATGCTGGTTTCTCCTACACTGAACGTTGCACAGTATGGGAACCACATGTTTTCTGGCAATGGGAAAGATGGAGTTCTAATTTCTGCAACACTTTCACTCCTGGACTGTGATTGGATTTAAGGTCTAGGTTCTGAAGCCTGAAAACTGAGGTTGGGAAGAGATGAAGCCCTAAGGCCATGGTGTGGCTGATGTGCTCAGTGTTCCGCCAGCTGTTGAGTGTGGGTTGGGAGGTGCAGACTCAGGCTGTGGCAGACAGGGAATTAGTGCCCAGGCTAGACTGTAAAATTGGGGTATGGTCGAGTGGCATGCAGGTTGTTACTCATTTGGCGTTTCTGGTTAGCCCTATAGGGCAACATTTTTCTTTTGGAGGGCAGGCAGAGTGCTGCATTGTGTCTCCAAAATTGCCAAATTGGAGGGGTGTTTCCAGGATTGTGAGGAAGGAAGTCTGAAAACACAAGCTAGCACGAGTTTGGGGGCCAAGAGCATGGCAGGCCCACTCTGCAAAGGCTGAATCGAGATCTCCTGCAGGTGAGGTCAGGGCGAGTATCAGACGTTGCCTCAAGCTGGAGTTTGTGTCCATGACGGCCCCTTCCTGAAGGGGGTGGAGGCGTCATGAGGCCAGGGAGGTTTCCCTACGCTGGGAGTTGTGAGCTGCTCCAAACTTCAAAGTTTCCTTCTTCAGGACAGTCGAGTATTATTGGATGGTTCCAGGATGCCCCATACAGAAAGACTCGAGAGCAGGGCCCTAAGCATGGATGCCGAGAAACGCCAACTCACCTTCCCATTGACTGGTCGAGACAAGGCACTCTCAATCTGCGGGCTCTTGGGTGAGCTACCCAGAAGGCTGAGTTTAAATGGACTCTCCTGAGGATGAGTCATAATGTGGGTTGGTGGCCATGGAGACCGTGGAATGTGGCAGTAGCTAAGGGACTCTGCAGGATTCTCCAACCCGAAGGGCTTGACACAACTCCAACAAGGAAGCTTCCCATGTGGAGATGAGAGGTCTTCTGTCTGGTGCCTCAGGAAAGCCCTGTATGCTGGTCTTCGAACCCAGGCCTCTGAGGAGTGATACCTGGACACCAAAGCAAGAGTTCATAATAGGGCCTAGGGGCCTGTCTGGTTCAATCTTCTGTCTCTGCGGATATCTGTCTGTGTGTCTGCATGGAGGTAGTAGTTGCTCAGCTTGTGTCATAATGCCCCTATTTGTCCAGTGCGGCTTGCGGTAGTGGGATGTCCTTGGGGACCTTGAGGTTTCTACTATTTTGTAGAGTTGTGGCCAATGGAATGGGCAGTTTCTTAGGAGAGAGCAGGCACAGTACTGTGGTGTGGCTCCAGAGACCCCAGCCTGGGGGCTGTGTGGGCCATGGCTGTGCAGACAGACATCCAAAAACCCTAACTCAGCTCATTTTTGGGGCCGAGGTTACGGCAGGCCTGATCTACAGTCCATGAGGGGAGCTCCTCTGGATATGAAAGAAGGGTGATAGGGAGGCAGTCGCTCAGGCTTTTGTCTCTGGATGTTTTGTCCACAATGGCCGTTTAATGTAGGAGTTGCCTCATGGGTCGTAGAAGTCTCCCTCTCTGGTAGTTTGTCCAGCCCCCAAGAGTTTGGGGTCATTCTGTGGGAAGGGAAGTGTCCTGTTTTCTGCTTCATGTGTCCCCCCAGTAGAGGGATTCTAGAGCATAGCAGTGGGTACTGACAACTGGAATACTCGCCCTCTTGTTAAGCCTGGGGGCCTATGGATATGACAAGCCCCATATGCAGGATCTTGGTCCAGCCATTGAGAGGCGTTACTTTAATACAGGACTCACGCTGCAGGTCACAATGCATGTCTGTGCCCTAGGCGGCCCTCAAGCACTGGCGTGGCCTTTCGGACAATGCAGGTTTTCCCACATTGAACGTTGGACAACATGCCAACCACAAGTTTTCTGGCCATGGGGAAGGAGGAATTCTAATTTCTGCATCACGTTCACCCCTGGGCAGTGATTGGAGATAAGGTCTAGG
This sequence comes from Mustela nivalis, assembly GCF_964662115.1. Classification (NCBI taxonomy): domain Eukaryota; kingdom Metazoa; phylum Chordata; class Mammalia; order Carnivora; family Mustelidae; genus Mustela; species Mustela nivalis. The sequence continues at coordinate 208,234 of NW_028135829.1, forward strand.
TTCTGAAGCCTGAAAACCGAGGTTGGGAAGAGATGACGACCTACAGCCATAGTGGGTCCTATGTGTCCAGGTTGGGGCCAGCTGTCTGGGTGTCGTTTGGGATGTCTTGTCTCAGGCTGTGCCAGACAGGGCATTAGTATACAGGGTGGGCTGTATAATTGCTTTACAATCGAGTGGCATGCATTAGAAAATCATTTGGGGTTTCTTATTAGCAGCATAGGGCAAAGTTTTTCTTCTGGAGGGCAGGCAGAGTGCGGCATTGTGGCTTCGGAATTCCCAAACTGGAGGGCTTGTGGGCCAGGAGAGTGAGGACGGAAGTCTGAGAACACAAGCTAGGCTTAGGTTTCGGGGCAAGGACATGGCAGGCACACTCTGCAGAGCTGAATTGAGATCTCATGCGTCTGAAGTCAGGTCGAGGTTCAGACTTTGGCTCAGGTTTGAGTTCCTGTCCATGTTGGCCCCTTCAGGAAGGGGGCGATAATAAGGCCATGGGGGTTTTCCCACTTTTGGAGTTGTGAGATGCTCCAAAACGAAAGGATTCCTTCTGTGGGACAATTAAGATTTGTTGGATGGCTCCAGGACGTCTTATAAGGTATTTTTCCAGAACAGGGTTCTAAGTATGGATGCCTGGGCAGCCAGCCTCACATTCCAATTGTCTCCTAGCAACAAGAAACGTTTGATCTGCTGGCTTGGGGTAGCAACAGAGGGGGCTGAGTTGAAATGGACTTTCCTGAGGATGGTCTTAATGTTGTTTTGAGTCCATGGAGACCTTGGTATGGGGCAGTGGCACCAGGGCCCTGAAGGATTCTCCTAACCAGAGGTTATGACAAAGCTCCAATGAGCAAGTTTTCCATGGGGAGACGAGATTTGTTCTTATTGATGCCTCAGGAAACCACCATATGCTGGTATTGGAAACGAGGCCTCTGAGGAGAGATGCCTGGAAACCAAAGCAATGGATCTGATTAGGGCCTAGGGGCCTGTCCAGTTCAATATTCTTCTCTGGGGACATCTGTTGTCTGAGTGGAGGTAGTTGCTCAGCTGGTTTGAGATCACCCCTGTTTGTCCTGGGCGGCCTACACTATTGGGATGGCCTCGGTGACTTTGGAAGGTTTTTCCTAATTTGCAAAGTTGTGGCCAATGGAATGGGAAGAATTCCCTTGAAAGGGAAGCACAGTCCTGAGGTGTGGCTCCAGGGACCCAAGTGTGGTGCGTGTGTGGTCCAGGGCTATTTGGACAAAAGTCTGAAAACACAAACTCCACTTACGTTGTGGGATGTAGTTATGGCCGGCCCGATCTATAGACCGTGAGAAGACCTCTTCGGGATATGAACAAAGGGCGAATGTGAGGTGCTTGCTCATGCTTTTTTTTTTTTTTCTGGAAATGTGTCACCGATTGTCATGGAATGTCGTGGTGTCCTCATGGGCCATCGATGAGGCTCCCTTTCTGGGCATTTGACCCGATCCCAAGAGTTTGGGGTCATTCTGTGGGAAGGGAGGAGGCCTTTCTTGTTTTTTTGTTTATTTTTTTTATTATTATTATTTTTTTTTTTAACCTCCGGTGGACCACCAAAAGTGGGATTCCAGAACAGAGTCGTGGGTGGGGGCAACAGGACAACCAGACCTCTGGTTAACATTGGGACCTAAGAACATGGCATGCCCCTTATGTGGGCTCTTGGTCCAGACACTGAGAGGCCTTCCTTGAGGATAGGTCTCGCACTGAGTTTCACAATGTGTTTTTGTGCCCAAGGAGCCCCTCAAGTCAGGGCGTGGCCTAATGTACCATGCTGGTTTCTCCTACACTGAACGTTGCACAATATGGCAACCACAAGTTTTCTGGCCATGGGGAAGAAGGAGTTCTAATTTCTGCAACACTTTCACTCCTGGACTGTGATTGGATTTAAGGTCTAGGTTCTCAAGCCTGAAAACTGAGGTTGGAAAGAGATGAAGCCCTAAGGCCATGGTGTGTCTGATGTGCTCAGTGTTCGGCCAGCTGTTGAGTGTGGGTTGGGAGGTGCAGACTCAGGCTGTGGCAGACAGGGAATTAGTGCCCAGGCTAGACTGTATCATTGGGGTGCAGTCGTGTTTCGTGCAGGATGGTACTCATTTGTGGTTACTGCGTAGCCCCAGAGGGCAACGTTTTTCTTCTGGAGGGAAGACACAGTGCCACATAGTGGCTGCAGAATTCCCAAACTGGAAGGCTTGTGGGCCAGGAGTGTGAAGAAAAAATTCTGAGAACACAAGCCAGACTTAGATTTCGGGGTGAGGGGACGGAAGGTACCCTCTGCAGAGATGATTCGAGATCCCGTATACCTGAAGACAGAGCTAGGATCAGACGTTGTCTTACGTCGGAGTTTCTGTCCATGAAGGCCCCTTCATGAAGGGGAGGGTGTCACGAGGACATGGAGGTTTTCCCACGATGGGAATTGTGAGATGCTCCAAACCGCAATGATTCCTTCTGTGGGACAGTCGAGACCTGTTGGATGGCTCCAGTACATCCCATAAGGAAGTTATCCAGAGCAGGGTTCTAAGGATGGATGCCTGGGCAGCCTGCCTCCCATTCCAGGTGTCTCATAGCGCCAAGGCAAGTTCGATCTGCTGGATCTAGGGGAGCAACCGAGGCGGGTGTGTTGAAATGGGTGAGTTGAGGATGGGTCATAATGTGCATTTGTGTCCATGTATACCTTGGAATGGGGTGCTTGATCCGGGGCCTTGGGGATGTTCATAACCGGAGGTTTTGATGGGCTCTAAAGAGTACGTTTTCTATGTAGAGAAGAGAATTGTTTTGATGAGTGCCTAAGGAATCTCCCATATGCTGGTATTGGAAACCAGGCCTCTGAGGAGAGATGACTGGAAACAAAAGCAATGAATATGATTAGGGCCGAGGTGCCTGTCCGGTTCAATCTCTTTCCTGAGGATACGTTTCTACGGATCTGAGGGGATGTAGTTGCTCAGCTTGTGTCAGATCGCCCCTGTTTGTCCTGGGCAACCTATAATATTGGGATGGCCTCGGGACTTTGGAGTTTCTCCTAATCTATAGGGTTGTGGCCAATGGAATGGGCAGAAATCGCCTGGAGAGGGCAGGCACAGTTCTGAGTTTGGCTCTAGGGGCCCAGCCTTGAGGCTGTGTGGGCCAGGCCTGTGGGGACAAAAGTCTGAAAACACAAACTCCGCTTAGGAATGGGGACATAGGTATGGCACGCCCAATCTACAGACCGTGATAACACTTCGGGATATGAAAAAGGGTGTGTTTGAGGTGCTTGCTCAGGTTTTGTCTCTGGATTTGTGTCAACAATGTGGGTGGAATGCTGGCGTGGCCTCATGGGTTGTGGACGGCTTTCCTTCTCTGAGGATTTGACCCGATCCCAAGAGTTTGGGTACATTCTGTGGGATGGGAGGAGTCCTTTCTATTTTTTATTTTATTTTATTTTATTTTATTTTAATTTATTTATTTTATTTTATTTTATATTTTATTTTATGTACCTCAAGTGTCCCAATAAAAGAGGGATTCCAGAGCAGAGTCCTTGGGAGGGACAACTGGATAACCCCACCTCTGTTTAAGTTTGGGGGCCTAGGGGCATGGCAAGTCCAATATGTGGGCTCTTGATTCAGACACTGGGAGGCCTTCCTTGAGGACAGGGCTCATGCTGAGGGTCACAATGCCTATTTGTGCCCAACAAGGCCCTCAAGCATGGGAAGTGCCTCATGGGCCACGCTGGATTCTCCTACACTGAACGTTGGAGAATATGCCAACCACAAGATTTCCAGCCATGGCGAAGGAAGAGTTGTGATTTCTGCATCACGTTCACCCCTGGACAGTGATTGGAGTTTAGGTCTTGGTTCTGAAACCTGAAAACTGAGGTTGGGAAGAGATGAAGACCTAAGGACCTGATGGGTCCAATGAGCTCATTGTGCGGCCAGCTGTTGAGCATAGGTCTGGAGGTGTGGGCTCATGCTGTGTCAGACAAGGCATTAGACAGGGTAGACTGTATATTTGGGGTGCAGTCGAGTGGCGTTCAGTTGATCCTCATTCGGGTTTCTAGGTAGCTCCATAAGGCAACGTTTTTCTTCTGGAGGGCAGGCAGAGTGCTGCATTGTGGCCCCAGTATTGCCAAACTGTAGGGCTTTGGGGCCAGGGGTGTGAGGACGGTAGTCTGAGAACCCAAGCTAGGCTTAGTTTTTGGGGTGAGGGCACAGAAGGCACACTCTGCAGAGCTGAATCAAGATCTCATGCACCTGAAGTCAGGGCGAATATCAGACGTTTGCTCAGGTTGGAGTTTCTGTCCAAGATGGCCCCTTTATAACGTGGAGCGTCTCAAGAGGCCATGTAGATTTTACCACAATGGGAGTTGTGAGATGCTCCAGACTGCAAAGATTCCTTCTGTGGGACACTTGAGACCTGTTGGATGGCTCTAGGATGTCCCATGTTGAACGACTCCAGAGTAGGGTTCTAAGGATGGATGCCTGGGCAGCCCGCCTCCCATTCTAGTTGTCTCCTAGCAACAAGGCAGGTTTGATCTGCAGGCCCTGGGGGAGAAACCAAGGGGGTTGAGTTGACATGGACTCTCCCGAGGATAGATGATAATGTGGGTTTAAGTCCATGGAGACCTTGGAATGGGGCGCTTGATCCGGGGCCCTGAAAGATTCTCCTAAACAGAGGTTTTTATAGAGCTCCAAAGAGTACATTTCCTATGTGGAGACGAGATTTTTCTGATGAGTGCCTCAGTAATCCCCCGTATGCTGGTATTGGAAACCAGGCCACTGAGGAGAGATGCCTGGAACAAAAGCAATGGATCTGATTTGGGCCTAAGTGCCTGTCCAGTTCAATCTTATTCTATGGGGATATCTTTCCCTGGGTCTGAGGGGTGGTAGTTTCCTAACTTGTGAAAGATCATCCCTGTTTGTCCTGGGCAGCCAACACTATTGGGATGGCCTCGGGGAGTTTGGAGGATTCTCCTAATCTATAGCATTGTGGCCAAAGGAAATGGCAGAATTCCCCTGGAAAGGGAAGCCACAGTCCTGAGGTGTGGCTCCAGGGGCCCCAGCTTGGATGGTGTGTGTGCCAGGACTGTGGGGACAGAAGTCGGTAAACACAAACTCAGCTTAGGTTTGGGGATGTATGTATGAAGGCTCGATCTACAGACCGTGAGAATTTTCCGGGCTATGAACAAAGGGCGAGTATGTGGCACTTGCTCAGGCTTTTGTCTCCGGATTTTGTGTCAACGGTGGCCGTGGAATGTCGGGGTGTCCTCAAGGGCCATGGACAATTCTTTCTCTGGTGATTTGGCCTGATCCCAAGGGGTTGGGATCATTCTGTGGATGGGAAGAGTCCTTTCTGTATTTTTTTTTTTTTTACCTCAGGTGTTCCACCAAAGAGGGATTCCAGTGTAGAGCCCTGAGTAGGGGTGACTAGACATCTCGAACTCTGGTTGAGATTGGGGGACTAGGTTCTTGGCAAGCCCCATGTGTGGGCTGTTGTTCCAGTCACTAAGAGGCTTTACATGAGGATAGGGCTCACGCTGAGGGTCACAATGTGTGTTTGTGCACATTGTGGCCCTCAGGGATAGGTGGGGCCTCATAGTCCATGCTGCTTTCTCCTACAATGAACATTAGACATCATTCCAACCACTAGGTTTCTTGCCAAGGCGAAGGAGAAGTTCTGATTCTTGCATCACGTTCACTCCTGAGCAGTGAGTGGAGATAAGGTCTAGGTTCTGAAGGTGAAAACTGAGGTTGGGTAGAGATGATGGCCTAAAGCCATTGTGGGTGTGATATGCTCTGTGTACGGCCAGCTCTCTGGGTTTTGGACTGGAGGTCTGCCCTCAGGCTGTGTCAGACAGTGCTTTAGTGCACAGGCTAGACTGTATAATTGGGGTATGGTCGAGTGGCATGCAGGTTGTTACTCATTTGGCGTTTCTGGTTAGCCCTATAGGGCAACATTTTTCTTCTGGAGGCCAGGCAGAGTGCTGCATTGTGTCTCCAGAATTTCCAAACTGGAGGGGTGTGGCCAGGATTCTGAGGACGGAAGTCTGAGAACACAAGTTAGGCTTAGGTTTCAGGGCGAGGGCCCAGCAGGCACACTCTCAAGTGCTGAATCGAGATCTCATGCTTCTGAATTCAGGGCGAGGCTCAGACTTTGGCTTAGGATGGAGTTTCTGTCCGTGATGGCCCATTTATGAAGGTGTGGGGCATCATGAGGAAATGGAGGTTTTCTCACAGTGTTATTGTGTGATGATTCAAACCACAAGGATTCATTCTGCGAGACAGTCAAGACAGGTTGGTTGGATTCAAGACGTCCCATAAAGAAGTTCTCCAGAGCAGGGTTCTAAGGATGGATGCCTGGGAAGCCCGCCTCCCATTCTAACTGTCTCCTAGTGACAAGGAATGTTTGATCTGCTGGCTCTGGGTGAGCAGCCGAGGGGGCTGATTTGAAATGGACTCTCCTGAGAATGGATCATAATGTAAGTTTGTGTCCTTGGAGACCTTGGGATTGGGCCATGGTGCCAGCGCCCTGAAGGATCCTCCAAACCTGAGGTATTGACACAGCTCCAAAGAGCAAGTTTCCCATGTGGAGATGAGATCTGTTCTGATTGTTTCCTTAGGAAACCCCCATATTCTGATATTGGAAACCAGGCCTCTGAGGAGAGATACCTAGAAACCAAAGCAATGCATCAGAAGTTTGCTCAGGTTGGAGTTTCTGTCCATGATGGCCCCTTTATAAAGGGGAGCATCTCATGAGGCCATGTAGGTTTTCCCACGATAGGAGTTGTGAGATGCTCCAATCTGCAAGGATTCCTTCTATGGGACAGTCAAGACCTGTTGGAAGGCTCCAGGACATCCCATATGGAACGGCGCCAGAGCAGGATTCCAAGGATGGATGCCTAGAGAGTCTGCTTTGCATTCCAGTTGTCTCCTAGCGACAAGGCAGGTTTGATATTCTGCCTCTGGGGGAGTAATCGACGGGGCTGCGTTGAAATGTACTCTCCTGCCGAATGGTCATAATGCGGGTATGTGTCCATGGAGACCTTGGAATAGGACGGTTGCTCCGGCTACCTGAAGTTTTCTCCTAACTGGAGGCTTTTACAGAGCTCCAAAGGATAAGTTTCCCATGTGAAGACAAGATTTGTTCTGATTGGTATCTCTGGAATCCCCCATATGCTGGTATTGGAAAACAGGCCTCTGAGGAGAGATGCTTAGAAAAAAAAGCAATGGAACCAATTACATTCTAGGGGCCAGTCCAGTTTAATCTAATTCTCTTGGGTTATCTGTCTATGGGTGAGTTGACGTCGTTGCTCAGCTTGTGAGAGATCGCCCCTCTTTGCCCTGGGTGGCCTACACTATTGGAATGGCCTCTGGGACTTTGGAGGTTTCTCCTTATCTGTAGGGTTGTGGCCAATGGAATGGGAAGAATTTCCTTGGAGAGGGCAGGCACAGTCCTGAGGTGTGGCTCCAGGGGCCTCAGTCTGGAGGGTGTGTGGGACAGGGATGTCAGGATAGAAGTCTGAAAACACAAACTCGGCTTAGGTTTGGGGACGTAGGTATGGCAGGCCCAATCTACAGACTATGAGGAGAATTTTTGGGCTATGACCTAAGGGTGAGTGTGAACGCTTGCTGAAGCTTATGTCTCTGGATTTTGTGTCAATAGTGGCCGTGGAATGTCGGGCTGGCCTCATGGGCCATGGACGAGTCTTTCTCTCTGGACCCCAATCACTTGGGATGGCCCAATCCCAAGTGATTGGGGTCATTCTGTGAGTGGGAGGAGTCCTTTCTGTGCTTATTTACCTCAAATGTCCCACCAAAGAGGGATTCCAGAGCAGAGCCCTGAGTAGGGGTGACTAGATGTCTCTACCTCTGGTTAAGATTGGGTGACTTGGGGCATGGCAGGCCCCATATGCGGGCTCATGGTCCAGCCACTGAGAGGCTTTACTTGAGGACAGGGCTCAAACTGAGGGTCCCAATGTGTGTTTGAGCCCACCGCAGCTCTTAAGCATAGGCAGGGCCTCAGGGACCCTACACTACCCTCAGGGGCCCTACTACTACCCCTGTAGGCCCTACAGGGGTCCTACACTGAACGTTGGACAAGATGCCAACCACAATATTCTGGCGAGAGGGAAGGAGGAGTTCTGATTTCTGCATCACGTTCACCCATGGGAAGTGAGTAGAGATAAGGTCTAGGATTCTGTAGCCTGAAAACCGAAGTTGGAAAGAGATGGCGACCTATGGCCATGGCGGTTCTGATGTTCTCAGTGTACTGCAAGCTGTCTGGGTGTCGGTTGGGAATTCAGGCCGCAGGTTCTGTCAGACAGGGCATTAGTGCACAGGATAGACTACATAATTGGTGTACAGTTGAGTGACGTGCAGGTTTATCCTCATTTGAGGTTTCTGGGTAGACCCATAGGGCAATATTTTTTCTTCTAGAGGGCAGGCAGAGTGCAGCACTGTGTCATCGGAAATCCCAAAATAGAGGGCGTGTGGTCCAGGAGAGTGAGGACGGAAGTCGGAGAACCCTAGCTACGCTTAGGTTTTGGGGTGAGGGCACAGCAGGTACACTCTGAAGAGCTGAATCAAGATCTCGTGCATCTGAAGTCAAGGCGAAGATCAGCTGTTGGCTCAGGTTGGAGTTTCTTTCCATGATCTGCCTTCATGAAGATTGGGGGCATCATGTGACCTTGGAAGCTTTCCATGATATGAGTTGTTAGGTGGTCCATGCACAAGGACTCCTGTGGGACAGTCGAGACCTGTTGGATGGCTCAAGGATGTCCCATAAGGAATGACGCAAGAGCAGGGTTCTAAGGATGGATGCCTGAGGAGCCCAACTCGCATTTCAATTGTCTCCTAGCGACAAGGCAGGTTCAATCTGCTGGCTCTGGAGTAGCAACCGAGGGGGTTTAGTTGAAATGGACTCTCCTGAGGATGGGTCATAATTTGGGATTGTGTCCATGGAGATATTCAAATGGGGCAGTGGCTCCAGTGACCTGAAGTTTTCTCCTAACTGGAGGTTATGACACAGCTCCATAGAGCAAGATTCCCATGTGGAGACGAGATTTTTTCTGATAGGTAGCTCTGGAAACCCCCTTATGCTGGTATTGGAATCCAGGCCTCTGAGGAGAGATGCCTGAAAACAAAAGCAATGGATCCAATTAGGGCCTAGGTGCCTGTCTTGTTCAATATTCTTTTCTATGGATATCTGTCTAAGGTTCTGATTGGAGGTAGTGGCTCAGCTTGTGCCAGAGGGTCCCTGTATGTCCAGGACATCCTACACTATTGGGATGGCCTCAGAGATTTTGGATGATTCTCCTAATCTGTCAGATTGTGCCAAATGAATGAGCAGAATTCCCTTGGAGAGGGCAGGCACAGTCCTGAGGTGTGGCTCCATGGGGCTCAGCCTTTAGAATGTGTGGGTGAGGACAATGGAGACAGAAATCTGAAAACAGAAACTCGGCTTAGGTTTGGGGACATAGGTATGACAGGCCCGATCTACAGACCTTGAGAATTTGGGGGGCTCTGAACAAAGGGCAAGTGTGTGGCGCTTTTTCAGGTTTTTGTCTCCGGATTTTGTGTCAATGGAGGCCGTGGAATGTCAGGCTGGCCTCATCGACCATGGACGAGTATTTCTCTCTGTGGATTTGGCCAGATTCCAATTGTTCGGGGTCATTCTTTGGATGGTAGGAGTCCTTACTTTTTTTTTTTTCTTTATCTTGGTTTTTTTTTTTTTTTTTTTTACCTTATGTGTCCCACCAAAGAGGGATTCCAGAAAAGAGCTCTGAATAAGGTTGACTAGACTTCTCAAGCTCTGGCTAGGATTGGGGGAGTAGGGGCATGGCAAGTCCCATATGCAGGCTCTTGGTCCAGCCCCGCAGAGGCTTTACTTGAGGCCATGGTTCATGCTTAGGGTCCTAATGTGTGTTTGTGCCCATCGCAGCCCTCAAGCGTGTCTGAGGCCTCATGGGCCATGCTGGGTTCTCATATACTGAACGTTGGACAACATGCCAACCACAAGGTTTCTGGTCATGGGGAAGGTGAAGTTCTGATTTCTGCATCACGTACATCACTTAGTTGTGAGTGGAGATAATGTCTAGGTTCTGAAGCCTGAAGACCAAGGTTGGGAAGAGATGATGACCTAAGGCCATGGCATGTTCGATGTGTTCAGTGTGAGGCCAGGTGTCTGGGTGTCGGTCACGAGGTCTGGGGTCAGGCTGTTTCAGACAGGGCATTAGTGCCCAGGCTAGACTGTATAATTGGGGTACAGTCTAGAGAATTGCAGGTTGATCCTCATTTGATGTTTCTGGGTAGACCCCTAGGGCAAAGTCTCTCTTCTGGAGGGCAGGCAGAGTGCTGCATTTTGTCTCCAGAATTCCCAAAGTGGAAGGCTTGTGGGCCAGGAGTGTGAGGATGGAAGTCTGAGAATGCGAGCTGGCTTAGGTTTTGGGGCGAGGGCAAGGCAGGCACACTCTGCAGAGCTGAATTGAGATCTCATGCATCTGAGGTCAGGGCGAGGATCAGACGGGAGTTTCTGTCCATGATGTCCTCTACCTGAAGGTGGAGGCATCACGAGGCCATGGAGGTTTTCCCACGGTGCGAGTGTGTGATGCTGCAAACCACAAGGATTCCTTCTGCAGGACAGTTGAGACCTGTTGAATGGATCAAGGACACCCCATTAGGAATTTCTCCAGAGCAGAGTTCTAACATGGATACCTGGGCAAAGAACTCGCATTCGTTGTCTCCTAGTGACAAAGCAGGTTTGATCTGCTGGCACTGGGTGAGCAACCGCCAGGTTTGTGTTGAAATGGACTCTCCTGAGGATGGGTCATAATGTGGGATTGTGTCCATTGAGACATTGGAATGGGGCGGTGGCTCCAGTGACGTGAAATTTTCTCCTAACTGGAGGTTTTGACACAGTTCCATATAGCATGATTCCCATGTGGCATGCGATTTGTTCTGATTGGTAGCTCCAGAAACCCCCATGTGCTGGTATTGGAATCCAGGCCTCTGAGGAGAGATACATGAAAACAAAAGCAATGAATTCGTTTAGGGCCTAGGTGCCTGTCCTCTTCAATCTTCTTTTCTATGGATATCTATCTACAGGTCTGATTGGAGGTAGTGGCTCAGCTTGTGGCAGATGGTCCCTGTTTGTCCCGGACATCCTACAATATTGGGGTGGCCTCGGGGACTTCGGATGTTTCTCCTAATCTGTCAGGTTGTGCCAAAGGAATGAGCAGAATTCCCATGGAGAGGGCAGGCACAGTCCTGAGGTGTGGCTCCATGGGGCCAAGCCTTGAGGGTGTGTGGGCCAGGACAATGGAGACAGAAGTCTGAAAACACAAACTTGGCTTAGGTTTGGGGACATAGGTATGGCAGGCCCGATCTACAGACCGTGAGAATTTTTCAGGCTTTGAACAAAGGGCGAGTGTGTGGCGCTTTTTCAGGCTTTTGTCTCCGGATTTTGTGTCAATGGTGGCCGTGGAATGTCAGGATGGCCTCATCAGCCATGGACGAGTATTTCTCTCTGTGAATTTGGCCCAATTCCAAGTGTTTGCGGTCATTCTTTGGACGGTAGGAGTCCTTTCTCTATTTTTTTTTTAACCTCATGTTTCCCACCAAGGAGGGATTCTAGAGAAGAGATCTGAGTAGGGGTGACTAGACTTCTCAAGCACTGGTTAAGGTTTGGGGAGTAGGGGCATGGTAATCTCCATATGTGGGCTCTTGGTCCAGCCCCGGAGAGGCTTTACTTGAGGCCAGGGTTCATGCTTAGGGTCCTAATGTGTGTTTGTGCCCATTGCAGCCCTCAAGCATTTCTGAGGCCTCATGGGCCATGCTGGTTTCTCCTACACTGCACGTTGGACAACATGCCAACCACAGGGTTTCTGGTCATGGGGAAGGAGGAGTTCTGATTTCTGCATCACGTACACGGCATGGCAGTGAGTAGAGATAAGGTCTAGATTCTGAAGCCTGAAAACCGAGGTTGGTAAGAGATGACGACCTAAGGCCATGGTGGGTCCGATGCACTTAGTGTGCGGCCAGATGTCTGTGTCCATCATGAGGTCTGGGCTCAGGCTGTGTCAGGCAGGACATTAGTCCCCAGGCTAGACTGTATAATTGGGGTACAGTCGAGTGATGTGAAGGTTGGTCCTCATTTGGGGTTTCTGGTTGGCCCCATAGGGCAAAGATTTTCTTCTGGAGGGCAGGCAGAGTGCTGCATTCTGGCTCCAGAAATGCCAACTTCAGGGCTTGTGGGCCAGGTGTTTTTGGACAGAAGTCTGAGAACACAAGTTCAGCTTAGAATTCGCAGCGGTGACATGGCAGGCACACTCTACAGACCTGAAATGAGATCTCGTGCATCTGAAGTCAGGGCGAGGATCAGATGTTGGCTTAGGTTGGAGTTTCTGTACATGATGTCCCCTTCATGAAGGTGGGGGGGCATCAGGAAACCATGGAAGATTTCCAACTTTGTGAGTTTGTGATGCTCCAAACCACAAGGATTCCGTCAGCGGGACAGTCACGATCTTTTGGATGGATCAAGGACGTCCCATAAGAAATGCTCCAAAGCACAGTTCTAATGATGGATGCCTGGGCAGTCCAACTTGCATTCCAGTTGTGTCCTAGTGAAAAGGAGGATTCGATCTGCTGTCACTGGGGGAACAACCGAGGGGGCTGAATTGAAATGCACTCTCATGAGGATCAGTCGATGTGGATTTGTGTCCATGGATCCCTTGGAATGGGGCAGTGGCTCTGTTGCCCTGAAGAATTCTCCTAACCTGAGGTTTTGATGCAGCTCCAAAGAGCAAGTTTCCCATGTAGAGACGAGATTTGTTCTGAAACCCCCACAACCTGGTATTGGAAACCAAGCATCTGGGGAACAATGCCTGGAATCCAAAGCAATGGATCTGATTACGGTCTAGGGGCCTGTCCTTTTCAATATTCTCCTCTGAGTGTCTCTGTCTAAGATTCAGAATGGAGGTCACTGCTCAGCTTGTGTCAGATCACCCATGTTTGTTGGGGGAGGCCAACACTATTGGGCTCGTCTTGGGAATTGGAGGTTTCTCCTAATCTGTAAGGTTGTGGCAAATGAAACGGGCAGAGTTCCCTTGGAAAGCACTGGCACAGTCCTTAGGTGTGACACCACCTTTCTGGGTGTCATCCAGGAGGTCCAGGCTCAGGCTGTGTCAGACAGGGCATTAGTGCCAAGCTTAGACTGTATAATTGGAGTAAAGTTGAGTGGCATGCAGGTTGATCCTCATTTGGCGTTTCTGGGTAGCCCCAGGGGCAACGTTTTTCTTCTGGAGGGAAGGAAGAGTGCTGCATTGTGGCGACGGAATTCTCACACTGGAGGGCTTGTGGGCCAGAATTGTGAGGAAGGAAGTGAGAGAACACAAGCTAGGCTTAGGTTTTGGGTCAAGATCATGGCAGGCACACTCTGTAGAGCTAAATCTAAATCTCATGCATCTGAAGTCAGGGCGAGGATCAGACGTAGGCTCAGGTTGAAGTTTCTGTTCAGGATGGCCCCTTCATGATGGTGGGGGGCATCATGGGGCTATGGAGACTTTCCCACGATTGGCATTGTAAGTTGCTCCAATTGGCAAGGATTCCTTCTACGGGACAGTCGAGACCGGTCAGATTGCTCCAGGACGTCCCATGCGGAACCACGGCAGTGCAGGGTTCTAAGGATGGATTCCTGGAGTGCCCGCCTCACATTCCTATTGTCTCCTAGTGACAAGGCAGGTTCGATCTGCTTCTTTTGGGGAGCAACCAAAGGGGATGTGTTGAAATGGACTCGCCTGCGGATGGGTCATAATGCGGGTTTGTGTCCATGGAGACCTTGGAATGGGGTGTTGGCTGCTGGGACCTGAAGGTTTCCCTTAACTGGAGGTTGTGACACAGCTCCAAAATGCATGTTTCCCATGTGGAAATGAGATTTGTTCAGACTGGTACCTCTTGAAGAACACATATGCTGGTATTGGAAACCAGGCCTCTGAGGAGAGATGCCTGGAATCAAAAGCAATGGATCTGATTAGGGCCTAGGTGCCTGTCCGGTTCAATTTTCTTCTCTGGGGTTATCTGTCTATGGATCTGAGTTGAGGTAGTTGCTCATCTTGGGACAGATCACCCTGTTTGCCCTGAGTGGCCAACACTATTGGGAAGGCCTCAGGGACGTTGGAGTGTTCTCCTAATCTTTAGGGTTGTGGCCAATGGAATGAGCAGAATTTGCTTGGAGAAGGCAGGCACAGTCCTGAGGCATGGCTCCAGGGGCCCCAGCCTGGAGGGTGTGTGGGCCAGGACAGTGGGGACAGAAACCTGAAAACCCAAACTCAGCTTAGATTTGGGGACGTAGGTATGACATGCCTGATCTATAGACCGTGAGAAGAATTTATCAGGCTATGAACAAAGGGCAAGTGTGAGGCATATCTCCAGGCTTTTGTCTCTAGATTTTGTGTCAATGGTGGCCATGGAATGACGGGATGGCCTCTTTGGCCATGGATGATTCTTTCTCTTTTAAGATTTGGTCAGATCCCAAGTTTTGGGGCTCATTCCGGGGATGGAGGAGACCCTTCAATATTTTTTTTCCTGAGGGGTTCCAGAGCAGAGACCTGAATAGGGGTGATTAGAACTCTCAACCTCTCATTAATATTGGGGGACTAGCGATGGCAATGCGGGTTCTTGGTCCAGACCCTGAGAGGCTTTACTTGAGGACAGGGCTCACACTGAGGGTCCCAATGTGTTTGTGTCCATTGCGGTTTTTCAAGCATGGGCGGGGACTCATGGGCTACACTGGATTCTCCTACACTGAACGTTGGAAAGCATGCCAACCACAAGGTTTCTTGCCTTGAGGAAGAAGGAGTTTCATTTCTGCATCACGTTCACCCCTGGGTAGGGAGTATATATAAGGTCTAGGTTCTGAAGCCTGAAAACCAAGGTTGAAAAGAGATGATGACCTAAAGCCATGGCGGGTCTGATGTGCTCAGTGTACAGCCAGCTGTCTGGGTGTCGGTTGAAAATTCAGACCTCAGGCTGTGCAAGACAGGGCATTAACGCCGAAGCGAAACTGTATAATTGGGGTAGAGTCAAGTGGCATGCAGGTTAATCCTCATTTGGTGTTTCTGGTTAGCCCCATAGGACAACGTTTCCCTTCTGGAGGGCAGTCAGAGTGCTGCATTGTGTCTCTCCAGAATTCCCTAACTGGAGGGCTGGTGGGCTCGGAGTGTGAGGACGAAGTCTGAGAACAATAGCTAGGTTTTGCTTCGGGGCGGGGTTTCGGCAGGCACACTCTGCAGAGTTGAATCAAGATTTCGTGCATCTGAAGTCAGGGCGAGGATTAGACGTTGGCTCAGGTTGGAGTTTCTGTCCAAGATGGCTCTTTCATGAAGGGGACAGTGCACCACGAGGCCACAGAGCTTTTCCCATGATGGGAGTTGTGAGGTGCTCCAAAGTGGAAGGATTCCTTCTGCAGGACAGCTGTGACCTGTTGGATGGCTCCAGGAGGTCCCATATGGAATTACTTCAGAGTAGTTTTCTACAGATGGATGCCTAGCCAGCCCGCCTCACATTCCAATTTTCTCCTAGTGACAAGATAGGTTCGATCTGCTGGCTCTAGGGGAGCACCCAAGGGCACTGAGTTGAAATAGACTCTCCTGCAGATGGGTCCTAATGTGGGATTGTGTCCATGGAGACCTTGGAATGAGGTGGTGGCACCGGGGCCCTGAAGGAATTTCCTAGCTGGAGGTTTTGACACAGCTTGAAAGAGCACGTTTCCCATGTGGAGAAGACATTTGTTCTGACTGATGCCTCAGGAAACCCCCATATGGTGGTATTGAAAACCAGGCCTCTGAGGTTCTGACATAGCTCCTCGAGCAAGTTTCCAATGTGCAGACAAGACTTGCTCTGAAGGAGCCTATGGAAACCCCATAGGCTGGTATTGGAAACCAGGCCTCTGAGAAGAGATGCCTGGAAACCAAAGCAAAGGATCTGATTAGGGCCTAGGGGCCTGTCCAGTTCAATGTTCTTCTCTGGGGACATCTGTCTCCGAGTCTGTGTGGAGCTAGTTGCTCAGCTAGTGTCAGATCACCCCTGTTTGTTCCGAGCAGCCTACAATATTGGGATGGTCCCAGGGACATTGGAGATTTCTCCTGATTTATAGGGTTGTGGCCAATGGAATATGAAGAATTCCCTTTGAGAGGGCAGGAACAATCCTGATGTGTGGTTCCAGGGGCCCTAGCATGGAGGGTGTGTGTTTTCACACAACTGTCCAAACAGCCCTGGCCTACACAACCTACAGGCTCAGGCCCCTGGAGCCAAACCTGAGGACTGTACTTGTCCTCTCAGAGGGAATTGTGTGTGCCCATTCCAAAGGCCACAACCCTTCTAATAGGATAAACCTCCAAAGTCCCTGATCCATCTCAATAGTGGTGGCTTCCCAGGGAAAACAGGGGTAATCTGAGCCCAGCTGAGGACCTACCTGCACTCAGACCCATAGACAGATGTCCCCAGAGGTAAAAAGGAAAGAACAGGCCCCTAGGCACTAATCAGATCCATTGCTTTGGTTTCCAGGCATCTCTCCTCAGAGGCCTGGATTTCAAAAGCAGCATATAGCTGTTTCTTGACTCACCCATCAGAAAACATCTCATCTACACATGGGAAACTTGAACGTTGAGGCTGTGTCAAAGCCTCTGTTTAGGAGAACCCTTTAGGGCCCCAGTGCCACCGCTTCATTCCAAGGTCTCCATAGACACAAAAGCACATTAGGACCCATCCCCAGGGGTGTCCATTTCAACTCAGCGTCCACGGTTGCTCCCCACAGATCCAGATAACCTGTCTTGTTGCTGGGAGACAATTGAAATGCGAGGTGGGCTACCCATCCAACCATCCTTAGAACCCTGCTCAGAATCATTGACCTGGAGCCAAACAACAGGTCTCAATTGTCCTGCAGAAGACTCTCTGCAGTTTGGAGATTCTCACAACTCCCATCGTGGGAAAACCCCCATGGCCCCGTGATGCCCCCCCCCATTCATGAAGGGGCCATCAGGGACAGTAACTCCAACCTGAGCGATCGTCTGATCCTCGCCCTGACTTCAGATGCACGAGATCTCGATTCAGGTCTGTAGATTGTGCCTGCCATGGCCTCACACAGAAACCTAAGCCTAGCTTGTGTTCTCAGACTTTTGTCGTCAGACAACTGGCCCACAAGCCCTCCAGTTTGGCAACCCAGAACTACAATGCAGCACTCTGCCGGCCCTCCAGAAGAAAAACATTGTCCTCTGGGGCTACCCAGTAACCCCAAATGAGGATCAACCTGCACCGACATTGTCTGTACCCCAAATACATAGGCTGACCAGGGCACTAATGCCCTTTCTGACAAAGCCTGAGCCTGGACCCCGTGGACCCTCCCAGACAGCTGGCCGCAAACTGAGCCCATCGAGCCACCATGGCCTTAGGTCGTCATCTCTTCCCAACCTCGGTTTTCAGGTTTCAGAACCTAGACCTTATCTCCAATCACTGCCCAGGGTTGAAGGTGATGCAGAAATCAGAACTCCTTCCCCATGGCAAGAAACCTTGTGGTTGGCATGTTGTCCAACGTTCAGTGTCGTTGAAACCAGTGTGGCCCATGAGGCCCTGCCCATGCTCGCGGGCCACATTTGGTCACAAACACACATTGTGATGCTCAGGCTGAGCCCAATCCTCAAGTAAGACCACTCAGTGGCTGGATGAAGAGATAGCATATTGGACTTGCCATGCCCCTAGGCCCCAATTTTTAACCATAGTTCGGGTTGTCCCTTCAGTCTTCCCCACGGCTTGGCTTTGGAATTCCTCTTTTGGTGGGACACCTGAGGTAACAAAACTGAAATGAGTCCTCCCATCCCACAGATTGACGAAAAGCAATTGGGAATCGGGCCAAATCCTCAGAGAGGAAGATTCGTCCATGGCCCATGAGGCCTCCCCGACATTCCACGGCCATCGCTGATACAAAATCCAGAGACAAAAGCCTGAGCAAGCACCTCAGACTCGCACTTTCTTCATATCCTGAAGAGTTCTTCTCATGGTTTGTAGATCAGGCCTGCCATACCTACGTCCCCAAAACTAAGCTGAGTTTGTGTTTTCAGACTTATGTCCTCAAAGTCTTGGGCCAAACACCCTCCAAGCTGGGCCCCTGGAGCCACACATTAGGACTCTGCCTACCAATCCATGGGAATTCTGCCCATTCCATCGTCCAAAATCATACAAATTAGGAGAAACCTCCAAAGTCCCTGAGGCCATCCCAATATATATGGTCGCCCTGAACAAACAAGGGATGTCTAACGCCAGCTGATAATCGACCTTCACTCATACCATAGATGGATGTCCCCAGAGTAGAAGATTGAACCAGACAGGACCCTAGGCCATAATAGGAACCATTGCTTTGGGTTACAGGCATGTGTCCTCAAAAGCCTGATTCTAATACGAGCATAGGGGTTTTCCTGAGGCACCCATCAGAACTCATCTCGTCTCCACAAGGAAACCTGTGCATGGGAGGCATGTCCAAAGCTTAGGAGAGTACTTCAGGGTCCCGGTGCCACCGCCCCATTCCAAGGCCCTCATGGACACAAAAACACATTAGGACCCATCCTCAGGAAAGTCCATTTCAAGTCAACCACCCCGGTTGACCAGGCAGAGCCATCAGATCTAAACTGTCTTGTTGCTAGGAGAAAATTGGAATGCGAGGCGGGCTTCCCAGGCATCCATCCGCGAACGGTGGTCTGGAGTCATTCCATATGGAATGTCCTGGAGCTGTCCAACAGGTCTCAATTGTCCCGTAGAAGGAATCCTTGAAGGGGGCATCCCACAACTCCCAACGTGGGAAAACCTCAATGGCCTCGAGATTCTGCTCCCTTCATGAAGCGGCCGTCATGCTCAGAAACTCCAACCTGAGCCAACGTCTGATCCTCGCCATGACTTCACATGGATGAGATATTGGTTCAGATATGCAGGGGGTAACTGCCATGCCCCCCCGAAACCCAAGTCTAGCTTGTCTTCTCAGACTTCCGTCCTCACACTCCTGGCCCCGAAGCCCTCAAGTTTGGCAATTCCGGACCCACAATGCAGCAGTCTGCCTGCCCTCTAGAAAAAAAATTATTGCCTCATGAGCTGCCCAGGCACCTTAAATGAGGGAAAACCTACACAGCACTCGACTTTACCCAAATTATATAGTCTAACCTGGGCACTAATGCACTGTCGAACACAACCTGAGCCCGGACCTCCTGACCAACACCCAGAAAGCTGACCGCACACTGAGCACATAAAACCCGCCATGGCCTTAGGTCATCATCTCTTCCCTACCTCAGTTTTCAGTCTTCAGAACGAGACCTTATCTGCAATCACTGCCCAGGGGTGAGTGTGATGCAGAAATCAGAACTCCTCTTTACCCATGGCAAGTACCCTTGTGGTTGGCACGTTGTTCAACGTTCAGTTTAGGAGAAACCAGCATTCACCCTGAGGCCCCACCCATTCTTGAGTGTTACGAGGGCATACACACGCATTGTGACCCTCAGCATAAGTCCTGTCCTCTAGTAAGTCCTCTCAGTGACTGGACCATTAGATGTCATAATGGGCTTGACATGTCCCTAGGCCCCAATTTTTAACCAGATTTCTTATTGTCCAGTCGCCCCTCCCCAGGGCTCTACTCTGGAATCCCTCATTTGGTGGGACACCTGAGGTTAAAAAAGAAAACAACAACAACAACAACAAAAACGGACTTCTTCCAGCCCACAGAATGAACCCAAACTCTTTGGACGGGGCCAAACCACCAGAGAGTAAGACTCGTCCATTTCCCATAAAGTCACCCAGAAATTCCACGACCATGAGTGACACGATATCCAGGATAAAAACTTGAGCAGAGCCTCACACTCGCCCTTCCTTCAAATCCCGAAGAGTTCTCCTCATGGTCTGTAGATCAGTCATGCCATACCTATGACCCGAAACATAAGCCGAGTTTGTGTTTTCAGACAACTGTCCAAACAGCCCTGGCCTACATAACCTACAGGCTCAGGCCCCTGGAGCCAAACCTAAGGACTATACTTGCCCTCTCCAAGGGAATTGTGTGTGCCCATTCCAATGGCCACAGCCCTTCTAATAGGATAAACCTCCAAAGTCCCTGATCCATCTCAATAGTGGTGGCTTCCCAGGAAAAACAGGGGCAATCTGAGCACAACTGAGCACCTACCTGCACTCAGACCCATAGACAGATGTCCCCAGAGGTAAAAAGGAAAGAGCAGGCCCCTAGGCACTAATCAGATCCATTGCTTTGGTTTCCAGGCATCTCTCCTCAGATTCCTGGATTTCAAAAGCAGCATATAGCTGTTTCTTGACTTACCCATCAGAAAACATCTCATCTACACATGGGAAACTTGCACGTTGGAGCTGTGTCAAAGCCTCTGTTTAGGATAACCCTTTAGGGCCCCAGTGCCACCGCTTCATTCCAAAGTCTCCATAAACAAAAAAGCACGTTAGGATCCATCCCCAGGGGTGTCCATTTCAACTCAGCGTCCTCGGTTACTCCCCACAGATCCAGGAAATCTAACATGTCTTGTTGCTAGGAGACAATTGGAATGCGAGGTGGGATACCCAGCCATCCATTCTTAGAACCCTGCTCAGAATCATTGGCCTGGAGCCAAACAACAGGTCTCAATTGTCCTGCAGAAGACTCTCTGCAGTTTGGACCTTCTCACAACTCCCCTCGTGGGAAAACACCCATGGCCTCGTGATGCCTCCCCCAATCATGAAGGGGCCATCAGGGACAGAAACTCCAACCTGAGCGATCCTCTGATCCTCGCCCTGACTTCAGATGCACGAGATCTCGATTCAGGTCTGTAGATTGTGCCTGCCATGGCCTCACCCAGAAACCTAAGCCTAGCTTGTGTTCTCAGACTTTTGTCGTCAGACTACTGGCCCACAAGCCCTCCAGTTTGGCAATCCAGAACTACAATGCAGCACTCTGCCGGCCCTCCAGAAGAAAAACATTGTCCTCTGGGGCTACCCAGTAACCCCAAATGAGGATCAACCTGCACCGACCTTGGCTGTACCCCAAATACTTAGGCTGACCAGTGCACTAATGCCCTTTCTGACACAGCCTGAGCCTGGACCCCCTGGACCCTCCCAGACAGCTGGCCGCACACTGAGCACATCGAGCCGCCATGGCCTTAGGTCCTCATCTCTTCCCAACCTCGGTTTTCAGGTTTCAGAACCTAGACCTTATCTCCAATCACGGCCCAGGGTTGAAGGTGATGCAGAAATCAGAACTCCTTCCCCCCATGGCAAAAAACCTTGTGGTTGGCATATTGTCCAACGTTCAGTGTTGTTGAAACCAGTGTGGCCCATGAGGCCCCGCCCATCTCGCGGGCCACATTGGTCACAAACACACATTGTGACGCTCAGGCTGAGCCCAGTCCTCAAGTAAGGTCACTCAGTGGCTGGATGAAGAGATAGCATATTGGGCTTGCCATGCACCTAGGCTCCAATTTTTTACCATAGTTCGAGTTGTCCCTTCAGTCTTCCCCACGGCTTGGCTTTGGAATTCCTCTTTTGGTGGGACACCTGAGGTAACAAAACTGAAATGAGTCCTCCCATCCCACAGATTGACGAAAAGCAATTGGGAATCGGGCCAAATCTTCAGAGAGGAAGATTCGTCCATGGCCCATGAGGCCTCCCCGACATTCCACGGCCATCGCTGATACAAAATCCAGAGACCAAAGCCTGAGCAAGCGCCTTAGACTCGCACTTTCTTCATATCCTGAAGAGTTCTTCTCATGGTTTGTCGATCGGGCCTGCCATACCTACGTCCCCAAACCTAAGCTGAGTTTGTGTTTTCGACTTCTGTCCTCAAAGTCTTGGGCCACACACCCTACAGGCTGGGCCCGTGGAGCCACACATTAGGACTGTGCCTACCAATCCATGGGAATTCTGCCCATTCCATGGTCCAGAATCGTACAAATTAGGAGAAACCTCCAAAGTCCCTGAGGCCATCCCAATAGTGTGGTTCACCCGGAACAAACAAGGGCTGTCGGACACCAGCTGATAATCGACCTCCACTCATACCATAGATAGATGTCCCCAGAGAAGAAGATTGAACCAGACAGGACCCTAGGCCATAATAGGATCCATTGCTTTGGGTTACAGGCATGTGTCCTCAAAAGCCTGATTCCAATACGAGCATAGGGGTTTTCCTGAGGCACCCATCAGAACTCATCTCGTCTCCACAAGGAAACCTGTGCATGGGAGCCATGTCCAAAGCTTAGGAGAGTACTTCAGGGTCCCGGTGCCACCGCCCCATTCCAAGGCCCTCATGGACACAAAAATACATTAGGACCCATCCTCAGGAAAGTCCATTTCAACTCAGCCACCCCGGTTGCTCCAGCAGAGCCATCAGATCTAAACAGTCTTGTAGCTAGGAGACAATTGGAATGTGTGGCGGGCTTCCCAGGCATCCATCCACGAACGGTGCTCTGGAGTCATTCCATATGGGATGTCCTGGAGCTGTCCAACAGGTCTCAATTGTCCCGCAGAAGGAATCCTTGAAGGGGGCATCCCACAACTCCCAACATGGGAAAACCTCAATGGCCTCGAGATTCCGCTCCCTTCATGAAGCACCCGTCATGCTCAGAATCTCCAACCTGAGCCAACGTCTGATCCTCGCCCTGACTTCAGATGCATGAGATATTGGTTCAGATCTGCAGGGGGTACATGCCGTGCCCTCGCCCTGAAACCCAAGTCTAGCTTGTCTTCTCAGACTTCCGTCCTCACACTCCTGGCCCCGAAGCCCTCAAGTTTGGCAATTCCGGGCCCACAATGCAGCACTCTGCCTGCCCTCTAGAAAAAAAATTATTGCCTCATGAGCTGCCCAGGCACCTTAAATGAGAGTAAACCTACACAGCACTCGACTTTACCCAAATTATATTGTCTAACCTGGGCACTAATGCACTGTCGAACACAACCTGAGCCCGGAACTCCTGACCAACACCCAGAAAGCTGACCGCACACTGAGCACATAAATCCCGCCATGGCCTTAGGTCATCATCTCTTCCCTACCTCAGTTTCTGGCTTCAAAACCGAGACCTTATCTCCAATCACTGCCCAGGGGTGAGTGTGATGCAGAAATCAATACTCCTCCTTACCAATGGCAAGAAACCTTGTGGTGGCACGTTGTCCAACGTTCAGTGTAGGAGACCAGCATTCACCCTGAGGCCCCGCCCATTCTTGAGTGTTACGACGGCATACACACACATTGTGACCCTCAGCATGAGTCCTGTCCTCTAGTAAGTCCTCTCCGTGGTTGGACCATTAGATGTCATAATGGGCTTGACATGTCCCTAGGCCCCAATTTTTAACCAGATTTCTGATTGTCCAGTCGCCCCTCCCCAGGGCTCTACTCTGGAATCCATCATTTGGTGGGACACCTGAGGTTAAAAAAGAAAACAACAACAACAACAACAACAACAACAAAACGGACATCATCCAGACTACAGAATGACCCCAAACTCTTTGGACGGGGCAAACCACCAGAGAGTAAGACTCATCCAATTCCCATGAAGTCACCCAGAAATTCCACAACCTTGAGGGACACGATATCCAGAGACAAAAACTTGAGCAGGAGCCTCACACTCGCCCTTCTTTCAAATCCCGAAGAGTTCTCCTCATGGTCAGTAGATCAGTCCTGCCATAACTATGACCCGAAACACAAGCCTAGTTTGTGTTTTCAGACAACTGTCCAAACAGCCCTGGCCTACACAACCTACAGGCTCTGGCCCCTGGAGCCAAACCTGAGGACTGTACTTGCCCTCTCCAAGGGAATTGTGTGTGCCCATTCCAATGGCCACAACCCTTCTAATAGGATAAACCTCCAAAGTCCCTGATCCATCTCAATAGTGGTGGCTTCCCAGGAAAAACAGGGGCAATCTGAGCCCAACTGAGCACCTACCTGCACTCAGACCCATAGACAGATGTCCCCAGAGGTAAAAAGTAAAGAACAGGCCCCTAGACACTCATCAGATGCATTGCTTTGGTTTCCAGGCATCTCTCCTCAGAGGCCTGGATTTCAAAAGCAGCATATAGCTGTTTCTTGACTCACCCATCAGAAAACATCTCATCTACACATGGGAAACTTGCACGTTGGAGCTGTGCCAAAGCCTCTGATTAGGAGAACCCTTTAGGGCCCCAGTGCCACCGCTTCATTCCAAGGTCTCCATAGACACAAAAGCACGTTAGGACCCATCCCCAGGGGTGTCCATTTCAACTCAGCGTCCTCGGTTGCACCCCAAGATCCAGGAGATCTAACCTGTCTGGATGCTAGGAGACAATTGGAATGCGAGGTAGAATACCCAGCCATCCATCCTTAGAACCCTGCTCAGAATCATTGGCCTGGAGCCAAACAACAGGTCTCAATTTTCCTGCAGAAGACTCTCTGCAGTTTGGAGCTTCTCACAACTCCCATCGTGGGAAAACACCCATGGCCTCGTGATGGCCCCCCCCCCATTCATGAAGGGGCCATCAGGGACAGAAACTCCAACCTGAGCGATCGTCTGATCCTCGCCCTGACTTCAGATGCAGGAGATCTCGATTCAGGTCTGTAGATTGTGCCTGCCATGGCCTCACCCAGAAACCTAAGCCTAGCTTGTGTTCTCAGACATTTGTCGTCAGACTACTGGCTCACAAGCCCCCCAGTTTGGCAATCCAGAACTACAATGCAGCACTCTGCCGGCCCTCCAGAAGAAAAACATTGTCCTCTTGGGCGTCCCAGTAACCCCAAATGAGGATCAACCTGCACCGACCTTGGCTGTACCCCAAATACATAGGCTGACCAGGGCACTAATGTCCTTTCTTACACAGCCTGAGCCTGGACCACGTGGACCCTCCCAGACAGCTGGCCGCACACTGAGCACATCGAGCCGCCATGGCCTTAGGTCGTCATCTCTTCCCAACCTCGGTTTTCAGGTTTCAGAACCTAGACCTTATCTCCAATCACTGCCCAGTGTTGAAGGTGATGCAGAAATCAGAACTCCTTCCCCATGGCAAGAAACCTTGTGGTTGGCATGTTGTCCAACGTTCAGTGTGGTTGAAACCAGTGTGGCCCATGAGGCCCCGCCCATGCTCGCGAGCCACATTGGTCACAAACACACATTGTGACGCTCAGGCTGAGCCCAGTCCTCAAGTAAGGCCACTCAGTGTCTGGATGAAGAGATAGCATATTGGGCTTCCCATGCCCCTAGGCCCCAAATTTTAACCATAGTTTGAGTTGTCCCTTCAGTCTTCCCCAGGGCTTGGCTTTGGAATTCCTCTTTTGGTGGGACACCTGAGGTAACAAAACTGAAATGAGTCCTCCCATCCCACAGTTTGACGAAAAGCAATTGTGAATCGGGCCAAAACCTCAGAGAGGAAGATTCGTCCATGGCCCATGAGGCCTCCCCGACATTCCACGGCCATCGCTGATACAAAATCCAGAGACAAAAGCCTGAGCAAGCGCCTCAGACTCGCACTTTCTTCATATCCTGAAGAGTTCTTCTCATAGTTTGTACATCGGTCCTGCCATACCTACGTCCCCAAACCTAAGCTGAGTTTGTGTTTTCAAACTTCTGTCCTCAAAGTCTTGGGCCACACACCTTCCAGGCTGGGCCCTGGAGCCACACATTAGGACTATGCCTACCAATCCATGGGAATTCTGCCCATTCCTTGGTCCAAAATCGTACAAATTAGGAGAAACCTCCAAAGTCCTTGAGGCCATCCCAATTGTGTAGGTCGCCCGGAACAAACAAGGGCTGTCAGAAACCAGTTGATAATCGACCTCCACTCATACCATAGATGGATGTCCCCAGAGAAGAAGATTGAACCAGACATGACCCTAGGCCATAATAGGATCCATTGCTTTGGGTTACAGGCATGTGTCCTCAAAAGCCTGATTCCAATACGAGCATAGGGGTTTTCCTGAGGCACCCATCAGAACTCATCTCGTCTCCACAAGGAAACCTGTGCATGGGAGCCATGTCCAAAGCTTAGGAGAGTACTTCAGGGTCCCGGTGCCACCGCCCGATTCCAAGGCCCTCATGGACACAAAAACACATTAGGACCCATCCTCAGGAAAGTCCATTTCAACTCAGCCACCCCGGTTGCTCCGGCAGAGCCATCAGATCTAAACTGTCTTGCTGCTAGGAGACAATTGGAATGCGAGGCGGGCTTCCCAGGCATCCATCCGCGAACGGTGGTCTGGAGTCATTCCATATGGAATGTCCTGGAGCTGTCCAACAGGTCTCAATTGTCCCGTAGAAGGAATCCTTGAAGGGGGCATCCCACAACTCCCAACGTGGGAAAACCTCAATGGCCTCGAGATTCTGCTCCCTTCATGAAGCGGCCGTCATGCTCAGAAACTCCAACCTGAGCCAACGTCTGATCCTCGCCATGACTTCACATGGATGAGATATTGGTTCAGATATGCAGGGGGTAACTGCCATGCCCCCCCGAAACCCAAGTCTAGCTTGTCTTCTCAGACTTCCGTCCTCACACTCCTGGCCCCGAAGCCCTCAAGTTTGGCAATTCCGGACCCACAATGCAGCACTCTGCCTGCCCTCTAGAAAAAAAATTATTGCCTCATGAGCTGCCCAGGCACCTTAAATGAGGGAAAACCTACACAGCACTCGACTTTACCCAAATTATATAGTCTAACCTGGGCACTAATGCACTGTCGAACACAACCTGAGCCCGGACCTCCTGACCAGCACCCAGAAAGCTGACCGCACACTGAGCACATAAAACCCGCCATGGCCTTAGGTCATCATCTCTTCCCTACCTCAGTTTTCAGTCTTCAGAACGAGACCTTATCTGCAATCACTGCCCAGGGGTGAGTGTGATGCAGAAATCAGAACTCCTCTTTACCCATGGCAAGTACCCTTGTGGTTGGCACGTTGTTCAACGTTCAGTTTAGGAGAAACCAGCATTCACCCTGAGGCCCCACCCATTCTTGAGTGTTACGAGGGCATACACACGCATTGTGACCCTCAGCATAAGTCCTGTCCTCTAGTAAGTCCTCTCAGTGGCTGGACCATTAGATGTCATAATGGGCTTGACATGTCCCTAGGCCCCAATTTTTAACCAGATTTCTTATTGTCCAGTCGCCCCTCCCCAGGGCTCTACTCTGGAATCCCTCATTTGGTGGGACACCTGAGGTTAAAAAAGAAAACAACAACAACAACAACAAAAACGGACTTCTTCCAGCCCACAGAATGAACCCAAACTCTTTGGACGGGGCCAAACCACCAGAGAGTAAGACTCGTCCATTTCCCATAAAGTCACCCAGAAATTCCACGACCATGAGTGACACGATATCCAGGATAAAAACTTGAGCAGAGCCTCACACTCGCCCTTCCTTCAAATCCCGAAGAGTTCTCCTCATGGTCTGTAGATCAGTCATGCCATACCTATGACCCGAAACATAAGCCGAGTTTGTGTTTTCAGACAACTGTCCAAACAGCCCTGGCCTACATAACCTACAGGCTCAGGCCCCTGGAGCCAAACCTAAGGACTATACTTGCCCTCTCCAAGGGAATTGTGTGTGCCCATTCCAATGGCCACAGCCCTTCTAATAGGATAAACCTCCAAAGTCCCTGATCCATCTCAATAGTGGTGGCTTCCCAGGAAAAACAGGGGCAATCTGAGCACAACTGAGCACCTACCTGCACTCAGACCCATAGACAGATGTCCCCAGAGGTAAAAAGGAAAGAGCAGGCCCCTAGGCACTAATCAGATCCATTGCTTTGGTTTCCAGGCATCTCTCCTCAGATTCCTGGATTTCAAAAGCAGCATATAGCTGTTTCTTGACTTACCCATCAGAAAACATCTCATCTACACATGGGAAACTTGCACGTTGGAGCTGTGTCAAAGCCTCTGTTTAGGATAACCCTTTAGGGCCCCAGTGCCACCGCTTCATTCCAAAGTCTCCATAAACAAAAAAGCACGTTAGGATCCATCCCCAGGGGTGTCCATTTCAACTCAGCGTCCTCGGTTACTCCCCACAGATCCAGGAAATCTAACATGTCTTGTTGCTAGGAGACAATTGGAATGCGAGGTGGGATACCCAGCCATCCATTCTTAGAACCCTGCTCAGAATCATTGGCCTGGAGCCAAACAACAGGTCTCAATTGTCCTGCAGAAGACTCTCTGCAGTTTGGACCTTCTCACAACTCCCCTCGTGGGAAAACACCCATGGCCTCGTGATGCCTCCCCCAATCATGAAGGGGCCATCAGGGACAGAAACTCCAACCTGAGCGATCCTCTGATCCTCGCCCTGACTTCAGATGCACGAGATCTCGATTCAGGTCTGTAGATTGTGCCTGCCATGGCCTCACCCAGAAACCTAAGCCTAGCTTGTGTTCTCAGACTTTTGTCGTCAGACTACTGGCCCACAAGCCCTCCAGTTTGGCAATCCAGAACTACAATGCAGCACTCTGCCGGCCCTCCAGAAGAAAAACATTGTCCTCTGGGGCTACCCAGTAACCCCAAATGAGGATCAACCTGCACCGACCTTGGCTGTACCCCAAATACTTAGGCTGACCAGTGCACTAATGCCCTTTCTGACACAGCCTGAGCCTGGACCCCCTGGACCCTCCCAGACAGCTGGCCGCACACTGAGGACATCGAGCCGCCATGGCCTTAGGTCCTCATCTCTTCCCAACCTCGGTTTTCAGGTTTCAGAACCTAGACCTTATCTCCAATCACGGCCCAGGGTTGAAGGTGATGCAGAAATCAGAACTCCTTCCCCCCATGGCAAAAAACCTTGTGGTTGGCATATTGTCCAACGTTCAGTGTTGTTGAAACCAGTGTGGCCCATGAGGCCCCGCCCATTTCGCGGGCCACATTGGTCACAAACACACATTGTGACGCTCAGGCTGAGCCCAGTCCTCAAGTAAGGTCACTCAGTGGCTGGATGAAGAGATAGCATATTGGGCTTGCCATGCCCCTAGGCTCCAATTTTTTACCATAGTTCGAGTTGTCCCTTCAGTCTTCCCCACGGCTTGGCTTTGGAATTCCTCTTTTGGTGGGACACCTGAGGTAACAAAACTGAAATGAGTCCTCCCATCCCACAGATTGACGAAAAGCAATTGGGAATCGGGCCAAATCTTCAGAGAGGAAGATTCGTCCATGGCCCATGAGGCCTCCCCGACATTCCACGGCCATCGCTGATACAAAATCCAGAGACCAAAGCCTGAGCAAGCGCCTTAGACTCGCACTTTCTTCATATCCTGAAGAGTTCTTCTCATGGTTTGTCGATCGGGCTTGCCATACCTACGTCCCCAAACCTAAGCTGAGTTTGTGTTTTCGACTTCTGTCCTCAAAGTCTTGGGCCACACACCCTACAGGCTGGGCCCGTGGAGCCACACATTAGGACTGTGCCTACCAATCCATGGGAATTCTGCCCATTCCATGGTCCAGAATCGTACAAATTAGGAGAAACCTCCAAAGTCCCTGAGGCCATCCCAATAGTGTGGTTCACCCGGAACAAACAAGGGCTGTCGGACACCAGCTGATAATCGACCTCCACTCATACCATAGATAGATGTCCCCAGAGAAGAAGATTGAACCAGACAGGACCCTAGGCCATAATAGGATCCATTGCTTTGGGTTACAGGCATGTGTCCTCAAAAGCCTGATTCCAATACGAGCATAGGGGTTTTCCTGAGGCACCCATCAGAACTCATCTCGTCTCCACAAGGAAACCTGTGCATGGGAGCCATGTCCAAAGCTTAGGAGAGTACTTCAGGGTCCCGGTGCCACCGCCCCATTCCAAGGCCCTCATGGACACAAAAATACATTAGGACCCATCCTCAGGAAAGTCCATTTCAACTCAGCCACCCCGGTTGCTCCAGCAGAGCCATCAGATCTAAACAGTCTTGTAGCTAGGAGACAATTGGAATGTGTGGCGGGCTTCCCAGGCATCCATCCACGAACGGTGCTCTGGAGTCATTCCATATGGGATGTCCTGGAGCTGTCCAACAGGTCTCAATTGTCCCGCAGAAGGAATCCTTGAAGGGGGCATCCCACAACTCCCAACATGGGAAAACCTCAATGGCCTCGAGATTCCGCTCCCTTCATGAAGCACCCGTCATGCTCAGAATCTCCAACCTGAGCCAACGTCTGATCCTCGCCCTGACTTCAGATGCATGAGATATTGGTTCAGATCTGCAGGGGGTACATGCCGTGCCCTCGCCCTGAAACCCAAGTCTAGCTTGTCTTCTCAGACTTCCGTCCTCACACTCCTGGCCCCGAAGCCCTCAAGTTTGGCAATTCCGGGCCCACAATGCAGCACTCTGCCTGCCCTCTAGAAAAAAAATTATTGCCTCATGAGCTGCCCAGGCACCTTAAATGAGAGTAAACCTACACAGCACTCGACTTTACCCAAATTATATTGTCTAACCTGGGCACTAATGCACTGTCGAACACAACCTGAGCCCGGAACTCCTGACCAACACCCAGAAAGCTGACCGCACACTGAGCACATAAAACCCGCCATGGCCTTAGGTCATCATCTCTTCCCTACCTCAGTTTCTGGCTTCAAAACCGAGACCTTATCTCCAATCACTGCCCAGGGGTGAGTGTGATGCAGAAATCAATACTCCTCCTTACCAATGGCAAGAAACCTTGTGGTGGCACGTTGTCCAACGTTCAGTGTAGGAGACCAGCATTCACCCTGAGGCCCCGCCCATTCTTGAGTGTTACGACGGCATACACACACATTGTGACCCTCAGCATGAGTCCTGTCCTCTAGTAAGTCCTCTCCGTGGTTGGACCATTAGATGTCATAATGGGCTTGACATGTCCCTAGGCCCCAATTTTTAACCAGATTTCTGATTGTCCAGTCGCCCCTCCCCAGGGCTCTACTCTGGAATCCATCATTTGGTGGGACACCTGAGGTTAAAAAAGAAAACAACAACAACAACAACAACAACAACAAAACGGACATCATCCAGACTACAGAATGACCCCAAACTCTTTGGACGGGGCAAACCACCAGAGAGTAAGACTCATCCAATTCCCATGAAGTCACCCAGAAATTCCACAACCTTGAGGGACACGATATCCAGAGACAAAAACTTGAGCAGGAGCCTCACACTCGCCCTTCTTTCAAATCCCGAAGAGTTCTCCTCATGGTCAGTAGATCAGTCCTGCCATAACTATGACCCGAAACACAAGCCTAGTTTGTGTTTTCAGACAACTGTCCAAACAGCCCTGGCCTACACAACCTACAGGCTCTGGCCCCTGGAGCCAAACCTGAGGACTGTACTTGCCCTCTCCAAGGGAATTGTGTGTGCCCATTCCAATGGCCACAACCCTTCTAATAGGATAAACCTCCAAAGTCCCTGCTCCATCTCAATAGTGGTGGCTTCCCAGGAAAAACAGGGGCAATCTGAGCCCAACTGAGCACCTACCTGCACTCAGACCCATAGACAGATGTCCCCAGAGGTAAAAAGTAAAGAACAGGCCCCTAGACACTCATCAGATGCATTGCTTTGGTTTCCAGGCATCTCTCCTCAGAGGCCTGGATTTCAAAAGCAGCATATAGCTGTTTCTTGACTCACCCATCAGAAAACATCTCATCTACACATGGGAAACTTGCACGTTGGAGCTGTGCCAAAGCCTCTGATTAGGAGAACCCTTTAGGGCCCCAGTGCCACCGCTTCATTCCAAGGTCTCCATAGACACAAAAGCACGTTAGGACCCATCCCCAGGGGTGTCCATTTCAACTCAGCGTCCTCGGTTGCACCCCAAGATCCAGGAGATCTAACCTGTCTGGATGCTAGGAGACAATTGGAATGCGAGGTAGAATACCCAGCCATCCATCCTTAGAACCCTGCTCAGAATCATTGGCCTGGAGCCAAACAACAGGTCTCAATTTTCCTGCAGAAGACTCTCTGCAGTTTGGAGCTTCTCACAACTCCCATCGTGGGAAAACACCCATGGCCTCGTGATGGCCCCCCCCCATTCATGAAGGGGCCATCAGGGACAGAAACTCCAACCTGAGCGATCGTCTGATCCTCGCCCTTACTTCAGATGCAGGAGATCTCGATTCAGGTCTGTAGATTGTGCCTGCCATGGCCTCACCCAGAAACCTAAGCCTAGCTTGTGTTCTCAGACATTTGTCGTCAGACTACTGGCTCACAAGCCCCCCAGTTTGGCAATCCAGAACTACAATGCAGCACTCTGCCGGCCCTCCAGAAGAAAAACATTATCCTCTTGGGCGTCCCAGTAACCCCAAATGAGGATCAACCTGCACCGACCTTGGCTGTACCCCAAATACATAGGCTGACCAGGGCACTAATGTCCTTTCTTACACAGCCTGAGCCTGGACCACGTGGACCCTCCCAGACAGCTGGCCGCACACTGAGCACATCGAGCCGCCATGGCCTTAGGTCGTCATCTCTTCCCAACCTCGGTTTTCAGGTTTCAGAACCTAGACCTTATCTCCAATCACTGCCCAGTGTTGAAGGTGATGCAGAAATCAGAACTCCTTCCCCATGGCAAGAAACCTTGTGGTTGGCATGTTGTCCAACGTTCAGTGTGGTTGAAACCAGTGTGGCCCATGAGGCCCCGCCCATGCTCGCGAGCCACATTGGTCACAAACACACATTGTGACGCTCAGGCTGAGCCCAGTCCTCAAGTAAGGCCACTCAGTGTCTGGATGAAGAGATAGCATATTGGGCTTCCCATGCCCCTAGGCCCCAAATTTTAACCATAGTTTGAGTTGTCCCTTCAGTCTTCCCCAGGGCTTGGCTTTGGAATTCCTCTTTTGGTGGGACACCTGAGGTAACAAAACTGAAATGAGTCCTCCCATCCCACAGTTTGACGAAAAGCAATTGTGAATCGGGCCAAATCCTCAGAGAGGAAGATTCGTCCATGGCCCATGAGGCCTCCCCGACATTCCACGGCCATCGCTGATACAAAATCCAGAGACAAAAGCCTGAGCAAGCGCCTCAGACTCGCACTTTCTTCATATCCTGAAGAGTTCTTCTCATAGTTTGTACATCGGTCCTGCCATACCTACGTCCCCAAACCTAAGCTGAGTTTGTGTTTTCAAACTTCTGTCCTCAAAGTCTTGGGCCACACACCTTCCAGGCTGGGCCCTGGAGCCACACATTAGGACTATGCCTACCAATCCATGGGAATTCTGCCCATTCCTTGGTCCAAAATCGTACAAATTAGGAGAAACCTCCAAAGTCCTTGAGGCCATCCCAATTGTGTAGGTCGCCCGGAACAAACAAGGGCTGTCAGAAACCAGTTGATAATCGACCTCCACTCATACCATAGATGGATGTCCCCAGAGAAGAAGATTGAACCAGACATGACCCTAGGCCATAATAGGATCCATTGCTTTGGGTTACAGGCATGTGTCCTCAAAAGCCTGATTCCAATACGAGCATAGGGGTTTTCCTGAGGCACCCATCAGAACTCATCTCGTCTCCACAAGGAAACCTGTGCATGGGAGCCATGTCCAAAGCTTAGGAGAGTACTTCAGGGTCCCGGTGCCACCGCCCGATTCCAAGGCCCTCATGGACACAAAAACACATTAGGACCCATCCTCAGGAAAGTCCATTTCAACTCAGCCACCCCGGTTGCTCCGGCAGAGCCATCAGATCTAAACTGTCTTGCTGCTAGGAGACAATTGGAATGCGAGGCGGGCTTCCCAGGCATCCATCCGCGAACGGTGCTCTGGAGTCATTCCATATGGGATGTCCTGGAGCTGTCCAACAGGTCTCAATTGTCCCGCAGAAGGAATCCTTGAAGGGGGCATCCCACAACTCCCAACGTGGGAAAACCTCAATGGCCTCGAGATTCCGCTCCCTTCATGAAGCGGCCGTCATGCTCAGAAACTCCAACCTGAGCAAACGTCAGATCCTCGCCCTGACTTCAGATGCATGAGATATTGGTTCAGATCTGCAGGGGGTACCTGCCGTGCCCTCGCCCTGAAACCCAAGTCTAGCTTGTCTTCTCAGACTTCCGTCCTCACACTCCTGGCCCCGAAGCCCTCAAGTTTGGCAATTCCGGACCCACAATGCAGCACTCTGCCTGCCCTCTAGAAAAAAAAATTATTGCCTCATGAGCTGCCCAGGCACCTTAAATGAGGTTAAACCTACACAGCACTCGACTTTACCCAAATTATATAGTCTAAACTGGGCACTAATGCACTGTCGAACACAACCTGAGACCGGACCTCCTGACCAACACCCAGAAAGCTGACCGCACACTGAGCACATAAAACCCGCCATGGCCTTAGGTCATCATCTCTTCCCTCCCTCAGTTTTCAGGCTTCAGAACCGAGAACTTATCTCCAATCACTGCCCAGGGGTGAGTGTGATGCAGAAGTCAGAACTCCTCCTACCCATGGCAAGAACCCTTGTGGTTGGCACGTTGTCCAACGTTCAGTGTAGGAGAAACCAGCATTCACCCTGAGGCCCCGCCCATTCTTGAGTGCGACGAGGGCATACACAGGCATTGTGACCCTCAGCATGAGTCCTGTCCTCTAGTAAGTCCTCTCAGTGGCTGGACCATTAGATGTCATAATGGGCTTGACATGTCCCTAGGCCCCAATTTTTAACCAGATTTCGGATTGTCCAGTCGCCCCACCTCAGGGCTCTACTCTGGAATCCATCATTTGGTGGGACCCCTGAGGTTAAAAAAGAAAAAAAAAAAAAACGGACTTCTTCCAGCCCACAGAATGAACGCAAACTCTTTGGACGGGGCCAAACCACCAGAGAGTAAGACTCCTCCATTTCCCATGAAGTCACCCAGAAATTCCACGACCATGAGTGACACGATATCCAGAGACAAAAACTTGAGCAGAGCTTCATACTCGCCCTTCTTTCAAATCCCGAAGAGTTCTCCTCATGGTCTGTAGATCAGTCCTGCCATACCTATGACCCGAAACATAAGCCGAGTTTGTGTTTTCAGACAACTGTCCAAACAGCCCTGGCCTACACAACCTACAGGCTCAGGCCCTTGGAACCAAACCTGAGGACTGTACTTGCTCTCTCCAAGGGAATTGTGTGCCCATTCCAATGGCCACAACCCTTCTAATAGGATAAACCTCCAAAGTCCTGATCCATCTCAATAGTGGTGGCTTCCCAGAAAAAACAGGGGCAATCTGAGCCCAACTGAGCACCTACCTGCACTCAGACCCATAGACAGATGTCCCCAGAGGTAAAAAGTAAAGAACAGGCACCTAGGCACTAATCAGATCCATTGCTTTGGTTTCCAGGCATCTCTCCTCAGAGGCCTGGATTTCAAAAGCAGCATATAGCTGTTTCTTGACTCACCCATCAGAAAACATCTCATCTACACATGGGAAACTTGCACGTTGGAGCTGTGTCAAAGCCTCTGTTTAGAAGAACCCTTTAGGGCCCCAGTGCCACCGCTTCATTCCAAGGTCTCCATAGACACAAAAGCACATTAGGACCCATCCCCAGGGGTGTCCATTTCAACTCAGCGTCCTCGGTTGCTCCCCACAGATCCAGGACATCTAACCTGTCTTGTTGTTAGGAGACAATTGGAATGTGAGGTGGGCAACCCAGCCATCCATCCTTAGAACCCTGCTCAGAATCATTGGCCTGGAGCCAAAAAACAGGTCTCAATCGTCCTGCAGAAGACTCTCTGCAGTTTGGAGCTTCTCACAACTCCCATCATGGGAAAACACCCATGGCCACGTGATGCCCCCCCATTCATGAAGGGGCCATCAGGGACAGAAACTCCAACCTGAGCGATCGTCTGATCCTCGCCCTGACTTCAGATGCTCGAGATCTCGATTCAGATCTGTAGATTGTGCCTGCCATGGCCTCACCCAGAAACCTAAGCCTAGCTTGTGTTCTCAGACTTTTGTCGTCAGACTACTGGCCCACAAGCCCTCACGTTTGGCAATCCAGAACTACAATGCAGCACTCTGCCGGCCCTCCTGAAGAAAAACATTGTCCTCTGGGGCTACCCAGTAACCCCAAATGAGGATCAACCTGCACCGACCTTGGCTGTACCCCAAATACATAGGCTGACCAGGGCACTAATGCCCTTTCTGACACAGCCTGAGCCTGGACCCCCTGGACCCTCCCAGACAGCTGGCCGCACACTGAGCACATCGAGCCGCCATGGCCTTAGGTCGTCATCTCTTCCCAACCTCGATTTTCAGGTTTCAGAACCTAGACCTTATCTCCAATCACTGCCCAGGGTTGAAGGTGATGCAGAAATCAGAACTCCTTAACCATGGCAAGAGACCTTGTGGTTGGCAGGTTGTCCAACGTTCAGTGTAGTTGAAACCAGTGTGGCCCATGAGTCCCCGCCCATGCTCGCGGGCCACATTGGTCACAAACACACATTGTGACGCTAAGACTGAGCCCAGTCCTCAAGTAAGGCCACTCAGCGGCTGGATGAAGAGATAGAATATTGGGCTTGCCATTCCCCTAGGCCCCAATTTTTAACCATAGTTCGGGTTGACCCTTCAGTCTTCCCCACGGCTTGGCTTTGGAATTCCTCTTTTGGTGTGACACCTGAGGTAACAAAACTGAAATGAGTCCTCCCATCCCACAGATTGACGAAAAGCAATTGGGAATCGGGCCAAATCCTCAGAGAGGAAGATTCGTCCATGGCCCATGAGGCCTCCCCGACAATCCACGGCCATCGCTGATACAAAATCCAGAGACAAAAGCCTGAGCAAGCGCCTCAGACTCGCACTTTCTTCATATCCTGAAGAATTCTTCTCATGGTTTGTAGATCGGGCCTGCCATACCTACGTCCCCAAACCTAAGCTGAGTTTGTGTTTTCAGACTTATGTCCTCAAAGTCTTGGGCCCCACACCCTCCAGGCTGCCCCTGGAGCCACACATTAGGACTGTGCCTAACAATCCATGGGAATTCTGCCCATTCCATGGTCCAAAATCGTACAAATTAGGAGAAACCTCCAAAGTCCCTGAGGCCATCCCAATTGTGTAGGTCGCCCAGAACAAACAAGGGCTGTCTGTCACCAGCTGAATACCGACCTCCACTCATACCATAGATGGATGTCCCCAGAGAAGAAGATTGAACCAGACAGGACCCTAGGCCATATTCGGATCCATTGCTTTGGGTTCCAGGCATGTGTCCTCAAAAACCTGATTCCAATACGAGCATAGGGGTTTTCCTGAGGCGCCCATCAGAACTCATCTCGTCTCCACAAGGAAACCTGTGTATGGGAGCCATGTCCAAAGCTTAGAAGAGTACTTCAGGGTCCCGGTGCCACCGCCACATTCCAAGGCCCTCATGGACACAAAAACACATTAGGACCCATCCTCAGGAACGTCCATTTCAACTCAGCCACCCCGGTTGCTCCGGCAGAGCCATCAGATCTAAACTGTCTTGTTGCTAGGAGACAATTGGAATGCGAGGAGGGCTTCCCAGGCATCCATCCGCGAACGGTGCTCTGGAGTCATTCCATATGGGATGTCCTGGAGCTGTCCAACAGGTCTCAATTGTCCCGCAGAAGGAATCCTTGAAGGGGGCATCCCACAACTCCCAACGTGGGAAAACCTCAATGGCCTCGAGATTCCGCTCCCTTCATGAAGCGGCCGTATGCTCAGAAACTCCAACCTGAGCCAACGTCTGATCTTCGCCCTACTTCAGTTGCATGAGATATAGGTTCAGATCTGCAGGGGGTACCTGCCGAGCCCTCGCCCTGAAACCCAAGTCTAGCTTGTCTTCTCAGACTCCGTCCTCACACTCCTGGCCCCAAAGCCCTCAAGTTTGGCAATTCCGGACCCACAATGCAGCACTCTGCTTGCCATCTAGAAAAAAATTTATTGCCTCATGAGCTGCCCAGGCACCTTAAATGAGGTTAAACCTACACAGCACTCGACTTACCCAAATTATATAGTCTAACCTGGGCACTAATGCACTGTGAAACACAACCTGAGCACGGACCTCCTAACCAACACCCAGAAAGCTGACCGCACACGGAGCACATAAAACCCGCCATGGCCTTAGGTCATCATCTCTTCCCTCCCTCAGTTTTCAGGCTTCAGAACCGAGACCTTATCTCCAATAACTGCCCAGGGGTGAGTGTGATGCAGAAATCAGAAGTCCTCCTACCCATGGCAAGAATCCTTGTGGTTGGCACGTTGTCCAACATTCAGTGTAGGAGAAACCAGCATTCACCCTGAGGCCCCGCCCATTCTGGAGTGCGACGAGGGCATACACACGCATTGTGACCCCCAGCATGAGTCCTGTCCTCTAGTAAGTCCTCTCAGTGGCTGGACCATTAGATGTCATAATGGGCTTGACATGTCCCTAGGCCCCAATTTTTAACCAGATTTCTGATTGTCCAGTCGCCCCTCCCCAGGGCTCTACTCTGGAATCCATCATTTGGTGGGACACCTGAGGTTAAAAAAGAAAAAAACAACAACAACAACAAAAAAAAAAAAACGGACTTCTTCCAGCCCACAGAATGACCGCAAACTCTTTGGACGGGGCCAAACCACCAGAGAGTAAGACTCGTCCATTTCCCATGAAGTCACCCAGAAATTCCACGACCATGAGTGACACGATATCCAGAGACAAAAACTTGAGCAGAGCCTCACACTCGCCCTTCTTTCCAATCCCGAAGAGTTCTCCTCATGGTCTGTAGATCAGTCCTGCCATACCTATGACCCGAAACATAAGCCGAGTTTGTGTTTTCAGACAACTGTCCAAACAGCCCTGGCCTACACAACCTACAGGCTCAGGCCCCTGGAGCCAAACCTGAGGACAGTACTTGCCCTTTCCAAGGGAATTGTGTGTGCCCATTCCAATGGCCACAACCCTTCTAATAGGATAAACCTCCAAAGTCCCTGATCCATCTCAATAGTGGTGGCTTCCCAGGAAAAACAGGGGCAATCTGAGCCCAACTGAGCACCTACCTGCACTCAGACCCATAGACAGATGTCCCCAGAGGTAAAAAGGAAAGAACAGGCCCCTAGGCACTAATCAGATCCATTGCTTTGGTTTCCAGGCATCTCTCCTCAGAGGCCTGGATTTCAAAAGCAGCATATAGCTGTTTCTTGACTCACCCATCAGAAAACATCTCATCTACACATGGAAAAATTGCACGTTGGAGCTGTGTCAAAGCCTTTGTTTTGGAGAACCCTTTAGGGCCCCAGTGCCACCGCTTCATTCCAAGGTCTCCATAGACACAAAAGCACATTAGGACCCATCCCCAGGGGTGTCCATTTCAACTCAGCGTCCTCGGTTGCTCCCCACAGATCCAGGACATCTAACCTGTCTTGTTGGTAGGAGACAATTGGAATGCGAGGTGGGCTACCCAGCCATCCATCCTTAGAACCCTGCTCAGAATCATTGGCCTGGAGCCAAACAACAGGTCTTAAGTGTCCTGCAGAAGACTCTCTGCAGTTTGGAGCTTCTCACAACTCCCCTCGTGGGAAAACACCCATGGCCTCGGGATGCCCCCCCCCCATTCATGAAGGGGCCATCAGGGACAGAAACTCCAACCTGAGCGATCCTCTGATCCTCGCCTTGACTTCAGAAGTACGAGATCTCGATTCAGGTCTGTACATTGTGCTTGCCATGGCCTCACCCAGAAACCTAAGCCTAGCTTGTGTTCTCAGACTTTTGTCGTCAGACTACTGGCCCAGAAGCACTCCAGTTTGGCAATCCAGAACTACAATGCAGCACTCTGCCGGCCCTCCAGAAGAAAAACATTGTCCTCTGGGGCTACCCAGAAAACCCAAATGAGGATCAACCTGCACCGACCTTGGCTGTACCCCAAATATATAGGCTGACCAGGGCATTAATGCCATTTCTGACACAGCCTGAGCCTGGACTCCCTGGCCCGTCCCAGACAGCTGGTCCCACACTGAGCACATCCAGCCTCCGTGGCCTTAATCGTCATTTCTTCCCAACCTCGGTTTCCAGGTTTCAGAACCTTGGCCTTATCTCCAATCACTGCCCAAGGTTGAAGGTGATGCAGAAATCAGAACTCCTTCCCCATGGCAAGAAACCTTGTGGTTGGCATGTTGTCCAACGTTCAGTGTGGTTGAAACCAGTGTGGCCCATGAGGCCCCGCCCATGCTCACAGGCCACATTGGTCACAAACACATATTGTGACCCTCAGGCTGAGCCCAGTCCTCAAGTAAGGCCACTCAGTGGCTGGATGAAGAGATAGCATATTGGGCTTGCCATAGTTCGCGTTGTCCCTTCAGTCTTCCCCACGGCTTTGCTTTGGAATTCCTCTTTTGGTGGGACACCTGAGGTAACAAACCTGAAATGAGTCCACCGATCCCACAGATTGACGAAAAGCAATTGGGAATCGGGCCATATCCTCAGAGAGGAAGATTCGTTCATGGCCCCTGAGGCCTCCCCGACATTCCACGGCCATCGCTGATACAAAATCCAGAGACAAAAGCCTGAACAAGCGACTCAGTCTCGCACTTTCTTCATATCCTGCAGAGTTCTTCTCATGGTTTGTAGATCGGGCCTGCTATACCTACTTCCCCAAACCTAAGCTGAGTTTGTTTTCAGACAACTGTCCAAACAGCCCTGGCCTACACAACCTACAGGCTCAGGCCCCTGGAGCCAAACCTGAGGACTGTACTTGCCCTCTCGAAGGGAATTGTTTGTGCCCATTCCAATGGCCACAACCCTCTAAAAGGATAAACCTCCAAAGTCCCTGATCCATCTCAATAGTGGTGGCTTCCCAGGAAAAACAGGGGCATTCTGAGCCCAAATGAGCACCTACCTGCACTCAGACCCCTAGACAGATGTCCCCAGAGGTAAAA
Organism: Mustela nivalis; assembly: GCF_964662115.1. Taxonomy (NCBI): domain Eukaryota; kingdom Metazoa; phylum Chordata; class Mammalia; order Carnivora; family Mustelidae; genus Mustela; species Mustela nivalis. The sequence continues at coordinate 249,013 of NW_028135829.1, forward strand.
AGGAAAGAACAGGCCCTTAGGCACTAATCAGATACATTGCTTTGCTTTCCAGGCATCTCTCCTCAGAGGCCTGGATTTCAAAAGCAGCATATAGCTGTTTCTTGATTCACCCATCAGAAAACATCTTATCTACACATGGGAAACTTGCACGTTGGAGCTGTGTCAAAGCCTCTGTTTAGGAGAACCCTTTAGGGCCCCAGTGCCACCGCTTCATTCCAAGGTCTCCATAGACACAAAAGCACGTTAGGACCCATCTCCAGGGGTGTCCACTTCAACTCAGCATCCTCGTTAGCTCCCGACAGATCCAGGAGATCTAACCTGTCTTTTTGCTAGGAGACAATTGGAATGCGAGGTGGGCTACCCAGCCATCCATCCTTAGAACCCTGCTCAGAATCATTGGCCTGGAGCCAAACAACAGGTCTCAATTGTCCTGCAGAAGACTCTCTGCAGTTTGGAGCTTCTCACAACTCCCCTCGTGGGAAAACACCCAAGGCCTCTTGATGCCCCCCCCCATTCATGAAGGGGCCATCAGGGACAGAAACTCCAACCTGAGCGATCGTCTGATCCTCGCCCTGACTTCAGATGCTCGAGATCTCGATTCAGATCTGTAGATTGTGCCTGCCATGGCCTCACCCAGAAACCTAAGCCTAGCTTGTTTTCTCAGACTTTTGTCGTCAGACTACTGGCCCACAAGCACTCCAGTTTGGCAATCCAGAACTACAATGCAGCACTCTGCCGGCCCTCCAGAAGAAAAACATTGTCCTCTGGGGCTACCCAGTAACCCCAAATGAGGATCATTCTGCACTGACCTTGGCTGTACCCCAAATACATAGGCTGACCAGGGCACTAATGCCCTTTCTGACACAGCCTGAGCCTGGACCCCCTGGACCCTCCCAGACAGCTGGCCGCACACTGAGCACATCGAGCCGCCATGGCCTTAGGTCGTCATCTCTTCCCAACCTCGGTTTTCAGGTTTCAGAACCTAGACATTATCTCCAATCACTGCCCAGGGTTGAAGGTGATGCAGAAATCAGAACTCCTTCCCCATGGCAAGAAACCTTGTGGTTGGCATGTTGTCCAACGTTCAGTGTAGTTGAAACCAGTGTGGCCCATGAGGCCCCGCCCATGCTCGCGGGCCACATTGGTCACAAACACACATTGTGACGCTCAGGCTGAGCCCAGTCCTCAAGTAAGGCCACTCAGAGGCTGGATGAAGAGATAGAATATTGGGCTTGCCATGCCCCTAGGCCCCAATTTTTAACCATAGTTCGGGTTGACCCTTCAGTCTTCCCCACGGCTTGGCTTTGGAATTCCTCTTTTGGTGGGACACCTGAGGTAACAAAACTGAAATGAGTCCTCCCATCCCACAGATTGACGAAAAGCAATTGGGAATCGGGCCAAATCCTCAGAGAGGAAGATTCGTCCATGGCCCATGAGGCCTCCCCGACATTCCACGGCCATCGCTGATACAAAATCCAGAGACATAAGCCTGAGCAAGCGCCTCAGACTCGCACTTTCTTCATATCCTGAAGAGTTCTTCTCATGGTTTGTAGATCGGGCCTGCCATAACTACGTCCCCAAACCTAAGCTGAGTTTGTGTTTTCAGACTTCTGTCCTCAAAGTCTTGGGCCCCACACCCTCCAGGCTGGGCCCCTGGAGCCACACATTAGGACTGTGCCTACCAATCCATGGGAATTATGCCCATTCCATTGTCCAAAATCGTACAAATTAGGAGAAACCTCCAAAGTCCCTGAGGCCATCACAATAGTTTAGGTCGCCCGGAACAAACAAGGGCTGTCTGACACCAGCTGATAATCGACCTCCACTCATACCATAGATGGATGTCCCCAGAGTAGAAGATTGAACCAGACAGGACCCTAGGCCATAATAGGATCCATTGCTTTGGGTTACAGGCATGTGTCCTCAAAAGCCTGATTCCAATACGAGCATAGGGGTTTTCCTGAGGCACCCATCAGAACTCATCTCGTCTCCACAAGGAAACCTGTGCATGGGAGCCATGTCCAAAGCTTAGGAGAGTACTTCAGGGTCCCGGTGCCACCGCCCCATTCCAAGGCCCTCATGGACACAAAAACACATTAGGACCCATCCGCAGGAAAGTCCATTTCAACTCAGCCACCCCGGTTGCTCCGGCAGAGCCAGCAGATATAAACTTTGTTGTTGCTCGGAGACAATTGGAATGCAAGGCAGGCTTCCCAGGCATCCATCCGCGAACGGTGCTCTGGAGTCATTCCATATGGGATGTCCTGGTGCTGTCCAACAGGTCTCAATTGTCCCACAGAAGGAATCCTTGAAGGGGGAATCCCACAACTCCCAACGTGGGAAAACCTCAATGGCCTCGAGATTCCGTTCCCTTCATGAAGCGGCCGTCATGCTCAGAAACTCCAACCTGAGCCAACGTCTGATCCTCGCCCTGACTTCAGATGCTAGAGATATTGGTTCAGATCTGCAGGGGGTACCTGCCGTGCCCTCGCCTTGAAACCCAAGTCTAGCTTGTCTTCTCAGACTTCCGTCCTCACACTCCTGGCCCCGAAGCCCTCAAGTTTGGCAATTCCGGACCCACAATGCAGCACTGTGCCTGCCCTCTAGAAAAAAAATTATTGCCTCATGAGCTGCCCAGGCACCTTAAATGAGGTTAAACCTACACAGTACTCGACTTTACCCAAATTATATAGTCTAACCTGGGCACTAATGCACTGTGAAACACAACCTGAGCACGGACCTCCTAACCAACACCCAGAAAGCTGACCGCACACTGAGCACATAAAAGCCGCCATGGCCTTAGGTCATCATCTCTTCCCTAACTCAGTTTTCAGGCTTCAGAACCGAGACCTTATCTCCAATAACTGCCCAGGGGTGAGTGTGATGCAGAAATCAGAAGTCCTCCTACCCATGGCAAGAACCCTTGTGGTTGGCACGTTGTCCAACATTCAGTGTAGGAGAAACCAGCATTCACCCTGAGGCCCCGCCCATTCTGGAGTGCGACGAGGGCATACACACGCATTGTGACCCCCAGCATGAGTCCTGTCCTCTAGTAAGTCCTCTCAGTGGCTGGACCATTAGATGTCATAATGGGCTTGACATGTCCCTAGGCCCCAATTTTTAACCAGATTTCTGATTGTCCAGTCGCCCCTCCCCAGGGCTCTACTCTGGAATCCATCATTTGGTGGGACACCTGAGGTTAAAAAAGAAAAAAACAACAACAACAACAACAAAAAAAAAACGGACTTCTTCCAGCCCACAGAATGACCGCAAACTCTTTGGACGGGGCCAAACCACCAGAGAGTAAGACTCGTCCATTTCCCATGAAGTCACCCAGAAATTCCACGACCATGAGTGACACGATATCCAGAGACAAAAACTTGAGCAGAGCCTCACACTCGCCCTTCTTTCCAATCCCGAAGAGTTCTCCTCATGGTCTGTAGATCAGTCCTGCCATACCTATGACCCGAAACATAAGCCGAGTTTGTGTTTTCAGACAACTGTCCAAACAGCCCTGGCCTACACAACCTACAGGCTCAGGCCCCTGGAGCCAAACCTGAGGACAGTACTTGCCCTTTCCAAGGGAATTGTGTGTGCCCATTCCAATGGCCACAACCCTTCTAATAGGATAAACCTCCAAAGTCCCTGATCCATCTCAATAGTGGTGGCTTCCCAGGAAAAACAGGGGCAATCTGAGCCCAACTGAGCACCTACCTGCACTCAGACCCATAGACAGATGTCCCCAGAGGTAAAAAGGAAAGAACAGGCCCCTAGGCACTAATCAGATCCATTGCTTTGGTTTCCAGGCATCTCTCCTCAGAGGCCTGGATTTCAAAAGCAGCATATAGCTGTTTCTTGACTCACCCATCAGAAAACATCTCATCTACACATGGAAAAATTGCACGTTGGAGCTGTGTCAAAGCCTTTGTTTTGGAGAACCCTTTAGGGCCCCAGTGCCACCGCTTCATTCCAAGGTCTCCATAGACACAAAAGCACATTAGGACCCATCCCCAGGGGTGTCCATTTCAACTCAGCGTCCTCGGTTGCTCCCCACAGATCCAGGACATCTAACCTGTCTTGTTGGTAGGAGACAATTGGAATGCGAGGTGGGCTACCCAGCCATCCATCCTTAGAACCCTGCTCAGAATCATTGGCCTGGAGCCAAACAACAGGTCTTAAGTGTCCTGCAGAAGACTCTCTGCAGTTTGGAGCTTCTCACAACTCCCATCCTGGGAAAACACCCATGGCCTCGTGATGGCCCCCCCCATTCATGAAGGGGCCATCAGGGACAGAAACTCCAACCTGAGCGATCGACTGATCCTCGCCCTGACTTCAGATGCACGAGATCTCGATTCAGGTCTGTAGATTGTGCCTGCCATGGCCTCACCCAGAAACCTAAGCCTAGCTTGTGTTCTCAGACTTTTGTCGTCAGACTACTGGCCCACAAGCCCTCCAGTTTGGCAATCCAGAACTACAATGCAGCACTCTGCCGGCCCTCCAGAAGAAAAACATTGTCCTCTGGGGCTACCCAGTAACCCCAAATGAGGATCAACCTGCTCCGACCTTGGCTGTACCCCAAATACATAGGCTGACCAGGGCACTAATGCCCTTTCTGACACAGCCTGAGCCTGGACCCCCTGGACCCTCCCAGACAGCTGGCCGCACACTGAGCACATCGAGCCGCCATGGCCTTAGGTCGTCATCTCTTCCCAACCTCGGTTTTCAGGTTTCAGAACCTAGACCTTATCTCCAATCACTGCCCAGGGTTGAAGGTGATGCAGAAATCAGAACTCCTTCCCCATGGCAAGAAACCTTGTGGTTGGCATGTTGTCTAACGTTCAGTGTAGTTGAAACCAGTGTGGCCCATGAGGCCCCGCCCATGCTCGCGGGCCACATTGGTCACAAACACACATTGTGACGCTCAGGCTGAGCCCAGTCCTCAAGTAAGGCCACTCAGCGGCTGGATGAAGAGATAGAATATTGGGCTTGCCATGCCCCTAGGCCCCAATTTTTAACCATAGTTTGGGTTGACCCTTCAGTCTTCCCCACGGCTTGGCTTTGGAATTCCTCTTTTGGTGGGACACCTGAGGTAACAAAACTGAAATGAGTCCTCCCATCCCACAGATTGACGAAAAGCAATTGGGAATCGGGCCAAATCCTCAGAGAGGAAGATTCGTCCATGGCCCATGAGGCCTCCCCGACATTCCACGGCCATCGCTGATAAAAAAACCAGAGACAAAAGCCTGAGCAAGCGCCTTAGACTCGCACATTCTTCATATCCTGAAGAGTTCTTCTCATGGTTTGTAGATCGGGCCTGCCATACCTACGTCCCCAAACCTAAGCTGAGTTTGTGTTTTCAGACTTCTGTCCTCAAAGTCTTGGGCCCCACACCCTCCAGGCTGGGCCCCTGGAGCCACACATTAGGACTGTGCCTACCAATCCATGGGAATTATGCCCATTCCATTGTCCAAAATCGTACAAATTAGGAGAAACCTCCAAAGTCCCTGAGGCCATCACAATAGTGTAGGTCGCCCGGAACAAACAAGGGCTGTCTGACACCAGCTGATAATCGACCTCCACTCATACCATAGATGGATGTCCCCAGAGAAGAAGATTGAACCAGACAGGACCCTAGGCCAATATAGGATCCATTGCTTTGGGTTACAGGCATGTGTCCTCAAAAGCCTGATTCCAATACGAGCATAGGGGTTTTCCTGAGGCACCCATCAGAACTCATCTCGTCTCCACAAGGAAACCTGTGCATGGGAGCCATGTCCAAAGCTTAGGAGAGTACTTCAGGGTGCCGGTGCCACCGCCCCATTCCAAGGCCCTCATGGACACAAAAACACATTAGGACCCATCCTCAGGAAAGTCCATTTCAACTCCGCCACCCCGGTTGCTCCGACAGAGCCATCAGATCTAAACTGTCTTGTTGCTAGGAGACAATTGGAATGCCAGGCGGGCTTCCCAGGCATCCATCCGAGAACGCAGCTCTGGAGTCATTCCATATGGGATGTCCTGGAGCTGTCCAACAGGTCTCAATTGTCCCGCAGAAGGAATCCTTGAAGGGGGAATCCCACAACTCCCAACGTGGGAAAACCTCAATGGCCTCGAGATTCCGCTCCATTCATGAAGTGGCCGTCATGCTCAGAAACTCCAACCTGAGCCAACGTCTGATCCTCGCCCTGACTTCAGATGCATGAGAATTAGGTTCAGATCTGCTGGGGGTACCTGCCGTGCCCTCGCCCTGAAACCCAAGTCTAGCTTGTCTTCTCAGACTTCCGTCCTCACACTCCTGGCCCCGAAGCCCTCAAGTTTGGCAATTCCGGACCCACAATGCAGCACTGTGCCTGCCCTCTAGAAAAAAAATTATTGCCTCATGAGCTGCCCAGGCACCTTAAATGAGGGTAAACCTACACAGCACTCGACTTTACCCAAATTATATAGTCTAACCTGGGCACTAATGCACTGTCGAACACAACCTGAGCACGGACCTACTGACCAACACCCAGAAGCTGACCGCACACTGAGCACATAAAACCCGCCATGGCCTTAGGTCATCATCTCTTCCCTACCTCAGTTTTCAGGTTTCAGAACCTAGACCTTATCTCCAATCACTGCCCAAGGTTGAAGGTGACGCAGAAATCAGAACACCTTCCCCATGGCAAGAAACCTTGTGTTTGGCATGTTGTCCAACGTTCAGCGTGGTTGAAACCAGTGGGGCCCATGAGGCCCCGCCAATGCTCGCGGGGCACATTGGTCACAAACACACATTGTGACCCTCAGGCTGAGCCCAGTCCTCAAGTAAGGCCACTCAGTGGCTGGATAAAGAGATAGCATATTGGGCTTGCCATAGTTCGTGTTGTCCCTTCAGTCTTCCCCACGGCTTTGCTTTGGAATTCCTCTTTTGGTGGGACAACTGAGGTAACAAACCTGAAATGAGTCCTCCCATCCCACAGATTGACGAAAAGCAATTGGGAATCGGGCCAAATCCTCAGAGAGGAAGATTCGTTCATGGCCCATGAGGCCTCCCCGACATTCCACGTCCATCGCTGATACAAAATCCGGAGACAAAAGCCTGAACAAGCGACTCAGTCTCGCACTTTCTTCATATCCTGAAGAGTTCTTCTCATGGTTTGTAGATCGGGCCTGTCATACCTACTTCCCCAAACCTAAGCTGAGTTTGTTTTCAGACAACTGTCCAAACAGCCCTGGCCTACACAACCTACAGGCACAGGCCCCTCGAGCCAAACCTGAGGACTGTACTTGCCCTCTCCAAGGGAATTGTGTGTGCCCATTCCAATGGCCACAACCCTTCTAATAGGATAAACCTCCAAAGTCCCTGATCCATCTCAATTGTGGTGGCTTCCCAGGAAAAACAGGGGCAATCTGAGCCCAAATGAGCACCTCCCTGCACTCAGACCCCTAGACAGATGTCCCCAGAGGTAAAAAGGAAAGAAAAGGCCCCTAGGCACTAATCAGATCCATTGCTTTGGTTTCCAGGCATCTCTCCTCAGAGGCCTGGATTTCAAAAGCAGCATATAGCTGTTTCTTGATTCACACATCAGAAAACATCTCATCTACACATGGGAAACTTGCACGTTGGAGCTGTGTCAAAGCCTCTGTTTAGGAGAACCCTTTAGGGCCCCAGAGCCACCGCTTCATTCCAAGGTCTCCATAGACAAAAAAGCACGTTAGGACCCATCCCCAGGGGAGTCCACTTCAACTCAGCATTTTCGTTAGCTCCCCACAGATCCAGGAGATCTAACCTGTCTTTTTGCTAGGAGACAATTGGAATGCGAGGTGGGCTACCCAGCCATCCATCCTTAGAACCCTGCTCAGAATCATTGGCCTGGAGCCAAACAACAGGTCTCAATTGTCCTGCAGAAGACTCTGCAGTTTGGAGCTTCTCACAACTCCCATAGTGGGAAAACCCCCATGGCCTCGTGATGCCCCCCCATTCATGAAGGGGCCATCATGGACAGAAACTCCAACCTGAGCGATCGTCTGATCCTCGCCCTGACTTCAGATGCACGAGATCTCGATTCAGATCTGTAGATTGTGCCTGCCATGGCCTCACCCAGAAACCTAAGCCTAGCTTGTGTTCAAAGACTTTTGTCGTCAGACTACTGGCCCAGAAGCCCTCCAGTTTGGCAATCCAGAACTACAATGCAGCACTCTTCCTGCCCTCCAGAAGAAAAAAATTGTCCTCTGGGGCGACCCAGTAACCCCAAATGAGGATCAATCTGCACCGACCTTGGCTGTACCCCAAATACATAGGCTGACCAGGGCACTAATGCCCTTTCTGACACAGCCTGAGCCTGGACCCCCTGGACCCTCCCAGACAGCTGGCCGCACACTGAGCACATCGAGCCGCCATGGCCTTAGGTCGTCATCTCTTCCCAACCTCGGTTTTCAGGTTTCAGAACCTAGACCTTATCTCCAATCACTGCCCAGGGTTGAAGGTGATGCAGAAATCAGAACTCCTTCCCCATGGCAAGAAACCTTGTGGTTGGCATGTTGTCCAACGTTCAGTGTAGTTGAAACCAGTGTGGCCCATGAGGCCCCGCCCAAGCTCGCGGGCCACATTGGTCACAAACACACATTGTGACGCTCAGGCTGAGCCCAGTCCTCAAGTAAGGCCACTCAGCGGCTGGATGAAGAGATAGAATATTGGGCTTGCCATGCCCCTAGGCCCCAATTTTTAACCATATTTCGGGATGTCCCTTCAGTCTTCCCCACTGCTTGGCTTTGGAATTCCTCTTTTGGTGGGACACCTGAGGTAACACACATGAAAGGAGACCTCCCATCCCACAGATTGACGAAAAGCAATTGGGAATCGGGCCAAATCCTCAGAGAGGAAGATTCGTCCATGGCCCATGAGGCCTCCCCGACATTCCACGGCCATCGCTGATACAAAATCCAGAGACAAAAGCCTGAGCAAGCGCCTCAGACTCGCACTTTCTTCATATCCTGAAGAGTTCTTCTCATGGTTTGTCGATCGGGCCTGCCATTCCTACGTCCCCAAACCTAAGCTGAGTTTGTGTTTTCAGACTTCTGTCCTCAAAGTCTTGGGCCACACACCCTCCAGGCTGGGCGCCTGGAGCCACACATTAGGACTGTGCCTAACAATCCATGGGAATTCTGCCCATTCCATGGTCCAAAATCGTACAAATTAGGAGAAACCTCCAAAGTCCCTGAGGCCATCCCAATAGTGTAGGTCGCCCGGAGCAAACAAGGGCTGTCTGACACCAGCTGATAATCGACCTCCACTCATACCATAGATGGATGTCCCCAGAGAAGAAGATTGAACCAGACAGGACCCTAGGCCAATATAGGATCCATTGCTTTGGGTTACAGGCATGTGTCCTCAAAAGCCTGATTCCAATACGAGCATAGGGGTTTTCCTGAGGCACCCATCAGAACTCATCTCGTCTCCACAAGGAAACCTGTGCATGGGAGCCATGTCCAAAGCTTAGGAGAGTACTTCAGGGTGCCGGTGCCACCGCCCCATTCCAAGGCCCTCATGGACACAAAAACACATTAGGACCCATCCTCAGGAAAGTCCATTTCAACTCCGCCACCCCGGTTGCTCCGACAGAGCCATCAGATCTAAACTGTCTTGTTGCTAGGAGACAATTGGAATGCCAGGCGGGCTTCCCAGGCATCCATCCGAGAACGCAGCTCTGGAGTCATTCCATATGGGATGTCCTGGAGCTGTCCAACAGGTCTCAATTGTCCCGCAGAAGGAATCCTTGAAGGGGGAATCCCACAACTCCCAACGTGGGAAAACCTCAATGGCCTCGAGATTCCGCTCCATTCATGAAGTGGCCGTCATGCTCAGAAACTCCAACCTGAGCCAACGTCTGATCCTCGCCCTGACTTCAGATGCATGAGAATTAGGTTCAGATCTGCTGGGGATACCTGCCGTGCCCTCGCCCTGAAACCCAAGTCTAGCTTGTCTTCTCAGACTTCCGTCCTCACACTCCTGGCCCCGAAGCCCTCAAGTTTGGCAATTCCGGACCCACAATGCAGCACTGTGCCTGCCCTCTAGAAAAAAAATTATTGCCTCATGAGCTGCCCAGGCACCTTAAATGAGGGTAAACCTACACAGCACTCGACTTTACCCAAATTATATAGTCTAACCTGGGCACTAATGCACTGTCCAACACAACCTGAGCACGGACCTCCTGACCAACACCCAGAAGCTGACCGCACACTGAGCACATAAAACCCGCCATGGCCTTAGGTCATCATCTCTTCCCTACCTCAGTTTTCAGGTTTCAGAACCTAGACCTTATCTCCAATCACTGCCCAAGGTTGAAGGTGATGCAGAAATCAGAACACCTTCCCCATGGCAAGAAACCTCCTGTTTGGCATGTTGTCCAACGTTCAGTGTGGTTGAAACCAGTGGGGCCCATGAGGCCCCGCCAATGCTCGCGGGGCACATTGGTCACAAACACACATTGTGACCCTCAGGCTGAGCCCAGTCCTCAAGTAAGGCCACTCAGTGGCTGGATGAAGAGATAGCATATTGGGCTTGCCATAGTTCGTGTTGTCCCTTCAGTCTTCCCCACGGCTTTGCTTTGGAATTCCTCTTTTGGTGGGACAACTGAGGTAACAAACCTGAAATGAGTCCTCCCATCCCACAGATTGACGAAAAGCAATTGGGAATCGGGCCAAATCCTCAGAGAGGAAGATTCGTTCATGGCCCATGAGGCCTCCCCGACATTCCACGGCCATCGCTGATACAAAATCCGGAGACAAAAGCCTGAACAAGCGACTCAGTCTCGCACTTTCTTCATATCCTGAAGAGTTCTTCTCATGGTTTGTAGATCGGGCCTGTCATACCTACTTCCCCAAACCTAAGCTGAGTTTGTTTTCAGACAACTGTCCAAACAGCCCTGGCCTACACAACCTACAGGCACAGGCCCCTCGAGCCAAACCTGAGGACTGTACTTGCCCTCTCCAAGGGAATTGTGTGTGCCCATTCCAATGGCCACAACCCTTCTAATAGGATAAACCTCCAAAGTCCCTGATCCATCTCAATTGTGGTGGCTTCCCAGGAAAAACAGGGGCAATCTGAGCCCAAATGAGCACCTCCCTGCACTCAGACCCCTAGACAGATGTCCCCAGAGGTAAAAAGGAAAGAAAAGGCCCCTAGGCACTAATCAGATCCATTGCTTTGGTTTCCAGGCATCTCTCCTCAGAGGCCTGGATTTCAAAAGCAGCATATAGCTGTTTCTTGATTCACACATCAGAAAACATCTCATCTACACATGGGAAACTTGCACGTTGGAGCTGTGTCAAAGCCTCTGTTTAGGAGAACCCTTTAGGGCCCCAGAGCCACCGCTTCATTCCAAGGTCTCCATAGACAAAAAAGCACGTTAGGACCCATCCCCAGGGGTGTCCACTTCAACTCAGCATTTTCGTTAGCTCCCCACAGATCCAGGAGATCTAACCTGTCTTTTTGCTAGGAGACAATTGGAATGCGAGGTGGGCTACCCAGCCATCCATCCTTAGAACCCTGCTCAGAATCATTGGCCTGGAGCCAAACAACAGGTCTCAATTGTCCTGCAGAAGACTCTGCAGTTTGGAGCTTCTCACAACTCCCATAGTGGGAAAACCCCCATGGCCTCGTGATGCCCCCCCATTCATGAAGGGGCCATCATGGACAGAAACTCCAACCTGAGCGATCGTCTGATCCTCGCCCTGACTTCAGATGCACGAGATCTCGATTCAGATCTGTAGATTGTGCCTGCCATGGCCTCACCCAGAAACCTAAGCCTAGCTTGTGTTCAAAGACTTTTGTCGTCAGACTACTGGCCCAGAAGCCCTCCAGTTTGGCAATCCAGAACTACAATGCAGCACTCTTCCTGCCCTCCAGAAGAAAAAAATTGTCCTCTGGGGCGACCCAGTAACCCCAAATGAGGATCAATCTGCACCGACCTTGGCTGTACCCCAAATACATAGGCTGACCAGGGCACTAATGCCCTTTCTGACACAGCCTGAGCCTGGACCCCCTGGACCCTCCCAGACAGCTGGCCGCACACTGAGCACATCGAGCCGCCATGGCCTTAGGTCGTCATCTCTTCCCAACCTCGGTTTTCAGGTTTCAGAACCTAGACCTTATCTCCAATCACTGCCCAGGGTTGAAGGTGATGCAGAAATCAGAACTCCTTCCCCATGGCAAGAAACCTTGTGGTTGGCATGTTGTCCAACGTTCAGTGTAGTTGAAACCAGTGTGGCCCATGAGGCCCCGCCCAAGCTCGCGGGCCACATTGGTCACAAACACACATTGTGACGCTCAGGCTGAGCCCAGTCCTCAAGTAAGGCCACTCAGCGGCTGGATGAAGAGATAGAATATTGGGCTTGCCATGCCCCTAGGCCCCAATTTTTAACCATAGTTCGGGATGTCCCTTCAGTCTTCCCCACTGCTTGGCTTTGGAATTCCTCTTTTGGTGGGACACCTGAGGTAACACACATGAAAGGAGACCTCCCATCCCACAGATTGACGAAAAGCAATTGGGAATCGGGCCAAATCCTCAGAGAGGAAGATTCGTCCATGGCCCATGAGGCCTCCCCGACATTCCACGGCCATCGCTGATACAAAATCCAGAGACAAAAGCCTGAGCAAGCGCCTCAGACTCGCACTTTCTTCATATCCTGAAGAGTTCTTCTCATGGTTTGTCGATCGGGCCTGCCATTCCTACGTCCCCAAACCTAAGCTGAGTTTGTGTTTTCAGACTTCTGTCCTCAAAGTCTTGGGCCACACACCCTCCAGGCTGGGCGCCTGGAGCCACACATTAGGACTGTGCCTAACAATCCATGGGAATTCTGCCCATTCCATGGTCCAAAATCGTACAAATTAGGAGAAACCTCCAAAGTCCCTGAGGCCATCCCAATAGTGTAGGTCGCCCGGAGCAAACAAGGGCTGTCTGACACCAGCTGATAATCGACCTCCACTCATACCATAGATGGATGTCCCCAGAGAAGAAGATTGAACCAGACAGGACCCTAGGCCAATATAGGATCCATTGCTTTGGGTTACAGGCATGTGTCCTCAAAAGCCTGATTCCAATACGAGCATAGGGGTTTTCCTGAGGCACCCATCAGAACTCATCTCGTCTCCACAAGGAAACCTGTGCATGGGAGCCATGTCCAAAGCTTAGGAGAGTACTTCAGGGTGCCGGTGCCACCGCCCCATTCCAAGGCCCTCATGGACACAAAAACACATTAGGACCCATCCTCAGGAAAGTCCATTTCAACTCCGCCACCCCGGTTGCTCCGACAGAGCCATCAGATCTAAACTGTCTTGTTGCTAGGAGACAATTGGAATGCCAGGCGGGCTTCCCAGGCATCCATCCGAGAACGCAGCTCTGGAGTCATTCCATATGGGATGTCCTGGAGCTGTCCAACAGGTCTCAATTGTCCCGCAGAAGGAATCCTTGAAGGGGGAATCCCACAACTCCCAACGTGGGAAAACCTCAATGGCCTCGAGATTCCGCTCCATTCATGAAGTGGCCGTCATGCTCAGAAACTCCAACCTGAGCCAACGTCTGATCCTCGCCCTGACTTCAGATGCATGAGAATTAGGTTCAGATCTGCTGGGGATACCTGCCGTGCCCTCGCCCTGAAACCCAAGTCTAGCTTGTCTTCTCAGACTTCCGTCCTCACACTCCTGGCCCCGAAGCCCTCAAGTTTGGCAATTCCGGACCCACAATGCAGCACTGTGCCTGCCCTCTAGAAAAAAAATTATTGCCTCATGAGCTGCCCAGGCACCTTAAATGAGGGTAAACCTACACAGCACTCGACTTTACCCAAATTATATAGTCTAACCTGGGCACTAATGCACTGTCGAACACAACCTGAGCACGGACCTCCTGACCAACACCCAGAAGCTGACCGCACACTGAGCACATAAAACCCGCCATGGCCTTAGGTCATCATCTCTTCCCTACCTCAGTTTTCAGGTTTCAGAACCTAGACCTTATCTCCAATCACTGCCCAAGGTTGAAGGTGATGCAGAAATCAGAACACCTTCCCCATGGCAAGAAACCTTGTGTTTGGCATGTTGTCCAACGTTCAGTGTGGTTGAAACCAGTGGGGCCCATGAGGCCCCGCCAATGCTCGCGGGGCACATTGGTCACAAACACACATTGTGACCCTCAGGCTGAGCCCAGTCCTCAAGTAAGGCCACTCAGTGGCTGGATGAAGAGATAGCATATTGGGCTTGCCATAGTTCGTGTTGTCCCTTCAGTCTTCCCCACGGCTTTGCTTTGGAATTCCTCTTTTGGTGGGACAACTGAGGTAACAAACCTGAAATGAGTCCTCCCATCCCACAGATTGACGAAAAGCAATTGGGAATCGGGCCAAATCCTCAGAGAGGAAGATTCGTTCATGGCCCATGAGGCCTCCCCGACATTCCACGTCCATCGCTGATACAAAATCCGGAGACAAAAGCCTGAACAAGCGACTCAGTCTCGCACTTTCTTCATATCCTGAAGAGTTCTTCTCATGGTTTGTAGATCGGGCCTGTCATACCTACTTCCCCAAACCTAAGCTGAGTTTGTTTTCAGACAACTGTCCAAACAGCCCTGGCCTACACAACCTACAGGCACAGGCCCCTCGAGCCAAACCTGAGGACTGTACTTGCCCTCTCCAAGGGAATTGTGTGTGCCCATTCCAATGGCCACAACCCTTCTAATAGGATAAACCTCCAAAGTCCCTGATCCATCTCAATTGTGGTGGCTTCCCAGGAAAAACAGGGGCAATCTGAGCCCAAATGAGCACCTCCCTGCACTCAGACCCCTAGACAGATGTCCCCAGAGGTAAAAAGGAAAGAAAAGGCCCCTAGGCACTAATCAGATCCATTGCTTTGGTTTCCAGGCATCTCTCCTCAGAGGCCTGGATTTCAAAAGCAGCATATAGCTGTTTCTTGATTCACACATCAGAAAACATCTCATCTACACATGGGAAACTTGCACGTTGGAGCTGTGTCAAAGCCTCTGTTTAGGAGAACCCTTTAGGGCCCCAGAGCCACCGCTTCATTCCAAGGTCTCCATAGACAAAAAAGCACGTTAGGACCCATCCCCAGGGGAGTCCACTTCAACTCAGCATTTTCGTTAGCTCCCCACAGATCCAGGAGATCTAACCTGTCTTTTTGCTAGGAGACAATTGGAATGCGAGGTGGGCTACCCAGCCATCCATCCTTAGAACCCTGCTCAGAATCATTGGCCTGGAGCCAAACAACAGGTCTCAATTGTCCTGCAGAAGACTCTGCAGTTTGGAGCTTCTCACAACTCCCATAGTGGGAAAACCCCCATGGCCTCGTGATGCCCCCCCATTCATGAAGGGGCCATCATGGACAGAAACTCCAACCTGAGCGATCGTCTGATCCTCGCCCTGACTTCAGATGCACGAGATCTCGATTCAGATCTGTAGATTGTGCCTGCCATGGCCTCACCCAGAAACCTAAGCCTAGCTTGTGTTCAAAGACTTTTGTCGTCAGACTACTGGCCCAGAAGCCCTCCAGTTTGGCAATCCAGAACTACAATGCAGCACTCTTCCTGCCCTCCAGAAGAAAAAAATTGTCCTCTGGGGCGACCCAGTAACCCCAAATGAGGATCAATCTGCACCGACCTTGGCTGTACCCCAAATACATAGGCTGACCAGGGCACTAATGCCCTTTCTGACACAGCCTGAGCCTGGACCCCCTGGACCCTCCCAGACAGCTGGCCGCACACTGAGCACATCGAGCCGCCATGGCCTTAGGTCGTCATCTCTTCCCAACCTCGGTTATCAGGTTTCAGAACCTAGACCTTATCTCCAATCACTGCCCAGGGTTGAAGGTGATGCAGAAATCAGAACTCCTTCCCCATGGCAAGAAACCTTGTGGTTGGCATGTTGTCCAACGTTCAGTGTAGTTGAAACCAGTGTGGCCCATGAGGCCCCGCCCAAGCTCGCGGGCCACATTGGTCACAAACACACATTGTGACGCTCAGGCTGAGCCCAGTCCTCAAGTAAGGCCACTCAGCGGCTGGATGAAGAGATAGAATATTGGGCTTGCCATGCCCCTAGGCCCCAATTTTTAACCATAGTTCGGGATGTCCCTTCAGTCTTCCCCACTGCTTGGCTTTGGAATTCCTCTTTTGGTGGGACACCTGAGGTAACACACATGAAAGGAGACCTCCCATCCCACAGATTGACGAAAAGCAATTGGGAATCGGGCCAAATCCTCAGAGAGGAAGATTCGTCCATGGCCCATGAGGCCTCCCCGACATTCCACGGCCATCGCTGATACAAAATCCAGAGACAAAAGCCTGAGCAAGCGCCTCAGACTCGCACTTTCTTCATATCCTGAAGAGTTCTTCTCATGGTTTGTCGATCGGGCCTGCCATTCCTACGTCCCCAAACCTAAGCTGAGTTTGTGTTTTCAGACTTCTGTCCTCAAAGTCTTGGGCCACACACCCTCCAGGCTGGGCGCCTGGAGCCACACATTAGGACTGTGCCTAACAATCCATGGGAATTCTGCCCATTCCATGGTCCAAAATCGTACAAATTAGGAGAAACCTCCAAAGTCCCTGAGGCCATCCCAATAGTGTAGGTCGCCCGGAGCAAACAAGGGCTGTCTGACACCAGCTGATAATCGACCTCCAC
This sequence comes from Mustela nivalis, assembly GCF_964662115.1. NCBI lineage: Eukaryota > Metazoa > Chordata > Mammalia > Carnivora > Mustelidae > Mustela > Mustela nivalis. The sequence continues at coordinate 265,672 of NW_028135829.1, forward strand.
TCATACCATAGATGGATGTCCCCAGAGAAGAAGATTGAACCAGACAGGACCCTAGGCCAATATAGGATCCATTGCTTTGGGTTACAGGCATGTGTCCTCAAAAGCCTGATTCCAATACGAGCATAGGGGTTTTCCTGAGGCACCCATCAGAACTCATCTCGTCTCCACAAGGAAACCTGTGCATGGGAGCCATGTCCAAAGCTTAGGAGAGTACTTCAGGGTGCCGGTGCCACCGCCCCATTCCAAGGCCCTCATGGACACAAAAACACATTAGGACCCATCCTCAGGAAAGTCCATTTCAACTCCGCCACCCCGGTTGCTCCGACAGAGCCATCAGATCTAAACTGTCTTGTTGCTAGGAGACAATTGGAATGCCAGGCGGGCTTCCCAGGCATCCATCCGAGAACGCAGCTCTGGAGTCATTCCATATGGGATGTCCTGGAGCTGTCCAACAGGTCTCAATTGTCCCGCAGAAGGAATCCTTGAAGGGGGAATCCCACAACTCCCAACGTGGGAAAACCTCAATGGCCTCGAGATTCCGCTCCATTCATGAAGTGGCCGTCATGCTCAGAAACTCCAACCTGAGCCAACGTCTGATCCTCGCCCTGACTTCAGATGCATGAGAATTAGGTTCAGATCTGCTGGGGGTACCTGCCGTGCCCTCGCCCTGAAACCCAAGTCTAGCTTGTCTTCTCAGACTTCCGTCCTCACACTCCTGGCCCCGAAGCCCTCAAGTTTGGCAATTCCGGACCCACAATGCAGCACTGTGCCTGCCCTCTAGAAAAAAAATTATTGCCTCATGAGCTGCCCAGGCACCTTAAATGAGGGTAAACCTACACAGCACTCGACTTTACCCAAATTATATAGTCTAACCTGGGCACTAATGCACTGTCGAACACAACCTGAGCACGGACCTCCTGACCAACACCCAGAAGCTGACCGCACACTGAGCACATAAAACCCGCCATGGCCTTAGGTCATCATCTCTTCCCTACCTCAGTTTTCAGGTTTCAGAACCTAGACCTTATCTCCAATCACTGCCCAAGGTTGAAGGTGATGCAGAAATCAGAACACCTTCCCCATGGCAAGAAACCTCCTGTTTGGCATGTTGTCCAACGTTCAGTGTGGTTGAAACCAGTGGGGCCCATGAGGCCCCGCCAATGCTCGCGGGGCACATTGGTCACAAACACACATTGTGACCCTCAGGCTGAGCCCAGTCCTCAAGTAAGGCCACTCAGTGGCTGGATGAAGAGATAGCATATTGGGCTTGCCATAGTTCGTGTTGTCCCTTCAGTCTTCCCCACGGCTTTGCTTTGGAATTCCTCTTTTGGTGGGACAACTGAGGTAACAAACCTGAAATGAGTCCTCCCATCCCACAGATTGACGAAAAGCAATTGGGAATCGGGCCAAATCCTCAGAGAGGAAGATTCGTTCATGGCCCATGAGGCCTCCCCGACATTCCACGTCCATCGCTGATACAAAATCCGGAGACAAAAGCCTGAACAAGCGACTCAGTCTCGCACTTTCTTCATATCCTGAAGAGTTCTTCTCATGGTTTGTAGATCGGGCCTGTCATACCTACTTCCCCAAACCTAAGCTGAGTTTGTTTTCAGACAACTGTCCAAACAGCCCTGGCCTACACAACCTACAGGCACAGGCCCCTCGAGCCAAACCTGAGGACTGTACTTGCCCTCTCCAAGGGAATTGTGTGTGCCCATTCCAATGGCCACAACCCTTCTAATAGGATAAACCTCCAAAGTCCCTGATCCATCTCAATTGTGGTGGCTTCCCAGGAAAAACAGGGGCAATCTGAGCCCAAATGAGCACCTCCCTGCACTCAGACCCCTAGACAGATGTCCCCAGAGGTAAAAAGGAAAGAAAAGGCCCCTAGGCACTAATCAGATCCATTGCTTTGGTTTCCAGGCATCTCTCCTCAGAGGCCTGGATTTCAAAAGCAGCATATAGCTGTTTCTTGATTCACACATCAGAAAACATCTCATCTACACATGGGAAACTTGCACGTTGGAGCTGTGTCAAAGCCTCTGTTTAGGAGAACCCTTTAGGGCCCCAGAGCCACCGATCATTCCAAGGTCTCCATAGACAAAAAAGCACGTTAGGACCCATCCCCAGGGGAGTCCACTTCAACTCAGCATTTTCGTTAGCTCCCCACAGATCCAGGAGATCTAACCTGTCTTTTTGCTAGGAGACAATTGGAATGCGAGGTGGGCTACCCAGCCATCCATCCTTAGAACCCTGCTCAGAATCATTGGCCTGGAGCCAAACAACAGGTCTCAATTGTCCTGCAGAAGACTCTGCAGTTTGGAGCTTCTCACAACTCCCATAGTGGGAAAACCCCCATGGCCTCGTGATGCCCCCCCATTCATGAAGGGGCCATCATGGACAGAAACTCCAACCTGAGCGATCGTCTGATCCTCGCCCTGACTTCAGATGCACGAGATCTCGATTCAGATCTGTAGATTGTGCCTGCCATGGCCTCACCCAGAAACCTAAGCCTAGCTTGTGTTCAAAGACTTTTGTCGTCAGACTACTGGCCCAGAAGCCCTCCAGTTTGGCAATCCAGAACTACAATGCAGCACTCTTCCTGCCCTCCAGAAGAAAAAAATTGTCCTCTGGGGCGACCCAGTAACCCCAAATGAGGATCAATCTGCACCGACCTTGGCTGTACCCCAAATACATAGGCTGACCAGGGCACTAATGCCCTTTCTGACACAGCCTGAGCCTGGACCCCCTGGACCCTCCCAGACAGCTGGCCGCACACTGAGCACATCGAGCCGCCATGGCCTTAGGTCGTCATCTCTTCCCAACCTCGGTTATCAGGTTTCAGAACCTAGACCTTATCTCCAATCACTGCCCAGGGTTGAAGGTGATGCAGAAATCAGAACTCCTTCCCCATGGCAAGAAACCTTGTGGTTGGCATGTTGTCCAACGTTCAGTGTAGTTGAAACCAGTGTGGCCCATGAGGCCCCGCCCAAGCTCGCGGGCCACATTGGTCACAAACACACATTGTGACGCTCAGGCTGAGCCCAGTCCTCAAGTAAGGCCACTCAGCGGCTGGATGAAGAGATAGAATATTGGGCTTGCCATGCCCCTAGGCCCCAATTTTTAACCATAGTTCGGGATGTCCCTTCAGTCTTCCCCACTGCTTGGCTTTGGAATTCCTCTTTTGGTGGGACACCTGAGGTAACACACATGAAAGGAGACCTCCCATCCCACAGATTGACGAAAAGCAATTGGGAATCGGGCCAAATCCTCAGAGAGGAAGATTCGTCCATGGCCCATGAGGCCTCCCCGACATTCCACGGCCATCGCTGATACAAAATCCAGAGACAAAAGCCTGAGCAAGCGCCTCAGACTCGCACTTTCTTCATATCCTGAAGAGTTCTTCTCATGGTTTGTCGATCGGGCCTGCCATTCCTACGTCCCCAAACCTAAGCTGAGTTTGTGTTTTCAGACTTCTGTCCTCAAAGTCTTGGGCCACACACCCTCCAGGCTGGGCGCCTGGAGCCACACATTAGGACTGTGCCTAACAATCCATGGGAATTCTGCCCATTCCATGGTCCAAAATCGTACAAATTAGGAGAAACCTCCAAAGTCCCTGAGGCCATCCCAATAGTGTAGGTCGCCCGGAGCAAACAAGGGCTGTCTGACACCAGCTGATAATCGACCTCCACTCATACCATAGATGGATGTCCCCAGAGAAGAAGATTGAACCAGACAGGACCCTAGGCCAATATAGGATCCATTGCTTTGGGTTACAGGCATGTGTCCTCAAAAGCCTGATTCCAATACGAGCATAGGGGTTTTCCTGAGGCACCCATCAGAACTCATCTCGTCTCCACAAGGAAACCTGTGCATGGGAGCCATGTCCAAAGCTTAGGAGAGTACTTCAGGGTGCCGGTGCCACCGCCCCATTCCAAGGCCCTCATGGACACAAAAACACATTAGGACCCATCCTCAGGAAAGTCCATTTCAACTCCGCCACCCCGGTTGCTCCGACAGAGCCATCAGATCTAAACTGTCTTGTTGCTAGGAGACAATTGGAATGCCAGGCGGGCTTCCCAGGCATCCATCCGAGAACGCAGCTCTGGAGTCATTCCATATGGGATGTCCTGGAGCTGTCCAACAGGTCTCAATTGTCCCGCAGAAGGAATCCTTGAAGGGGGAATCCCACAACTCCCAACGTGGGAAAACCTCAATGGCCTCGAGATTCCGCTCCATTCATGAAGTGGCCGTCATGCTCAGAAACTCCAACCTGAGCCAACGTCTGATCCTCGCCCTGACTTCAGATGCATGAGAATTAGGTTCAGATCTGCTGGGGATACCTGCCGTGCCCTCGCCCTGAAACCCAAGTCTAGCTTGTCTTCTCAGACTTCCGTCCTCACACTCCTGGCCCCGAAGCCCTCAAGTTTGGCAATTCCGGACCCACAATGCAGCACTGTGCCTGCCCTCTAGAAAAAAAATTATTGCCTCATGAGCTGCCCAGGCACCTTAAATGAGGGTAAACCTACACAGCACTCGACTTTACCCAAATTATATAGTCTAACCTGGGCACTAATGCACTGTCCAACACAACCTGAGCACGGACCTCCTGACCAACACCCAGAAGCTGACCGCACACTGAGCACATAAAACCCGCCATGGCCTTAGGTCATCATCTCTTCCCTACCTCAGTTTTCAGGTTTCAGAACCTAGACCTTATCTCCAATCACTGCCCAAGGTTGAAGGTGATGCAGAAATCAGAACACCTTCCCCATGGCAAGAAACCTCCTGTTTGGCATGTTGTCCAACGTTCAGTGTGGTTGAAACCAGTGGGGCCCATGAGGCCCCGCCAATGCTCGCGGGGCACATTGGTCACAAACACACATTGTGACCCTCAGGCTGAGCCCAGTCCTCAAGTAAGGCCACTCAGTGGCTGGATGAAGAGATAGCATATTGGGCTTGCCATAGTTCGTGTTGTCCCTTCAGTCTTCCCCACGGCTTTGCTTTGGAATTCCTCTTTTGGTGGGACAACTGAGGTAACAAACCTGAAATGAGTCCTCCCATCCCACAGATTGACGAAAAGCAATTGGGAATCGGGCCAAATCCTCAGAGAGGAAGATTCGTTCATGGCCCATGAGGCCACCCCGACATTCCACGTCCATCGCTGATACAAAATCCGGAGACAAAAGCCTGAACAAGCGACTCAGTCTCGCACTTTCTTCATATCCTGAAGAGTTCTTCTCATGGTTTGTAGATCGGGCCTGTCATACCTACTTCCCCAAACCTAAGCTGAGTTTGTTTTCAGACAACTGTCCAAACAGCCCTGGCCTACACAACCTACAGGCACAGGCCCCTCGAGCCAAACCTGAGGACTGTACTTGCCCTCTCCAAGGGAATTGTGTGTGCCCATTCCAATGGCCACAACCCTTCTAATAGGATAAACCTCCAAAGTCCCTGATCCATCTCAATTGTGGTGGCTTCCCAGGAAAAACAGGGGCAATCTGAGCCCAAATGAGCACCTCCCTGCACTCAGACCCCTAGACAGATGTCCCCAGAGGTAAAAAGGAAAGAAAAGGCCCCTAGGCACTAATCAGATCCATTGCTTTGGTTTCCAGGCATCTCTCCTCAGAGGCCTGGATTTCAAAAGCAGCATATAGCTGTTTCTTGATTCACACATCAGAAAACATCTCATCTACACATGGGAAACTTGCACGTTGGAGCTGTGTCAAAGCCTCTGTTTAGGAGAACCCTTTAGGGCCCCAGAGCCACCGCTTCATTCCAAGGTCTCCATAGACAAAAAAGCACGTTAGGACCCATCCCCAGGGGTGTCCACTTCAACTCAGCATTTTCGTTAGCTCCCCACAGATCCAGGAGATCTAACCTGTCTTTTTGCTAGGAGACAATTGGAATGCGAGGTGGGCTACCCAGCCATCCATCCTTAGAACCCTGCTCAGAATCATTGGCCTGGAGCCAAACAACAGGTCTCAATTGTCCTGCAGAAGACTCTGCAGTTTGGAGCTTCTCACAACTCCCATAGTGGGAAAACCCCCATGGCCTCGTGATGCCCCCCCATTCATGAAGGGGCCATCATGGACAGAAACTCCAACCTGAGCGATCGTCTGATCCTCGCCCTGACTTCAGATGCACGAGATCTCGATTCAGATCTGTAGATTGTGCCTGCCATGGCCTCACCCAGAAACCTAAGCCTAGCTTGTGTTCAAAGACTTTTGTCGTCAGACTACTGGCCCAGAAGCCCTCCAGTTTGGCAATCCAGAACTACAATGCAGCACTCTTCCTGCCCTCCAGAAGAAAAAAATTGTCCTCTGGGGCGACCCAGTAACCCCAAATGAGGATCAATCTGCACCGACCTTGGCTGTACCCCAAATACATAGGCTGACCAGGGCACTAATGCCCTTTCTAACACAGCCTGAGCCTGGACCCCCTGGACCCTCCCAGACAGCTGGCCGCACACTGAGCACATCGAGCCGCCATGGCCTTAGGTCGTCATCTCTTCCCAACATCAATTTTCAGGTTTCAGAACCTAGACCTTATCTCCAATCACTGCCCAGGGTTGAAGGTGATGCAGAAATCAGAACTCCTTCCCCATGGCAAGAAACCTTGTGGTTGGCATGTTGTCCAACGTTCAGTGTAGTTGAAACCAGTGTGGCCCATGAGGCCCCGCCCATGCTCGCGGGCCACATTGGTCACAAACACACATTGTGACGCTCAGGCTGAGCCCAGTCCTCAAGTAAGGCCACTCAGCGGCTGGATGAAGAGATAGAATATTGGGCTTGCCATGCCCCTAGGCCCCAATTTTTAACCATAGTTCGGGATGTCCCTTCAGTCTTCCCCACTGCTTGACTTTGGAATTCCTCTTTTGGTGGGACACCTGAGGTAACACACATGAAAGGAGACCTCCCATCCCACAGATTGACGAAAAGCAATTGGGAATCGGGCCAAATCCTCAGAGAGGAAGATTCGTCCATGGCCCATGAGGCCTCCCCGACATTCCACGGCCATCGCTGATACAAAATCCAGAGACAAAAGCCTGAGCAAGCGCCTCAGACTCGCACTTTCTTCATATCCTGAAGAGTTCTTCTCATGGTTTGTCGATCGGGCCTGCCATTCCTACGTCCCCAAACCTAAGCTGAGTTTGTGTTTTCAGACTTCTGTCCTCAAAGTCTTGGGCCACACACCCTCCAGGCTGGGCGCCTGGAGCCACACATTAGGACTGTGCCTAACAATCCATGGGAATTCTGCCCATTCCATTGTCCAAAATCGTACAAATTAGGAGAAACCTCCAAAGTCCCTGAGGCCATCCCAATAGTGTAGGTCGCCCGGAGCAAACAAGGGCTGTCTGACACCAGCTGATAATCGACCTCCACTCATACCATAGATGGATGTCCCCAGAGAAGAAGATTGAACCAGACAGGAACCTAGGCCAATATAGGATCCATTGCTTTGGGTTACAGGCATGTGTCCTCAAAAGCCTGATTCCAATACGAGCATAGGGGTTTTCCTGAGGCACCCATCAGAACTCATCTCGTCTCCACAAGGAAACCTGTGCATGGGAGCCATGTCCAAAGCTTAGGAGAGTACTTCAGGGTGCCGGTGCCACCGCCCCATTCCAAGGCCCTCATGGACACAAAAACACATTAGGACCCATCCTCAGGAAAGTCTATTTCAACTCAGCCACCCCGGTTGCTCCAGCAGAGCCATCAGATCTAAACTGTCTTGTTGCTAGGAGACAATTGGAATGTGAGGCGGGCTTCCCAGGCATCCATCCGCGAACGGTGCTCTGGAGTCATTCCATATGGGATGTCCTGGAGCTGTCCAACAGGTCTCAATTGTCCCGCAGAAGGAATCCTTGAAGGGGGCATCCCACAACTCCCAACGTGGGAAAACCTCAATGGCCCCGAGATTCCGCTCCCTTTATAAAGCGGCCGTCATGCACAGGAACTCCAACCTGAGCCAACGTCTGATCCTCGCCCTGACTTCTGAAGCATGAGATATTGGTTCAGATCTGCAGGGGGTACCTGTCGTGCCCTCGCCCTGAAACCCAAGTCTAGCTTGTATTCTCACACTTCCGTCCTCAAACTCCTGGCCCCGAAGTCCTAAAATTTAGCAATTCCGGACCCACAATGCAGCACTCTGCCGGCCCTCTAGAAAAAAAAAATTATTGCCTCATGAGCTGCCCAGGCACCTTAAATGAGGGTAAACCTACACAGCAGTCGACTTACCCAAATTATATAGTCTAACCTGGGCACTAATGCACTGTCGAACACAACCTGAGCCCGGACCTCCTGACCAACACCCAGAAAGCTGACCACACACTGAGCACATAAAACCCGCCATGGCCTTAGGTCATCATCTCTTCCCTACCTCAGTTTTCAGGCTTCAGAACGGAGACCTTATCTCCAATCACTGCCCAGGGGTGAATGTGATGCAGAAATCAGTACTCCTCCTTACACATGGCAAGAACACTTGTGGTTGGCACGTTGTCCAACGTTCAGTGTAGGAGAAACCAGCATTCACCCTGAGGCCCTCCCATTCTTGAGTGAGACGAGGGCATACACATGCATTGTGACCCTCAGCGTGAGTCCTGTCCTCTAGTAAGTCCTCTCAGTGGCTGGATCATTAGATGTCATAATGGGCTTGACATGTCCCTAGGCCCCAATTTTTAACCAGATTTCTGATTGTCCAGTCGCCCCTCCCCAGGGCTCTACTCTGGAATCCATCATTTATTGGGACACCTGAGGTTAAAAAAGAAAACAACAACAACAACAACAACAACAACAACAACAACAACAAAACGGACTTCTTCCAGCCCACAGAATGACCCCAAACTCTTTGGACGGGGCCAAACCACCAGAGAGTAAGACTCGTCCATTTCCCATAAAATCACCCAGAAATTCCACGACCATGGGTGACACGATATCCAGAGACAAAAACTTGAGCAGGAGACTCACACTCGCCCTTCTTTCAAATCCAGAAGAGTTCTCCTCATGGTCTGTAGATCAGTCCTGCCATACCTATGACCCGAAACATAAGCCGAGTTTGTGTTTTCAGACAACTGTCCAAACAGCCCTGGCCTACACAACCTACAGGCTCAGGCCCCTGGAGCCAAACCTGAGGACTGTACTTACCCTCTCCAAGGGAATTGTGTGTGCCCATTCCAATGGCCACAACCCTTCTAATAGGATAAACCTCCAAAGTCCCTGATCCATCTCAATAGTGGTGGCTTCCCAGGAAAAAAGGGGCAATCTGAGCCCAAATGAGCACCTACCTGCACTCAGACCCATAGACATGTGTCCCCAGAGGTGAAAAGGAAAGAACAGGCCCCTAGGCACTAATCAGATCCATTGCTTTGGTTTCCAGGCATCTCTCCTCACATTCCTGGATTTCAAAAGCAGCATATAGCTGTTTCTTGACTCACCCATCAGAAAACATCTCATCTACACATGGGAAACTTGCACGTTGGAGCTGTGTCAAAGCCTCTGTTTAGGAGAACCCTTTAGGGCCCCAGTGCCACCGCTTCATTCCAAGGTCTCCATAGACACAAAAGCACATTAGGACCCATCCCCAGGGGTGTCCATTTCAACTCAGCGTCCTCGGTTGCTCCCCACAGATCCAGGACATCTAACCTGTCTTGTTGCTAGGAGACAATTGGAATGCGAGGTGGGCTACCCAGCCATCCATCCTTAGAACCCTGCTCAGAATCATTGGCCTGGAGCCAAACAACAGGTCTCAATTGTCCTGCAGAAGACTCTCTGCAGTTTGGAGCTTCTCACAACTCCCATAGTGGGAAAACCCACATGGCCTCGTGATGCCCCCGCCCATTCATGAAGGGGCCATCAGGGACAGAAAACCAACCTGAGCGATCGTCTGATCCTCGCCCTGACTTCAGATGCACGAGATCTCGATTCAGGTCTGTAGATTGTGCCTGCCATGGCCTCACCCAGAAACCTAAGCCTAGCTTGTGTTCTCAGACTTTTGTCGTCAGACTACTGGCCCACAAGCCCACCAGTTTGGCAATCCAGAACTACAATGCAGCACTCTGCCAGCCCTCCAGTAGAAATGCATTGTCCTCTGGGGCTACCCAGTAACCCCAAATGAGGATCAACCTGCACCGACCTTGGCTGTACCCTAAATACATAGGCTGACCAGGGCACTAATGCCCTTTCTGCACAGCCTGAGCCTGGACTCCCTGGCCCGTCCCAGACAGCTGGCCGCACACTGAGCACATTGAGCCTCTGTGGCCTTAGGTCGTCATCTCTTCCCAACCTCGGTTTCCAGGTTTCAGAACCTAGACCGTATGTCCAATCACTGCCCAAGGTTGAAGGTGATGCAGAAATCAGAACTCCTTCCCCATGGCAAGAAACCTTGTGGTTGGCATGTTGTCCAACGTTCAGTGTGGTTGAAACCAGTGTGGCCCATGTGGCCCCGCCCATGCTCGCGGGCCACATTGGTCACAAACACACATTGTGACCCTCAGGCTGAGCCCAGTCCTCAATTAAGGCCACTCAGTGGCTGGATGAAGAGATAGCATATTGGGCTTGCCATGCCCCTAGGCCCCAATTTTAAACCATATTTCGGGATGTCCCTTCAGTCTTCCCCACGGCTTTGCTTTGGAATTCCTCCTTTGGTGGGACACCTGACGTAACAAAACTGAAATGAGTCCTCCCATCCCACAGATTGACGAAGAGCAATTGGGAATCGGGCCAAAACCTCAGAGAGGAAGATTCGTCCATGGCCCATGAGGCCTCCCCGACATTCCACGGCCATCGCTGATACAAAATCCAGAGACAAAAGCCTGAACAAGCGACTCAGTCTCGCACTTTCTTCATATCCTGAAGAGTTCTTCTCATGGTTTGTAGATAGGGCCTGCCATACTTACGTCCCCAAACCTAAGCTGAGTTTGATTTCAGACAACTGTCCAAACAGCCCTGGCCTACACAACCTACGGCCTAAACCCCTGGAACCAAACCTGAGGACTGTACTTGCCCTCTCCAAGGGAATTGTGTGTGCCCATTCCAATGGCCACAACCCTTCTAATAGGATAAACCTCCAAAGTCCCTGATCCATCTCAATAGTGGTGGCTTCCCAGGAAAAATAGGGGCAATCTGTGCTCAACTGAGCACCTACCTGCACTCAGACCCATAGACAGATGTCCCCAGAGGTAAAAAGGAAAGAACAGGCCCCTAGGCACTAATCAGATCCATTGCTTTGGTTTCCAGGCATCTCTCCTCAGAGGCCTGGATTTCAAAAGCAGCATATAGCTGTTTCTTGATTCACCCATCAGAAAAAATCTCATCTACACATGGGAAACTTGCACGTTGGAGCTGTGTCAAAGCCTCTGTTTAGGAGAACCCTTTAGGGCCCCAGTGCCACCGATTCATTCCAAGAACTCCATAGACACAAAAGCACATTAGGACCCATCCTTAGGGGTGTCCATTTCAACTCAGCATCCTCGGTAGCTCCCCACAGATCCAGGAGATCTAACCTGTCTTGTTGCTAGGAGACAATTGGAATGCGAGGTGGGCTACCCAGCCATCCATTCTTAGAACCCTGCTCAGAATCATTGGCCTGAAGCCAAACAACAGGTCTCAATTGTCCTGCAGAAGACTCTCTGCAGTTTGGAGCTTCTCACAACTCCCATAGTGGGAAAACCCCCATGGCCTCGTGATGTCCCCCCCATTCATGAAGGGGCCATCAGGGACAGAAACTCCAACCTGAGCGATCGTCTGATCCTCGCCCTTACTTCAGATGCATGAGATCTCGATTCAGGTCTGTAGATTGTGCCTGCCATAGCCTCACCCAGAAAGCTAAGCCTAGCTTGTGTTCTCAGACATTTGTCGTCAGACTACTGGCCCACAAGCCCTCCATTTGGCAATCCAGAACTACAATGCAGCACTCTCTCTGCCCTCCAGAAGAAAAACATTGTCTTCTGGGGATACCCAGTAACCCCAAATGAGGATCAACCTGCACCGACCTTGGCTGTACCCCAAATACATAGGCTGACCAGGGCACTAATGCCCTTTCTGACACAGCCTGAGCCTGGACCCCCTGTCCCTCCCAGACAGCTGGCCGCACACTGAGCACATCCAGCCGCCATGGCCTTAGGTCGTCATTCTCCCAACCTCGGTTTTCAGGTTTCAGAACCTAGACCTTATCTCCAATCACTGCCCAGGGTTGAAGGTGATGCAGAAATCAGAACTCCTTCCCCATGGCAAGAAACCTTGTGGTTGGCATGTTGTCCAACGTTCAGTGTCTTTGAAACCAGTGTGGCCCATGAGGTCCCGCCCATGCTCGCGGGCCACATTGGTCACAAACACACATTGTGACCCTCAGGCTGAGCCCAGTCCTCAAGTAAGGCCACTCAATGGTTGGATGAAGATATAGCTATTGGGCTTGCCACGCCCCTAGGCCCCAACTTTTAACCATATTTCGGGATGTCCCTTCAGTCTTCCCCACGGCTTGGATTTGGAATTCCTCTTTTGGTGGGACACCTGAGGTAACAAACCTGAAAGGATACCTCCCATCCCACAGAATGACTAAAAGCAATTGGGAATCGGGCTAAATCCTCAGAGAGGAAGATTCGTCCATGGCCCATGAGGCCTCCCCGACATTCCACGGCCATCGCTGATACAAAATCCAGAGACAAAAGCCTGAGCAAGCGCCTCATACTCGCACTTTCTTCATATCCTGAAGAGTTCTTCTCATGGTTTGTCGATCGGGCCTGCCATACCTACGTCCCCAAACCTAAGCTGAGTTTCTGTTTTCAGACTTCTTTCCTCAAAATCTTGGGCTCCACACCCTCCAGGCTGGGCGCCTGGAGCCACACATTAGGACTTGCCTACCAATCCATGTGAATTCTGCCCATTTCATGGTCCAAAATCGTACAAATTAGGAGAAACCTCCAAAATCCTTGAGGCCATCCCAATAGTGTAGGTCGCCCGGAGCAAACAAGGGCTGTCTGACACCAGCTGATAATCGACCTCCACTCATACCATAGATGGATGTCCCCAGAGAAGAAGATTGAACCAGACAGGACCCTAGGCCATAATAGGATCCATTGCTTTGGGTTACAGGCATGTGTCCTCAAAAGCCTGATTCCAATACGAGCATAGGGGTTTTCCTGAGGCACCCATCAGAACTCATCTCGTCTCCACAAGGAAACCTGTGCATGGGAGCCATGTCCAAAGCTTAGGAGAGTACTTGAGGGTCCCGGTGCCACCGCCCCATTCCAAGGCCCACATGGACACAAAAACACATTAGGACCCATCCTCAGGAAAGTCCATTTCAACTCAGCCACCCCGGTTGCTCCGGCAGAGCCATCAGATCTAAACTGTCTTGTTGCTAGGAGACAATTGGAATTCGAGGCGGGCTTTCAAGGCATCCATCCGCGAATGGTGTTCTAGAGTATTTCCTTATGGGATGTCCTGGAGCTGTCCAACAGGTCTCAATTGTCCCGCAGAAGGAATCCTTGAAGGGGGCATCCCACAACTCCCAACGTGGGAAAACCTCAATTGCCCCGAGATTCGGCTCCCTTCATGAAGCGGCCGTCATACACAGGAACTCCAACCTGAGCCAACGTCTGATCCTCGCCCGGACTTCAGAAGCATGAGATATTGGTTCAGATCTGCAGGGCGTACCTGCCTTGCCTTTGCCCTGAAACCCAAGTCTAGCTTGTCTTCTCACACTTCCGTCCTCACACTCCTGGCCCCGAAGTCCTAAAATTTGGCAATTCCGGACACACAATGCATCACTCTACCGGACCTCTAGAAAAAAAAAAAAATTATTGCCTCATGAGCTGCCCAGGCACCTTAAATGAGGGTAAACCTACACAGCACTCGACCTTACCCAAATTATATAGTCTAACCTGGGCACTAATGCACTGTCGAAGACAACCTAAGCTCGGACCTCCTGACCAACACCCAGAAAGCTGACCGCACACTGAGCACATAAAACCCGCCATGGCCTTAGGTCATCATCTCTTCCCTACCTCAGTTTTCAGGCTTCAGAACCGAGACCTTATCTCCAATCACTGCCCAGGGGTGAATGTGATGCAGAAATCAGCACTCCTCCTTACCCATGACAAGAACCCTTGTGGTTGGCACGTTGTCCAACGTTCAGTGTAGGAGAAACCAACATTCACCCTGAGGCCTCGCCCATTCTTGAGTGGGACGAGGGCATACACACGCATTGTGACCCTCAGCATGAGTCCTGTCCTCTAGTAAGTCCTCTCAGTGGCTGGAACATTAGATGTCATAATGGGCTTGACATGTCCCTAGGCCCCAATTTTTAACCAGATTTCTGATTGTCCAGTCGCCCCTCCCCAGGGCTCTACTCTGGAATCCCTCATTTAGTGGGACACCTGAGGTTAAAAAAGAAAACAAGAACAACAACAACAACAACAACAAAAAAACGGACTTCTTCCATCCCCAGAATGACCCCAAACTCTTTGAACGGGGCCGGAACTCCAGAGAGTAAGACTCGTCCATTTCCCATGAAGTCACCCAGAAATTCCACGACCATGAGTGACACGATATCCAGATACAAAAACTTGAGCAGGAGCCTCACACTCGCCCTTCTTTCAAATCCAGAAGAGTTCTCCTCATGGTCTGTAGATCAGTCCTGCCATACCTATGACCCGAAACATACGCCGAGTTTGTGTTTTCAGACAACTGTCCAAACAGTCCTGGCCTGCACAACTTACAGGCTCAGGCCCCTGGAGCCAAACCTGAGGACTGTACTTGCCCTCTCCAAGGGAATTGTGTGTGCCCATTCCAATGGCCACAACCCTTCTAATAGGATAAACCTCCAAAGTCCCTGATCCATCTCAATAGTGGTGGCTTCCCAGGAAAAACAGGGGCAATCTGAGCCCTACAGAGCACCTACCTGCACTCAGACCCATAGACAGATGTCTCCAGAGGTAAAAAGGAAAGAACAGGCCCCTAGGCACTAATCAGATCCATTGCTTTGGTTTCCAGGCATCTCTCCTCAGAGGCCTGGATTTCAAAAGCAGCATATAGCTGTTTCTTGACTCACCCATCAGAAAACATCTCATCTACACATGGGAAACTTGCACGTTGGAGCTGTGTCAAAGCCTCTGTTTAGGAGAACCCTTTAGGGCCCCAGTGCCACCGCTTCATTCCAAGGTCTCCATAGACACAAAAGCACATTAGGACCCATCCCCAGGGGTGTCCATTTCAACTCAGCGTCCTCGGTTGCTCCCCACAGATCCAGGACATCTAACCTGTCTTGTTGTTAGGAGACAATTGGAATGTGAGGTGGGCAACCCAGCCATCCATCCTTAGAACCCTGCTCAGAATCATTGGCCTGGAGCCAAAAAACAGGTCTCAATCGTCCTGCAGAAGACTCTCTGCAGTTTGGAGCTTCTCACAACTCCCATCATGGGAAAACACCCATGGCCTCGTGATGCTCCCCCATTCATGAAGGGGCCATCAGGGACAGAAACTCCAACCTGAGCGATCGTCTGATCCTCGCCCTGACTTCAGATGCTCGAGATCTCGATTCAGATCTGTAGATTGTGCCTGCCATGGCCTCACCCAGAAACCTAAGCCTAGCTTGTGTTCTCAGACTTTTGTCGTCAGACTACTGGCCCACAAGCCCTCACGTTTGGCAATCCAGAACTACAATGCAGCACTCTGCCGGCCCTCCTGAAGAAAAACATTGTCCTCTGGGGCTACCCAGTAACCCCAAATGAGGATCAACCTGCACCGACCTTGGCTGTACCCCAAATACATAGGCTGACCAGGGCACTAATGCCCTTTCTGACACAGCCTGAGCCTGGACCCCCTGGACCCTCCCAGACAGCTGGCCGCACACTGAGCACATCGAGCCGCCATGGCCTTAGGTCGTCATCTCTTCCCAACCTCGATTTTCAGGTTTCAGAACCTAGACCTTATCTCCAATCACTGCCCAGGGTTGAAGGTGATGCAGAAATCAGAACTCCTTAACCATGGCAAGAGACCTTGTGGTTGGCAGGTTGTCCAACGTTCAGTGTAGTTGAAACCAGTGTGGCCCATGAGTCCCCGCCCATGCTCGCGGGCCACATTGGTCACAAACACACATTGTGACGCTAAGACTGAGCCCAGTCCTCAAGTAAGGCCACTCAGCGGCTGGATGAAGAGATAGAATATTGGGCTTGCCATGCCCCTAGGCCCCAATTTTTAACCATAGTTCGGGTTGACCCTTCAGTCTTCCCCACGGCTTGGCTTTGGAATTCCTCTTTTGGTGTGACACCTGAGGTAACAAAACTGAAATGAGTCCTCCCATCCCACAGATTGACGAAAAGCAATTGGGAATCGGGCCAAATCCTCAGAGAGGAAGATTCGTCCATGGCCCATGAGGCCTCCCCGACAATCCACGGCCATCGCTGATACAAAATCCAGAGACAAAAGCCTGAGCAAGCGCCTCAGACTCGCACTTTCTTCATATCCTGAAGAATTCTTCTCATGGTTTGTAGATCGGGCCTGCCATACCTACGTCCCCAAACCTAAGCTGAGTTTGTGTTTTCAGACTTATGTCCTCAAAGTCTTGGGCCCCACACCCTCCAGGCTGCCCCTGGAGCCACACATTAGGACTGTGCCTACCAATCCATGGGAATTCTGCCCATTCCATGGTCCAAAATCGTACAAATTAGGAGAAACCTCCAAAGTCCCTGAGGCCATCCCAATTGTGTAGGTCGCCCAGAACAAACAAGGGCTGTCTGTCACCAGCTGAATACCGACCTCCACTCATACCATAGATGGATGTCCCCAGAGAAGAAGATTGAACCAGACAGGACCCTAGGCCATATTAGGATCCATTGCTTTGGGTTCCAGGCATGTGTCCTCAAAAACCTGATTCCAATACGAGCATAGGGGTTTTCCTGAGGCGCCCATCAGAACTCATCTCGTCTCCACAAGGAAACCTGTGTATGGGAGCCATGTCCAAAGCTTAGAAGAGTACTTCAGGGTCCCGGTGCCACCGCCACATTCCAAGGCCCTCATGGACACAAAAACACATTAGGACCCATCCTCAGGAAAGTCCATTTCAACTCAGCCACCCCGGTTGCTCCGGCAGAGCCATCAGATCTAAACTGTCTTGTTGCTAGGAGACAATTGGAATGCGAGGAGGGCTTCCCAGGCATCCATCCGCGAACGGTGCTCTGGAGTCATTCCATATGGGATGTCCTGGAGCTGTCCAACAGGTCTCAATTGTCCCGCAGAAGGAATCCTTGAAGGGGGCATCCCACAACTCCCAACGTGGGAAAACCTCAATGGCCTCGAGATTCCGCTCCCTTCATGAAGCGGCCGTATGCTCAGAAACTCCAACCTGAGCCAACGTCTGATCTTCGCCCTACTTCAGTTGCATGAGATATAGGTTCAGATCTGCAGGGGGTACCTGCCGAGCCCTCGCCCTGAAACCCAAGTCTAGCTTGTCTTCTCAGACTCCGTCCTCACACTCCTGGCCCCAAAGCCCTCAAGTTTGGCAATTCCGGACCCACAATGCAGCACTCTGCTTGCCATCTAGAAAAAAATTTATTGCCTCATGAGCTGCCCAGGCACCTTAAATGAGGTTAAACCTACACAGCACTCGACTTACCCAAATTATATAGTCTAACCTGGGCACTAATGCACTGTGAAACACAACCTGAGCACGGACCTCCTAACCAACACCCAGAAAGCTGACCGCACACGGAGCACATAAAACCCGCCATGGCCTTAGGTCATCATCTCTTCCCTAACTCAGTTTTCAGGCTTCAGAACCGAGACCTTATCTCCAATAACTGCCCAGGGGTGAGTGTGATGCAGAAATCAGAAGTCCTCCTACCCATGGCAAGAATCCTTGTGGTTGGCACGTTGTCCAACATTCAGTGTAGGAGAAACCAGCATTCACCCTGAGGCCCCGCCCATTCTGGAGTGCGACGAGGGCATACACACGCATTGTGACCCCCAGCATGAGTCCTGTCCTCTAGTAAGTCCTCTCAGTGGCTGGACCATTAGATGTCATAATGGGCTTGACATGTCCCTAGGCCCCAATTTTTAACCAGATTTCTGATTGTCCAGTCGCCCCTCCCCAGGGCTCTACTCTGGAATCCATCATTTGGTGGGACACCTGAGGTTAAAAAAGAAAAAAACAACAACAACAAAAAAAAAAAAAAAAAACGGACTTCTTCCAGCCCACAGAATGACCGCAAACTCTTTGGACGGGGCCAAACCACCAGAGAGTAAGACTCGTCCATTTCCCATGAAGTCACCCAGAAATTCCACGACCATGAGTGACACGATATCCAGAGACAAAAACTTGAGCAGAGCCTCACACTCGCCCTTCTTTCCAATCCCGAAGAGTTCTCCTCATGGTCTGTAGATCAGTCCTGCCATACCTATGACCCGAAACATAAGCCGAGTTTGTGTTTTCAGACAACTGTCCAAACAGCCCTGGCCTACACAACCTACAGGCTCAGGCCCCTGGAGCCAAACCTGAGGACAGTACTTGCCCTTTCCAAGGGAATTGTGTGTGCCCATTCCAATGGCCACAACCCTTCTAATAGGATAAACCTCCAAAGTCCCTGATCCATCTCAATAGTGGTGGCTTCCCAGGAAAAACAGGGGCAATCTGAGCCCAACTGAGCACCTACCTGCACTCAGACCCATAGACAGATGTCCCCAGAGGTAAAAAGGAAAGAACAGGCCCCTAGGCACTAATCAGATCCATTGCTTTGGTTTCCAGGCATCTCTCCTCAGAGGCCTGGATTTCAAAAGCAGCATATAGCTGTTTCTTGACTCACCCATCAGAAAACATCTCATCTACACATGGAAAAATTGCACGTTGGAGCTGTGTCAAAGCCTTTGTTTTGGAGAACCCTTTAGGGCCCCAGTGCCACCGCTTCATTCCAAGGTCTCCATAGACACAAAAGCACATTAGGACCCATCCCCAGGGGTGTCCATTTCAACTCAGCGTCCTCGGTTGCTCCCCACAGATCCAGGACATCTAACCTGTCTTGTTGGTAGGAGACAATTGGAATGCGAGGTGGGCTACCCAGCCATCCATCCTTAGAACCCTGCTCAGAATCATTGGCCTGGAGCCAAACAACAGGTCTTAAGTGTCCTGCAGAAGACTCTCTGCAGTTTGGAGCTTCTCACAACTCCCCTCGTGGGAAAACACCCATGGCCTCGGGATGCCCCCCCCCATTCATGAAGGGGCCATCAGGGACAGAAACTCCAACCTGAGCGATCCTCTGATCCTCGCCTTGACTTCAGAAGTACGAGATCTCGATTCAGGTCTGTACATTGTGCTTGCCATGGCCTCACCCAGAAACCTAAGCCTAGCTTGTGTTCTCAGACTTTTGTCGTCAGACTACTGGCCCAGAAGCACTCCAGTTTGGCAATCCAGAACTACAATGCAGCACTCTGCCGGCCCTCCAGAAGAAAAACATTGTCCTCTGGGGCTACCCAGAAAACCCAAATGAGGATCAACCTGCACCGACCTTGGCTGTACCCCAAATATATAGGCTGACCAGGGCATTAATGCCATTTCTGACACAGCCTGAGCCTGGACTCCCTGGCCCGTCCCAGACAGCTGGTCCCACACTGAGCACATCCAGCCTCCGTGGCCTTAATCGTCATTTCTTCCCAACCTCGGTTTCCAGGTTTCAGAACCTTGGCCTTATCTCCAATCACTGCCCAAGGTTGAAGGTGATGCAGAAATCAGAACTCCTTCCCCATGGCAAGAAACCTTGTGGTTGGCATGTTGTCCAACGTTCAGTGTGGTTGAAACCAGTGTGGCCCATGAGGCCCCGCCCATGCTCACAGGCCACATTGGTCACAAACACATATTGTGACCCTCAGGCTGAGCCCAGTCCTCAAGTAAGGCCACTCAGTGGCTGGATGAAGAGATAGCATATTGGGCTTGCCATAGTTCGCGTTGTCCCTTCAGTCTTCCCCACGGCTTTGCTTTGGAATTCCTCTTTTGGTGGGACACCTGAGGTAACAAACCTGAAATGAGTCCACCGATCCCACAGATTGACGAAAAGCAATTGGGAATCGGGCCATATCCTCAGAGAGGAAGATTCGTTCATGGCCCCTGAGGCCTCCCCGACATTCCACGGCCATCGCTGATACAAAATCCAGAGACAAAAGCCTGAACAAGCGACTCAGTCTCGCACTTTCTTCATATCCTGAAGAGTTCTTCTCATGGTTTGTAGATCGGGCCTGCTATACCTACTTCCCCAAACCTAAGCTGAGTTTGTTTTCAGACAACTGTCCAAACAGCCCTGGCCTACACAACCTACAGGCTCAGGCCCCTGGAGCCAAACCTGAGGACTGTACTTGCCCTCTCGAAGGGAATTGTTTGTGCCCATTCCAATGGCCACAACCCTCTAAAAGGATAAACCTCCAAAGTCCCTGATCCATCTCAATAGTGGTGGCTTCCCAGGAAAAACAGGGGCAATCTGAGCCCAAATGAGCACCTACCTGCACTCAGACCCCTAGACAGATGTCCCCAGAGGTAAAAAGGAAAGAACAGGCCCTTAGGCACTAATCAGATACATTGCTTTGCTTTCCAGGCATCTCTCCTCAGAGGCCTGGATTTCAAAAGCAGCATATAGCTGTTTCTTGATTCACCCATCAGAAAACATCTTATCTACACATGGGAAACTTGCACGTTGGAGCTGTGTCAAAGCCTCTGTTTAGGAGAACCCTTTAGGGCCCCAGTGCCACCGCTTCATTCCAAGGTCTCCATAGACACAAAAGCACGTTAGGACCCATCTCCAGGGGTGTCCACTTCAACTCAGCATCCTCGTTAGCTCCCGACAGATCCAGGAGATCTAACCTGTCTTTTTGCTAGGAGACAATTGGAATGCGAGGTGGGCTACCCAGCCATCCATCCTTAGAACCCTGCTCAGAATCATTGGCCTGGAGCCAAACAACAGGTCTCAATTGTCCTGCAGAAGACTCTCTGCAGTTTGGAGCTTCTCACAACTCCCCTCGTGGGAAAACACCCAAGGCCTCTTGATGCCCCCCCCCATTCATGAAGGGGCCATCAGGGACAGAAACTCCAACCTGAGCGATCGTCTGATCCTCGCCCTGACTTCAGATGCTCGAGATCTCGATTCAGATCTGTAGATTGTGCCTGCCATGGCCTCACCCAGAAACCTAAGCCTAGCTTGTTTTCTCAGACTTTTGTCGTCAGACTACTGGCCCACAAGCACTCCAGTTTGGCAATCCAGAACTACAATGCAGCACTCTGCCGGCCCTCCAGAAGAAAAACATTGTCCTCTGGGGCTACCCAGTAACCCCAAATGAGGATCATTCTGCACTGACCTTGGCTGTACCCCAAATACATAGGCTGACCAGGGCACTAATGCCCTTTCTGACACAGCCTGAGCCTGGACCCCCTGGACCCTCCCAGACAGCTGGCCGCACACTGAGCACATCGAGCCGCCATGGCCTTAGGTCGTCATCTCTTCCCAACCTCGGTTTTCAGGTTTCAGAACCTAGACATTATCTCCAATCACTGCCCAGGGTTGAAGGTGATGCAGAAATCAGAACTCCTTCCCCATGGCAAGAAACCTTGTGGTTGGCATGTTGTCCAACGTTCAGTGTAGTTGAAACCAGTGTGGCCCATGAGGCCCCGCCCATGCTCGCGGGCCACATTGGTCACAAACACACATTGTGACGCTCAGGCTGAGCCCAGTCCTCAAGTAAGGCCACTCAGAGGCTGGATGAAGAGATAGAATATTGGGCTTGCCATGCCCCTAGGCCCCAATTTTTAACCATAGTTCGGGTTGACCCTTCAGTCTTCCCCACGGCTTGGCTTTGGAATTCCTCTTTTGGTGGGACACCTGAGGTAACAAAACTGAAATGAGTCCTCCCATCCCACAGATTGACGAAAAGCAATTGGGAATCGGGCCAAATCCTCAGAGAGGAAGATTCGTCCATGGCCCATGAGGCCTCCCCGACATTCCACGGCCATCGCTGATACAAAATCCAGAGACATAAGCCTGAGCAAGCGCCTCAGACTCGCACTTTCTTCATATCCTGAAGAGTTCTTCTCATGGTTTGTAGATCGGGCCTGCCATAACTACGTCCCCAAACCTAAGCTGAGTTTGTGTTTTCAGACTTCTGTCCTCAAAGTCTTGGGCCCCACACCCTCCAGGCTGGGCCCCTGGAGCCACACATTAGGACTGTGCCTACCAATCCATGGGAATTATGCCCATTCCATTGTCCAAAATCGTACAAATTAGGAGAAACCTCCAAAGTCCCTGAGGCCATCACAATAGTTTAGGTCGCCCGGAACAAACAAGGGCTGTCTGACACCAGCTGATAATCGACCTCCACTCATACCATAGATGGATGTCCCCAGAGTAGAAGATTGAACCAGACAGGACCCTAGGCCATAATAGGATCCATTGCTTTGGGTTACAGGCATGTGTCCTCAAAAGCCTGATTCCAATACGAGCATAGGGGTTTTCCTGAGGCACCCATCAGAACTCATCTCGTCTCCACAAGGAAACCTGTGCATGGGAGCCATGTCCAAAGCTTAGGAGAGTACTTCAGGGTCCCGGTGCCACCGCCCCATTCCAAGGCCCTCATGGACACAAAAACACATTAGGACCCATCCGCAGGAAAGTCCATTTCAACTCAGCCACCCCGGTTGCTCCGGCAGAGCCAGCAGATATAAACTTTGTTGTTGCTCGGAGACAATTGGAATGCAAGGCAGGCTTCCCAGGCATCCATCCGCGAACGGTGCTCTGGAGTCATTCCATATGGGATGTCCTGGTGCTGTCCAACAGGTCTCAATTGTCCCACAGAAGGAATCCTTGAAGGGGGAATCCCACAACTCCCAACGTGGGAAAACCTCAATGGCCTCGAGATTCCGTTCCCTTCATGAAGTGGCCGTCATGCTCAGAAACTCCAACCTGAGCCAACGTCTGATCCTCGCCCTGACTTCAGGTGCTAGAGATATTGGTTCAGATCTGCAGGGGGTACCTGCCGTGCCCTCGCCTTGAAACCCAAGTCTAGCTTGTCTTCTCAGACTTCCGTCCTCACACTCCTGGCCCCGAAGCCCTCAAGTTTGGCAATTCCGGACCCACAATGCAGCACTGTGCCTGCCCTCTAGAAAAAAAATTATTGCCTCATGAGCTGCCCAGGCACCTTAAATGAGGTTAAACCTACACAGTACTCGACTTTACCCAAATTATATAGTCTAACCTGGGCACTAATGCACTGTGAAACACAACCTGAGCACGGACCTCCTAACCAACACCCAGAAAGCTGACCGCACACTGAGCACATAAAAGCCGCCATGGCCTTAGGTCATCATCTCTTCCCTAACTCAGTTTTCAGGCTTCAGAACCGAGACCTTATCTCCAATAACTGCCCAGGGGTGAGTGTGATGCAGAAATCAGAAGTCCTCCTACCCATGGCAAGAACCCTTGTGGTTGGCACGTTGTCCAACATTCAGTGTAGGAGAAACCAGCATTCACCCTGAGGCCCCGCCCATTCTGGAGTGCGACGAGGGCATACACACGCATTGTGACCCCCAGCATGAGTCCTGTCCTCTAGTAAGTCCTCTCAGTGGCTGGACCATTAGATGTCATAATGGGCTTGACATGTCCCTAGGCCCCAATTTTTAACCAGATTTCTGATTGTCCAGTCGCCCCTCCCCAGGGCTCTACTCTGGAATCCATCATTTGGTGGGACACCTGAGGTTAAAAAAGAAAAAAACAACAACAACAACAACAAAAAAAAAACGGACTTCTTCCAGCCCACAGAATGACCGCAAACTCTTTGGACGGGGCCAAACCACCAGAGAGTAAGACTCGTCCATTTCCCATGAAGTCACCCAGAAATTCCACGACCATGAGTGACACGATATCCAGAGACAAAAACTTGAGCAGAGCCTCACACTCGCCCTTCTTTCCAATCCCGAAGAGTTCTCCTCATGGTCTGTAGATCAGTCCTGCCATACCTATGACCCGAAACATAAGCCGAGTTTGTGTTTTCAGACAACTGTCCAAACAGCCCTGGCCTACACAACCTACAGGCTCAGGCCCCTGGAGCCAAACCTGAGGACAGTACTTGCCCTTTCCAAGGGAATTGTGTGTGCCCATTCCAATGGCCACAACCCTTCTAATAGGATAAACCTCCAAAGTCCCTGATCCATCTCAATAGTGGTGGCTTCCCAGGAAAAACAGGGGCAATCTGAGCCCAACTGAGCACCTACCTGCACTCAGACCCATAGACAGATGTCTCCAGAGGTAAAAAGGAAAGAACAGGCCCCTAGGCACTAATCAGATCCATTGCTTTGGTTTCCAGGCATCTCTCCTCAGAGGCCTGGATTTCAAAAGCAGCATATAGCTGTTTCTTGACTCACCCATCAGAAAACATCTCATCTACACATGGAAAAATTGCACGTTGGAGCTGTGTCAAAGCCTTTGTTTTGGAGAACCCTTTAGGGCCCCAGTGCCACCGCTTCATTCCAAGGTCTCCATAGACACAAAAGCACATTAGGACCCATCCCCAGGGGTGTCCATTTCAACTCAGCGTCCTCGGTTGCTCCCCACAGATCCAGGACATCTAACCTGTCTTGTTGCTAGGAGACAATTGGAATGCGAGGTGGGCTACCCAGCCATCCATCCTTAGAACCCTGCTCAGAATCATTGGCCTGGAGCCAAACAACAGGTCTTAAGTGTCCTGCAGAAGACTCTCTGCAGTTTGGAGCTTCTCACAACTCCCATCCTGGGAAAACACCCATGGCCTCGTGATGGCCCCCCCCATTCATGAAGGGGCCATCAGGGACAGAAACTCCAACCTGAGCGATCGACTGATCCTCGCCCTGACTTCAGATGCACGAGATCTCGATTCAGGTCTGTAGATTGTGCCTGCCATGGCCTCACCCAGAAACCTAAGCCTAGCTTGTGTTCTCAGACTTTTGTCGTCAGACTACTGGCCCACAAGCCCTCCAGTTTGGCAATCCAGAACTACAATGCAGCACTCTGCCGGCCCTCCAGAAGAAAAACATTGTCCTCTGGGGCTACCCAGTAACCCCAAATGAGGATCAACCTGCTCCGACCTTGGCTGTACCCCAAATACATAGGCTGACCAGGGCACTAATGCCCTTTCTGACACAGCGTGAGCCTGGACCCCCTGGACCCTCCCAGACAGCTGGCCGCACACTGAGCACATCGAGCCGCCATGGCCTTAGGTCGTCATCTCTTCCCAACCTCGGTTTTCAGGTTTCAGAACCTAGACCTTATCTCCAATCACTGCCCAGGGTTGAAGGTGATGCAGAAATCAGAACTCCTTCCCCATGGCAAGAAACCTTGTGGTTGGCATGTTGTCTAACGTTCAGTGTAGTTGAAACCAGTGTGGCCCATGAGGCCCCGCCCATGCTCGCGGGCCACATTGGTCACAAACAAACATTGTGACGCTCAGGCTGAGCCCAGTCCTCAAGTAAGGCCACTCAGCGGCTGGATGAAGAGATAGAATATTGGGCTTGCCATGCCCCTAGGCCCCAATTTTTAACCATAGTTTGGGTTGACCCTTCAGTCTTCCCCACGGCTTGGCTTTGGAATTCCTCTTTTGGTGGGACACCTGAGGTAACAAAACTGAAATGAGTCCTCCCATCCCACAGATTGACGAAAAGCAATTGGGAATCGGGCCAAATCCTCAGAGAGGAAGATTCGTCCATGGCCCATGAGGCCTCCCCGACATTCCACGGCCATCGCTGATAAAAAAACCAGAGACAAAAGCCTGAGCAAGCGCCTCAGACTCGCACTTTCTTCATATCCTGAAGAGTTCTTCTCATGGTTTGTCGATCGGGCCTGCCATTCCTACGTCCCCAAACCTAAGCTGAGTTTGTGTTTTCAGACTTCTGTCCTCAAAGTCTTGGGCCACACACCCTCCAGGCTGGGCGCCTGGAGCCACACATTAGGACTGTGCCTAACAATCCATGGGAATTCTGCCCATTCCATGGTCCAAAATCGTACAAATTAGGAGAAACCTCCAAAGTCCCTGAGGCCATCCCAATAGTGTAGGTCGCCCGGAGCAAACAAGGGCTGTCTGACACCAGCTGATAATCGACCTCCACTCATACCATAGATGGATGTCCCCAGAGAAGAAGATTGAACCAGACAGGACCCTAGGCCAATATAGGATCCATTGCTTTGGGTTACAGGCATGTGTCCTCAAAAGCCTGATTCCAATACGAGCATAGGGGTTTTCCTGAGGCACCCATCAGAACTCATCTCGTCTCCACAAGGAAACCTGTGCATGGGAGCCATGTCCAAAGCTTAGGAGAGTACTTCAGGGTGCCGGTGCCACCGCCCCATTCCAAGGCCCTCATGGACACAAAAACACATTAGGACCCATCCTCAGGAAAGTCCATTTCAACTCCGCCACCCCGGTTGCTCCGACAGAGCCATCAGATCTAAACTGTCTTGTTGCTAGGAGACAATTGGAATGCCAGGCGGGCTTCCCAGGCATCCATCCGAGAACGCAGCTCTGGAGTCATTCCATATGGGATGTCCTGGAGCTGTCCAACAGGTCTCAATTGTCCCGCAGAAGGAATCCTTGAAGGGGGAATCCCACAACTCCCAACGTGGGAAAACCTCAATGGCCTCGAGATTCCGCTCCATTCATGAAGTGGCCGTCATGCTCAGAAACTCCAACCTGAGCCAACGTCTGATCCTCGCCCTGACTTCAGATGCATGAGAATTAGGTTCAGATCTGCTGGGGATACCTGCCGTGCCCTCGCCCTGAAACCCAAGTCTAGCTTGTCTTCTCAGACTTCCGTCCTCACACTCCTGGCCCCGAAGCCCTCAAGTTTGGCAATTCCGGACCCACAATGCAGCACTGTGCCTGCCCTCTAGAAAAAAAATTATTGCCTCATGAGCTGCCCAGGCACCTTAAATGAGGGTAAACCTACACAGCACTCGACTTTACCCAAATTATATAGTCTAACCTGGGCACTAATGCACTGTCGAACACAACCTGAGCACGGACCTCCTGACCAACACCCAGAAGCTGACCGCACACTGAGCACATAAAACCCGCCATGGCCTTAGGTCATCATCTCTTCCCTACCTCAGTTTTCAGGTTTCAGAACCTAGACCTTATCTCCAATCACTGCCCAAGGTTGAAGGTGACGCAGAAATCAGAACACCTTCCCCATGGCAAGAAACCTTGTGTTTGGCATGTTGTCCAACGTTCAGCGTGGTTGAAACCAGTGGGGCCCATGAGGCCCCGCCAATGCTCGCGGGGCACATTGGTCACAAACACACATTGTGACCCTCAGGCTGAGCCCAGTCCTCAAGTAAGGCCACTCAGTGGCTGGATAAAGAGATAGCATATTGGGCTTGCCATAGTTCGTGTTGTCCCTTCAGTCTTCCCCACGGCTTTGCTTTGGAATTCCTCTTTTGGTGGGACAACTGAGGTAACAAACCTGAAATGAGTCCTCCCATCCCACAGATTGACGAAAAGCAATTGGGAATCGGGCCAAATCCTCAGAGAGGAAGATTCGTTCATGGCCCATGAGGCCTCCCCGACATTCCACGTCCATCGCTGATACAAAATCCGGAGACAAAAGCCTGAACAAGCGACTCAGTCTCGCACTTTCTTCATATCCTGAAGAGTTCTTCTCATGGTTTGTAGATCGGGCCTGTCATACCTACTTCCCCAAACCTAAGCTGAGTTTGTTTTCAGACAACTGTCCAAACAGCCCTGGCCTACACAACCTACAGGCACAGGCCCCTCGAGCCAAACCTGAGGACTGTACTTGCCCTCTCCAAGGGAATTGTGTGTGCCCATTCCAATGGCCACAACCCTTCTAATAGGATAAACCTCCAAAGTCCCTGATCCATCTCAATTGTGGTGGCTTCCCAGGAAAAACAGGGGCAATCTGAGCCCAAATGAGCACCTCCCTGCACTCAGACCCCTAGACAGATGTCCCCAGAGGTAAAAAGGAAAGAAAAGGCCCCTAGGCACTAATCAGATCCATTGCTTTGGTTTCCAGGCATCTCTCCTCAGAGGCCTGGATTTCAAAAGCAGCATATAGCTGTTTCTTGATTCACACATCAGAAAACATCTCATCTACACATGGGAAACTTGCACGTTGGAGCTGTGTCAAAGCCTCTGTTTAGGAGAACCCTTTAGGGCCCCAGAGCCACCGCTTCATTCCAAGGTCTCCATAGACAAAAAAGCACGTTAGGACCCATCCCCAGGGGAGTCCACTTCAACTCAGCATTTTCGTTAGCTCCCCACAGATCCAGGAGATCTAACCTGTCTTTTTGCTAGGAGACAATTGGAATGCGAGGTGGGCTACCCAGCCATCCATCCTTAGAACCCTGCTCAGAATCATTGGCCTGGAGCCAAACAACAGGTCTCAATTGTCCTGCAGAAGACTCTGCAGTTTGGAGCTTCTCACAACTCCCATAGTGGGAAAACCCCCATGGCCTCGTGATGCCCCCCCATTCATGAAGGGGCCATCATGGACAGAAACTCCAACCTGAGCGATCGTCTGATCCTCGCCCTGACTTCAGATGCACGAGATCTCGATTCAGATCTGTAGATTGTGCCTGCCATGGCCTCACCCAGAAACCTAAGCCTAGCTTGTGTTCAAAGACTTTTGTCGTCAGACTACTGGCCCAGAAGCCCTCCAGTTTGGCAATCCAGAACTACAATGCAGCACTCTTCCTGCCCTCCAGAAGAAATAAATTGTCCTCTGGGGCGACCCAGTAACCCCAAATGAGGATCAATCTGCACCGACCTTGGCTGTACCCCAAATACATAGGCTGACCAGGGCACTAATGCCCTTTCTGACACAGCCTGAGCCTGGACCCCCTGGACCCTCCCAGACAGCTGGCCGCACACTGAGCACATCGAGCCGCCATGGCCTTAGGTCGTCATCTCTTCCCAACCTCGGTTTTCAGGTTTCAGAACCTAGACCTTATCTCCAATCACTGCCCAGGGTTGAAGGTGATGCAGAAATCAGAACTCCTTCCCCATGGCAAGAAACCTTGTGGTTGGCATGTTGTCCAACGTTCAGTGTAGTTGAAACCAGTGTGGCCCATGAGGCCCCGCCCAAGCTCGCGGGCCACATTGGTCACAAACACACATTGTGACGCTCAGGCTGAGCCCAGTCCTCAAGTAAGGCCACTCAGCGGCTGGATGAAGAGATAGAATATTGGGCTTGCCATGCCCCTAGGCCCCAATTTTTAACCATATTTCGGGATGTCCCTTCAGTCTTCCCCACTGCTTGGCTTTGGAATTCCTCTTTTGGTGGGACACCTGAGGTAACACACATGAAAGGAGACCTCCCATCCCACAGATTGACGAAAAGCAATTGGGAATCGGGCCAAATCCTCAGAGAGGAAGATTCGTCCATGGCCCATGAGGCCTCCCCGACATTCCACGGCCATCGCTGATACAAAATCCAGAGACAAAAGCCTGAGCAAGCGCCTCAGACTCGCACTTTCTTCATATCCTGAAGAGTTCTTCTCATGGTTTGTCGATCGGGCCTGCCATTCCTACGTCCCCAAACCTAAGCTGAGTTTGTGTTTTCAGACTTCTGTCCTCAAAGTCTTGGGCCACACACCCTCCAGGCTGGGCGCCTGGAGCCACACATTAGGACTGTGCCTAACAATCCATGGGAATTCTGCCCATTCCATGGTCCAAAATCGTACAAATTAGGAGAAACCTCCAAAGTCCCTGAGGCCATCCCAATAGTGTAGGTCGCCCGGAGCAAACAAGGGCTGTCTGACACCAGCTGATAATCGACCTCCACTCATACCATAGATGGATGTCCCCAGAGAAGAAGATTGAACCAGACAGGACCCTAGGCCAATATAGGATCCATTGCTTTGGGTTACAGGCATGTGTCCTCAAAAGCCTGATTCCAATACGAG
This sequence comes from Mustela nivalis, assembly GCF_964662115.1. Lineage (NCBI taxonomy): Eukaryota > Metazoa > Chordata > Mammalia > Carnivora > Mustelidae > Mustela > Mustela nivalis. The sequence goes on from NW_028135829.1 coordinate 295,589, forward strand.
CATAGGGGTTTTCCTGAGGCACCCATCAGAACTCATCTCGTCTCCACAAGGAAACCTGTGCATGGGAGCCATGTCCAAAGCTTAGGAGAGTACTTCAGGGTGCCGGTGCCACCGCCCCATTCCAAGGCCCTCATGGACACAAAAACACATTAGGACCCATCCTCAGGAAAGTCCATTTCAACTCCGCCACCCCGGTTGCTCCGACAGAGCCATCAGATCTAAACTGTCTTGTTGCTAGGAGACAATTGGAATGCCAGGCGGGCTTCCCAGGCATCCATCCGAGAACGCAGCTCTGGAGTCATTCCATATGGGATGTCCTGGAGCTGTCCAACAGGTCTCAATTGTCCCGCAGAAGGAATCCTTGAAGGGGGAATCCCACAACTCCCAACGTGGGAAAACCTCAATGGCCTCGAGATTCCGCTCCATTCATGAAGTGGCCGTCATGCTCAGAAACTCCAACCTGAGCCAACGTCTGATCCTCGCCCTGACTTCAGATGCATGAGAATTAGGTTCAGATCTGCTGGGGATACCTGCCGTGCCCTCGCCCTGAAACCCAAGTCTAGCTTGTCTTCTCAGACTTCCGTCCTCACACTCCTGGCCCCGAAGCCCTCAAGTTTGGCAATTCCGGACCCACAATGCAGCACTGTGCCTGCCCTCTAGAAAAAAAATTATTGCCTCATGAGCTGCCCAGGCACCTTAAATGAGGGTAAACCTACACAGCACTCGACTTTACCCAAATTATATAGTCTAACCTGGGCACTAATGCACTGTCGAACACAACCTGAGCACGGACCTCCTGACCAACACCCAGAAGCTGACCGCACACTGAGCACATAAAACCCGCCATGGCCTTAGGTCATCATCTCTTCCCTACCTCAGTTTTCAGGTTTCAGAACCTAGACCTTATCTCCAATCACTGCCCAAGGTTGAAGGTGATGCAGAAATCAGAACACCTTCCCCATGGCAAGAAACCTCCTGTTTGGCATGTTGTCCAACGTTCAGTGTGGTTGAAACCAGTGGGGCCCATGAGGCCCCGCCAATGCTCGCGGGGCACATTGGTCACAAACACACATTGTGACCCTCAGGCTGAGCCCAGTCCTCAAGTAAGGCCACTCAGTGGCTGGATGAAGAGATAGCATATTGGGCTTGCCATAGTTCGTGTTGTCCCTTCAGTCTTCCCCACGGCTTTGCTTTGGAATTCCTCTTTTGGTGGGACAACTGAGGTAACAAACCTGAAATGAGTCCTCCCATCCCACAGATTGACGAAAAGCAATTGGGAATCGGGCCAAATCCTCAGAGAGGAAGATTCGTTCATGGCCCATGAGGCCTCCCCGACATTCCACGTCCATCGCTGATACAAAATCCGGAGACAAAAGCCTGAACAAGCGACTCAGTCTCGCACTTTCTTCATATCCTGAAGAGTTCTTCTCATGGTTTGTAGATCGGGCCTGTCATACCTACTTCCCCAAACCTAAGCTGAGTTTGTTTTCAGACAACTGTCCAAACAGCCCTGGCCTACACAACCTACAGGCACAGGCCCCTCGAGCCAAACCTGAGGACTGTACTTGCCCTCTCCAAGGGAATTGTGTGTGCCCATTCCAATGGCCACAACCCTTCTAATAGGATAAACCTCCAAAGTCCCTGATCCATCTCAATTGTGGTGGCTTCCCAGGAAAAACAGGGGCAATCTGAGCCCAAATGAGCACCTCCCTGCACTCAGACCCCTAGACAGATGTCCCCAGAGGTAAAAAGGAAAGAAAAGGCCCCTAGGCACTAATCAGATCCATTGCTTTGGTTTCCAGGCATCTCTCCTCAGAGGCCTGGATTTCAAAAGCAGCATATAGCTGTTTCTTGATTCACACATCAGAAAACATCTCATCTACACATGGGAAACTTGCACGTTGGAGCTGTGTCAAAGCCTCTGTTTAGGAGAACCCTTTAGGGCCCCAGAGCCACCGCTTCATTCCAAGGTCTCCATAGACAAAAAAGCACGTTAGGACCCATCCCCAGGGGTGTCCACTTCAACTCAGCATTTTCGTTAGCTCCCCACAGATCCAGGAGATCTAACCTGTCTTTTTGCTAGGAGACAATTGGAATGCGAGGTGGGCTACCCAGCCATCCATCCTTAGAACCCTGCTCAGAATCATTGGCCTGGAGCCAAACAACAGGTCTCAATTGTCCTGCAGAAGACTCTGCAGTTTGGAGCTTCTCACAACTCCCATAGTGGGAAAACCCCCATGGCCTCGTGATGCCCCCCCATTCATGAAGGGGCCATCATGGACAGAAACTCCAACCTGAGCGATCGTCTGATCCTCGCCCTGACTTCAGATGCACGAGATCTCGATTCAGATCTGTAGATTGTGCCTGCCATGGCCTCACCCAGAAACCTAAGCCTAGCTTGTGTTCAAAGACTTTTGTCGTCAGACTACTGGCCCAGAAGCCCTCCAGTTTGGCAATCCAGAACTACAATGCAGCACTCTTCCTGCCCTCCAGAAGAAAAAAATTGTCCTCTGGGGCGACCCAGTAACCCCAAATGAGGATCAATCTGCACCGACCTTGGCTGTACCCCAAATACATAGGCTGACCAGGGCACTAATGCCCTTTCTGACACAGCCTGAGCCTGGACCCCCTGGACCCTCCCAGACAGCTGGCCGCACACTGAGCACATCGAGCCGCCATGGCCTTAGGTCGTCATCTCTTCCCAACCTCGGTTTTCAGGTTTCAGAACCTAGACCTTATCTCCAATCACTGCCCAGGGTTGAAGGTGATGCAGAAATCAGAACTCCTTCCCCATGGCAAGAAACCTTGTGGTTGGCATGTTGTCCAACGTTCAGTGTAGTTGAAACCAGTGTGGCCCATGAGGCCCCGCCCAAGCTCACGGGCCACATTGGTCACAAACACACATTGTGACGCTCAGGCTGAGCCCAGTCCTCAAGTAAGGCCACTCAGCGGCTGGATGAAGAGATAGAATATTGGGCTTGCCATGCCCCTAGGCCCCAATTTTTAACCATAGTTCGGGATGTCCCTTCAGTCTTCCCCACTGCTTGGCTTTGGAATTCCTCTTTTGGTGGGACACCTGAGGTAACACACATGAAAGGAGACCTCCCATCCCACAGATTGACGAAAAGCAATTGGGAATCGGGCCAAATCCTCAGAGAGGAAGATTCGTCCATGGCCCATGAGGCCTCCCCGACATTCCACGGCCATCGCTGATACAAAATCCAGAGACAAAAGCCTGAGCAAGCGCCTCAGACTCGCACTTTCTTCATATCCTGAAGAGTTCTTCTCATGGTTTGTCGATCGGGCCTGCCATTCCTACGTCCCCAAACCTAAGCTGAGTTTGTGTTTTCAGACTTCTGTCCTCAAAGTCTTGGGCCACACACCCTCCAGGCTGGGCACCTGGAGCCACACATTAGGACTGTGCCTACCAATCCATGGGAATTCTGCCCATTCCATGGTCCAAAATCGTACAAATTAGGAGAAACCTCCAAAGTCCCTGAGGCCATCCCAATAGTGTAGGTCGCCCGGAGCAAACAAGGGCTGTCTGACACCAGCTGATAATCGACCTCCACTCATACCATAGATGGATGTCCCCAGAGAAGAAGATTGAACCAGACAGGACCCTAGGCCAATATAGGATCCATTGCTTTGGGTTACAGGCATGTGTCCTCAAAAGCCTGATTCCAATACGAGCATAGGGGTTTTCCTGAGGCACCCATCAGAACTCATCTCGTCTCCACAAGGAAACCTGTGCATGGGAGCCATGTCCAAAGCTTAGGAGAGTACTTCAGGGTGCCGGTGCCACCGCCCCATTCCAAGGCCCTCATGGACACAAAAACACATTAGGACCCATCCTCAGGAAAGTCCATTTCAACTCCGCCACCCCGGTTGCTCCGACAGAGCCATCAGATCTAAACTGTCTTGTTGCTAGGAGACAATTGGAATGCCAGGCGGGCTTCCCAGGCATCCATCCGAGAACGCAGCTCTGGAGTCATTCCATATGGGATGTCCTGGAGCTGTCCAACAGGTCTCAATTGTCCCGCAGAAGGAATCCTTGAAGGGGGAATCCCACAACTCCCAACGTGGGAAAACCTCAATGGCCTCGAGATTCCGCTCCATTCATGAAGTGGCCGTCATGCTCAGAAACTCCAACCTGAGCCAACGTCTGATCCTCGCCCTGACTTCAGATGCATGAGAATTAGGTTCAGATCTGCTGGGGATACCTGCCGTGCCCTCGCCCTGAAACCCAAGTCTAGCTTGTCTTCTCAGACTTCCGTCCTCACACTCCTGGCCCCGAAGCCCTCAAGTTTGGCAATTCCGGACCCACAATGCAGCACTGTGCCTGCCCTCTAGAAAAAAAATTATTGCCTCATGAGCTGCCCAGGCACCTTAAATGAGGGTAAACCTACACAGCACTCGACTTTACCCAAATTATATAGTCTAACCTGGGCACTAATGCACTGTCGAACACAACCTGAGCACGGACCTCCTGACCAACACCCAGAAGCTGACCGCACACTGAGCACATAAAACCCGCCATGGCCTTAGGTCATCATCTCTTCCCTACCTCAGTTTTCAGGTTTCAGAACCTAGACCTTATCTCCAATCACTGCCCAAGGTTGAAGGTGATGCAGAAATCAGAACACCTTCCCCATGGCAAGAAACCTTGTGTTTGGCATGTTGTCCAACGTTCAGTGTGGTTGAAACCAGTGGGGCCCATGAGGCCCCGCCAATGCTCGCGGGGCACATTGGTCACAAACACACATTGTGACCCTCAGGCTGAGCCCAGTCCTCAAGTAAGGCCACTCAGTGGCTGGATGAAGAGATAGCATATTGGGCTTGCCATAGTTCGTGTTGTCCCTTCAGTCTTCCCCACGGCTTTGCTTTGGAATTCCTCTTTTGGTGGGACAACTGAGGTAACAAACCTGAAATGAGTCCTCCCATCCCACAGATTGACGAAAAGCAATTGGGAATCGGGCCAAATCCTCAGAGAGGAAGATTCGTTCATGGCCCATGAGGCCTCCCCGACATTCCACGTCCATCGCTGATACAAAATCCGGAGACAAAAGCCTGAACAAGCGACTCAGTCTCGCACTTTCTTCATATCCTGAAGAGTTCTTCTCATGGTTTGTAGATCGGGCCTGTCATACCTACTTCCCCAAACCTAAGCTGAGTTTGTTTTCAGACAACTGTCCAAACAGCCCTGGCCTACACAACCTACAGGCACAGGCCCCTCGAGCCAAACCTGAGGACTGTACTTGCCCTCTCCAAGGGAATTGTGTGTGCCCATTCCAATGGCCACAACCCTTCTAATAGGATAAACCTCCAAAGTCCCTGATCCATCTCAATTGTGGTGGCTTCCCAGGAAAAACAGGGGCAATCTGAGCCCAAATGAGCACCTCCCTGCACTCAGACCCCTAGACAGATGTCCCCAGAGGTAAAAAGGAAAGAAAAGGCCCCTAGGCACTAATCAGATCCATTGCTTTGGTTTCCAGGCATCTCTCCTCAGAGGCCTGGATTTCAAAAGCAGCATATAGCTGTTTCTTGATTCACACATCAGAAAACATCTCATCTACACATGGGAAACTTGCACGTTGGAGCTGTGTCAAAGCCTCTGTTTAGGAGAACCCTTTAGGGCCCCAGAGCCACCGCTTCATTCCAAGGTCTCCATAGACAAAAAAGCACGTTAGGACCCATCCCCAGGGGAGTCCACTTCAACTCAGCATTTTCGTTAGCTCCCCACAGATCCAGGAGATCTAACCTGTCTTTTTGCTAGGAGACAATTGGAATGCGAGGTGGGCTACCCAGCCATACATCCTTAGAACCCTGCTCAGAATCATTGGCCTGGAGCCAAACAACAGGTCTCAATTGTCCTGCAGAAGACTCTGCAGTTTGGAGCTTCTCACAACTCCCATAGTGGGAAAACCCCCATGGCCTCGTGATGCCCCCCCATTCATGAAGGGGCCATCATGGACAGAAACTCCAACCTGAGCGATCGTCTGATCCTCGCCCTGACTTCAGATGCACGAGATCTCGATTCAGATCTGTAGATTGTGCCTGCCATGGCCTCACCCAGAAACCTAAGCCTAGCTTGTGTTCAAAGACTTTTGTCGTCAGACTACTGGCCCAGAAGCCCTCCAGTTTGGCAATCCAGAACTACAATGCAGCACTCTTCCTGCCCTCCAGAAGAAAAAAATTGTCCTCTGGGGCGACCCAGTAACCCCAAATGAGGATCAATCTGCACCGACCTTGGCTGTACCCCAAATACATAGGCTGACCAGGGCACTAATGCCCTTTCTGACACAGCCTGAGCCTGGACCTCCTGGACCCTCCCAGACAGCTGGCCGCACACTGAGCACATCGAGCCGCCATGGCCTTAGGTCGTCATCTCTTCCCAACCTCGGTTATCAGGTTTCAGAACCTAGACCTTATCTCCAATCACTGCCCAGGGTTGAAGGTGATGCAGAAATCAGAACTCCTTCCCCATGGCAAGAAACCTTGTGGTTGGCATGTTGTCCAACGTTCAGTGTAGTTGAAACCAGTGTGGCCCATGAGGCCCCGCCCAAGCTCGCGGGCCACATTGGTCACAAACACACATTGTGACGCTCAGGCTGAGCCCAGTCCTCAAGTAAGGCCACTCAGCGGCTGGATGAAGAGATAGAATATTGGGCTTGCCATGCCCCTAGGCCCCAATTTTTAACCATAGTTCGGGATGTCCCTTCAGTCTTCCCCACTGCTTGGCTTTGGAATTCCTCTTTTGGTGGGACACCTGAGGTAACACACATGAAAGGAGACCTCCCATCCCACAGATTGACGAAAAGCAATTGGGAATCGGGCCAAATCCTCAGAGAGGAAGATTCGTCCATGGCCCATGAGGCCTCCCCGACATTCCACGGCCATCGCTGATACAAAATCCAGAGACAAAAGCCTGAGCAAGCGCCTCAGACTCGCACTTTCTTCATATCCTGAAGAGTTCTTCTCATGGTTTGTCGATCGGGCCTGCCATTCCTACGTCCCCAAACCTAAGCTGAGTTTGTGTTTTCAGACTTCTGTCCTCAAAGTCTTGGGCCACACACCCTCCAGGCTGGGCGCCTGGAGCCACACATTAGGACTGTGCCTACCAATCCATGGGAATTCTGCCCATTCCATGGTCCAAAATCGTACAAATTAGGAGAAACCTCCAAAGTCCCTGAGGCCATCCCAATAGTGTAGGTCGCCCGGAGCAAACAAGGGCTGTCTGACACCAGCTGATAATCGACCTCCACTCATACCATAGATGGATGTCCCCAGAGAAGAAGATTGAACCAGACAGGACCCTAGGCCAATATAGGATCCATTGCTTTGGGTTACAGGCATGTGTCCTCAAAAGCCTGATTCCAATACGAGCATAGGGGTTTTCCTGAGGCACCCATCAGAACTCATCTCGTCTCCACAAGGAAACCTGTGCATGGGAGCCATGTCCAAAGCTTAGGAGAGTACTTCAGGGTGCCGGTGCCACCGCCCCATTCCAAGGCCCTCATGGACACAAAAACACATTAGGACCCATCCTCAGGAAAGTCCATTTCAACTCCGCCACCCCGGTTGCTCCGACAGAGCCATCAGATCTAAACTGTCTTGTTGCTAGGAGACAATTGGAATGCCAGGCGGGCTTCCCAGGCATCCATCCGAGAACGCAGCTCTGGAGTCATTCCATATGGGATGTCCTGGAGCTGTCCAACAGGTCTCAATTGTCCCGCAGAAGGAATCCTTGAAGGGGGAATCCCACAACTCCCAACGTGGGAAAACCTCAATGGCCTCGAGATTCCGCTCCATTCATGAAGTGGCCGTCATGCTCAGAAACTCCAACCTGAGCCAACGTCTGATCCTCGCCCTGACTTCAGATGCATGAGAATTAGGTTCAGATCTGCTGGGGATACCTGCCGTGCCCTCGCCCTGAAACCCAAGTCTAGCTTGTCTTCTCAGACTTCCGTCCTCACACTCCTGGCCCCGAAGCCCTCAAGTTTGGCAATTCCGGACCCACAATGCAGCACTGTGCCTGCCCTCTAGAAAAAAAATTATTGCCTCATGAGCTGCCCAGGCACCTTAAATGAGGGTAAACCTACACAGCACTCGACTTTACCCAAATTATATAGTCTAACCTGGGCACTAATGCACTGTCGAACACAACCTGAGCACGGACCTCCTGACCAACACCCAGAAGCTGACCGCACACTGAGCACATAAAACCCGCCATGGCCTTAGGTCATCATCTCTTCCCTACCTCAGTTTTCAGGTTTCAGAACCTAGACCTTATCTCCAATCACTGCCCAAGGTTGAAGGTGATGCAGAAATCAGAACACCTTCCCCATGGCAAGAAACCTCCTGTTTGGCATGTTGTCCAACGTTCAGTGTGGTTGAAACCAGTGGGGCCCATGAGGCGCCGCCAATGCTCGCGGGGCACATTGGTCACAAACACACATTGTGACCCTCAGGCTGAGCCCAGTCCTCAAGTAAGGCCACTCAGTGGCTGGATGAAGAGATAGCATATTGGGCTTGCCATAGTTCGTGTTGTCCCTTCAGTCTTCCCCACGGCTTTGCTTTGGAATTCCTCTTTTGGTGGGACAACTGAGGTAACAAACCTGAAATGAGTCCTCCCATCCCACAGATTGACGAAAAGCAATTGGGAATCGGGCCAAATCCTCAGAGAGGAAGATTCGTTCATGGCCCATGAGGCCTCCCCGACATTCCACGTCCATCGCTGATACAAAATCCGGAGACAAAAGCCTGAACAAGCGACTCAGTCTCGCACTTTCTTCATATCCTGAAGAGTTCTTCTCATGGTTTGTAGATCGGGCCTGTCATACCTACTTCCCCAAACCTAAGCTGAGTTTGTTTTCAGACAACTGTCCAAACAGCCCTGGCCTACACAACCTACAGGCACAGGCCCCTCGAGCCAAACCTGAGGACTGTACTTGCCCTCTCCAAGGGAATTGTGTGTGCCCATTCCAATGGCCACAACCCTTCTAATAGGATAAACCTCCAAAGTCCCTGATCCATCTCAATTGTGGTGGCTTCCCAGGAAAAACAGGGGCAATCTGAGCCCAAATGAGCACCTCCCTGCACTCAGACCCCTAGACAGATGTCCCCAGAGGTAAAAAGGAAAGAAAAGGCCCCTAGGCACTAATCAGATCCATTGCTTTGGTTTCCAGGCATCTCTCCTCAGAGGCCTGGATTTCAAAAGCAGCATATAGCTGTTTCTTGATTCACACATCAGAAAACATCTCATCTACACATGGGAAACTTGCACGTTGGAGCTGTGTCAAAGCCTCTGTTTAGGAGAACCCTTTAGGGCCCCAGAGCCACCGCTTCATTCCAAGGTCTCCATAGACAAAAAAGCACGTTAGGACCCATCCCCAGGGGAGTCCACTTCAACTCAGCATTTTCGTTAGCTCCCCACAGATCCAGGAGATCTAACCTGTCTTTTTGCTAGGAGACAATTGGAATGCGAGGTGGGCTACCCAGCCATCCATCCTTAGAACCCTGCTCAGAATCATTGGCCTGGAGCCAAACAACAGGTCTCAATTGTCCTGCAGAAGACTCTGCAGTTTGGAGCTTCTCACAACTCCCATAGTGGGAAAACCCCCATGGCCTCGTGATGCCCCCCCATTCATGAAGGGGCCATCATGGACAGAAACTCCAACCTGAGCGATCGTCTGATCCTCGCCCTGACTTCAGATGCACGAGATCTCGATTCAGATCTGTAGATTGTGCCTGCCATGGCCTCACCCAGAAACCTAAGCCTAGCTTGTGTTCAAAGACTTTTGTCGTCAGACTACTGGCCCAGAAGCCCTCCAGTTTGGCAATCCAGAACTACAATGCAGCACTCTTCCTGCCCTCCAGAAGAAAAAAATTGTCCTCTGGGGCGACCCAGTAACCCCAAATGAGGATCAATCTGCACCGACCTTGGCTGTACCCCAAATACATAGGCTGACCAGGGCACTAATGCCCTTTCTAACACAGCCTGAGCCTGGACCCCCTGGACCCTCCCAGACAGCTGGCCGCACACTGAGCACATCGAGCCGCCATGGCCTTAGGTCGTCATCTCTTCCCAACATCAATTTTCAGGTTTCAGAACCTAGACCTTATCTCCAATCACTGCCCAGGGTTGAAGGTGATGCAGAAATCAGAACTCCTTCCCCATGGCAAGAAACCTTGTGGTTGGCATGTTGTCCAACGTTCAGTGTAGTTGAAACCAGTGTGGCCCATGAGGCCCCGCCCAAGCTCGCGGGCCACATTGGTCACAAACACACATTGTGACGCTCAGGCTGAGCCCAGTCCTCAAGTAAGGCCACTCAGCGGCTGGATGAAGAGATAGAATATTGGGCTTGCCATGCCCCTAGGCCCCAATTTTTAACCATAGTTCGGGATGTCCCTTCAGTCTTCCCCACTGCTTGGCTTTGGAATTCCTCTTTTGGTGGGACACCTGAGGTAACACACATGAAAGGAGACCTCCCATCCCACAGATTGACGAAAAGCAATTGGGAATCGGGCCAAATCCTCAGAGAGGAAGATTCGTCCATGGCCCATGAGGCCTCCCCGACATTCCACGGCCATCGCTGATACAAAATCCAGAGACAAAAGCCTGAGCAAGCGCCTCAGACTCGCACTTTCTTCATATCCTGAAGAGTTCTTCTCATGGTTTGTCGATCGGGCCTGCCATTCCTACGTCCCCAAACCTAAGCTGAGTTTGTGTTTTCAGACTTCTGTCCTCAAAGTCTTGGGCCACACACCCTCCAGGCTGGGCGCCTGGAGCCACACATTAGGACTGTGCCTAACAATCCATGGGAATTCTGCCCATTCCATGGTCCAAAATCGTACAAATTAGGAGAAACCTCCAAAGTCCCTGAGGCCATCCCAATAGTGTAGGTCGCCCGGAGCAAACAAGGGCTGTCTGACACCAGCTGATAATCGACCTCCACTCATACCATAGATGGATGTCCCCAGAGAAGAAGATTGAACCAGACAGGACCCTAGGCCAATATAGGATCCATTGCTTTGGGTTACAGGCATGTGTCCTCAAAAGCCTGATTCCAATACGAGCATAGGGGTTTTCCTGAGGCACCCATCAGAACTCATCTCGTCTCCACAAGGAAACCTGTGCATGGGAGCCATGTCCAAAGCTTAGGAGAGTACTTCAGGGTGCCGGTGCCACCGCCCCATTCCAAGGCCCTCATGGACACAAAAACACATTAGGACCCATCCTCAGGAAAGTCCATTTCAACTCCGCCACCCCGGTTGCTCCGACAGAGCCATCAGATCTAAACTGTCTTGTTGCTAGGAGACAATTGGAATGCCAGGCGGGCTTCCCAGGCATCCATCCGAGAACGCAGCTCTGGAGTCATTCCATATGGGATGTCCTGGAGCTGTCCAACAGGTCTCAATTGTCCCGCAGAAGGAATCCTTGAAGGGGGAATCCCACAACTCCCAACGTGGGAAAACCTCAATGGCCTCGAGATTCCGCTCCATTCATGAAGTGGCCGTCATGCTCAGAAACTCCAACCTGAGCCAACGTCTGATCCTCGCCCTGACTTCAGATGCATGAGAATTAGGTTCAGATCTGCTGGGGATACCTGCCGTGCCCTCGCCCTGAAACCCAAGTCTAGCTTGTCTTCTCAGACTTCCGTCCTCACACTCCTGGCCCCGAAGCCCTCAAGTTTGGCAATTCCGGACCCACAATGCAGCACTGTGCCTGCCCTCTAGAAAAAAAATTATTGCCTCATGAGCTGCCCAGGCACCTTAAATGAGGGTAAACCTACACAGCACTCGACTTTACCCAAATTATATAGTCTAACCTGGGCACTAATGCACTGTCGAACACAACCTGAGCACGGACCTCCTGACCAACACCCAGAAGCTGACCGCACACTGAGCACATAAAACCCGCCATGGCCTTAGGTCATCATCTCTTCCCTACCTCAGTTTTCAGGTTTCAGAACCTAGACCTTATCTCCAATCACTGCCCAAGGTTGAAGGTGATGCAGAAATCAGAACACCTTCCCCATGGCAAGAAACCTCCTGTTTGGCATGTTGTCCAACGTTCAGTGTGGTTGAAACCAGTGGGGCCCATGAGGCGCCGCCAATGCTCGCGGGGCACATTGGTCACAAACACACATTGTGACCCTCAGGCTGAGCCCAGTCCTCAAGTAAGGCCACTCAGTGGCTGGATGAAGAGATAGCATATTGGGCTTGCCATAGTTCGTGTTGTCCCTTCAGTCTTCCCCACGGCTTTGCTTTGGAATTCCTCTTTTGGTGGGACAACTGAGGTAACAAACCTGAAATGAGTCCTCCCATCCCACAGATTGACGAAAAGCAATTGGGAATCGGGCCAAATCCTCAGAGAGGAAGATTCGTTCATGGCCCATGAGGCCACCCCGACATTCCACGTCCATCGCTGATACAAAATCCGGAGACAAAAGCCTGAACAAGCGACTCAGTCTCGCACTTTCTTCATATCCTGAAGAGTTCTTCTCATGGTTTTTAGATCGGGCCTGTCATACCTACTTCCCCAAACCTAAGCTGAGTTTGTTTTCAGACAACTGTCCAAACAGCCCTGGCCTACACAACCTACAGGCACAGGCCCCTCGAGCCAAACCTGAGGACTGTACTTGCCCTCTCCAAGGGAATTGTGTGTGCCCATTCCAATGGCCACAACCCTTCTAATAGGATAAACCTCCAAAGTCCCTGATCCATCTCAATTGTGGTGGCTTCCCAGGAAAAACAGGGGCAATCTGAGCCCAAATGAGCACCTCCCTGCACTCAGACCCCTAGACAGATGTCCCCAGAGGTAAAAAGGAAAGAAAAGGCCCCTAGGCACTAATCAGATCCATTGCTTTGGTTTCCAGGCATCTCTCCTCAGAGGCCTGGATTTCAAAAGCAGCATATAGCTGTTTCTTGATTCACACATCAGAAAACATCTCATCTACACATGGGAAACTTGCACGTTGGAGCTGTGTCAAAGCCTCTGTTTAGGAGAACCCTTTAGGGCCCCAGAGCCACCGCTTCATTCCAAGGTCTCCATAGACAAAAAAGCACGTTAGGACCCATCCCCAGGGGTGTCCACTTCAACTCAGCATTTTCGTTAGCTCCCCACAGATCCAGGAGATCTAACCTGTCTTTTTGCTAGGAGACAATTGGAATGCGAGGTGGGCTACCCAGCCATCCATCCTTAGAACCCTGCTCAGAATCATTGGCCTGGAGCCAAACAACAGGTCTCAATTGTCCTGCAGAAGACTCTGCAGTTTGGAGCTTCTCACAACTCCCATAGTGGGAAAACCCCCATGGCCTCGTGATGCCCCCCCATTCATGAAGGGGCCATCATGGACAGAAACTCCAACCTGAGCGATCGTCTGATCCTCGCCCTGACTTCAGATGCACGAGATCTCGATTCAGATCTGTAGATTGTGCCTGCCATGGCCTCACCCAGAAACCTAAGCCTAGCTTGTGTTCAAAGACTTTTGTCGTCAGACTACTGGCCCAGAAGCCCTCCAGTTTGGCAATCCAGAACTACAATGCAGCACTCTTCCTGCCCTCCAGAAGAAAAAAATTGTCCTCTGGGGCGACCCAGTAACCCCAAATGAGGATCAATCTGCACCGACCTTGGCTGTACCCCAAATACATAGGCTGACCAGGGCACTAATGCCCTTTCTAACACAGCCTGAGCCTGGACCCCCTGGACCCTCCCAGACAGCTGGCCGCACACTGAGCACATCGAGCCGCCATGGCCTTAGGTCGTCATCTCTTCCCAACATCAATTTTCAGGTTTCAGAACCTAGACCTTATCTCCAATCACTGCCCAGGGTTGAAGGTGATGCAGAAATCAGAACTCCTTCCCCATGGCAAGAAACCTTGTGGTTGGCATGTTGTCCAACGTTCAGTGTAGTTGAAACCAGTGTGGCCCATGAGGCCCCGCCCATGCTCGCGGGCCACATTGGTCACAAACACACATTGTGACGCTCAGGCTGAGCCCAGTCCTCAAGTAAGGCCACTCAGCGGCTGGATGAAGAGATAGAATATTGGGCTTGCCATGCCCCTAGGCCCCAATTTTTAACCATAGTTCGGGATGTCCCTTCAGTCTTCCCCACTGCTTGACTTTGGAATTCCTCTTTTGGTGGGACACCTGAGGTAACACACATGAAAGGAGACCTCCCATCCCACAGATTGACGAAAAGCAATTGGGAATCGGGCCAAATCCTCAGAGAGGAAGATTCGTCCATGGCCCATGAGGCCTCCCCGACATTCCACGGCCATCGCTGATACAAAATCCAGAGACAAAAGCCTGAGCAAGCGCCTCAGACTCGCACTTTCTTCATATCCTGAAGAGTTCTTCTCATGGTTTGTCGATCGGGCCTGCCATTCCTACGTCCCCAAACCTAAGCTGAGTTTGTGTTTTCAGACTTCTGTCCTCAAAGTCTTGGGCCACACACCCTCCAGGCTGGGCGCCTGGAGCCACACATTAGGACTGTGCCTAACAATCCATGGGAATTCTGCCCATTCCATTGTCCAAAATCGTACAAATTAGGAGAAACCTCCAAAGTCCCTGAGGCCATCCCAATAGTGTAGGTCGCCCGGAGCAAACAAGGGCTGTCTGACACCAGCTGATAATCGACCTCCACTCATACCATAGATGGATGTCCCCAGAGAAGAAGATTGAACCAGACAGGAACCTAGGCCAATATAGGATCCATTGCTTTGGGTTACAGGCATGTGTCCTCAAAAGCCTGATTCCAATACGAGCATAGGGGTTTTCCTGAGGCACCCATCAGAACTCATCTCGTCTCCACAAGGAAACCTGTGCATGGGAGCCATGTCCAAAGCTTAGGAGAGTACTTCAGGGTGCCGGTGCCACCGCCCCATTCCAAGGCCCTCATGGACACAAAAACACATTAGGACCCATCCTCAGGAAAGTCCATTTCAACTCAGCCACCCCGGTTGCTCCAGCAGAGCCATCAGATCTAAACTGTCTTGTTGCTAGGAGACAATTGGAATGTGAGGCAGGCTTCCCAGGCATCCATCCGCGAACGGTGCTCTGGAGTCATTCCATATGGGATGTCCTGGAGCTGTCCAACAGGTCTCAATTGTCCCGCAGAAGGAATCCTTGAAGGGGGCATCCCACAACTCCCAACGTGGGAAAACCTCAATGGCCCCGAGATTCCGCTCCCTTTATAAAGCGGCCGTCATGCACAGGAACTCCAACCTGAGCCAACGTCTGATCCTCGCCCTGACTTCTGAAGCATGAGATATTGGTTCAGATCTGCAGGGGGTACCTGTCGTGCCCTCGCCCTGAAACCCAAGTCTAGCTTGTATTCTCACACTTCCGTCCTCAAACTCCTGGCCCCGAAGTCCTAAAATTTAGCAATTCCGGACCCACAATGCAGCACTCTGCCGGCCCTCTAGAAAAAAAAAATTATTGCCTCATGAGCTGCCCAGGCACCTTAAATGAGGGTAAACCTACACAGCAGTCGACTTACCCAAATTATATAGTCTAACCTGGGCACTAATGCACTGTCGAACACAACCTGAGCCCGGACCTCCTGACCAACACCCAGAAAGCTGACCACACACTGAGCACATAAAACCCGCCATGGCCTTAGGTCATCATCTCTTCCCTACCTCAGTTTTCAGGCTTCAGAACGGAGACCTTATCTCCAATCACTGCCCAGGGGTGAATGTGATGCAGAAATCAGTACTCCTCCTTACACATGGCAAGAACACTTGTGGTTGGCACGTTGTCCAACGTTCAGTGTAGGAGAAACCAGCATTCACCCTGAGGCCCTCCCATTCTTGAGTGAGACGAGGGCATACACATGCATTGTGACCCTCAGCGTGAGTCCTGTCCTCTAGTAAGTCCTCTCAGTGGCTGGATCATTAGATGTCATAATGGGCTTGACATGTCCCTAGGCCCCAATTTTTAACCAGATTTCTGATTGTCCAGTCGCCCCTCCCCAGGGCTCTACTCTGGAATCCATCATTTATTGGGACACCTGAGGTTAAAAAAGAAAACAACAACAACAACAACAACAACAACAACAACAACAACAACAAAACGGACTTCTTCCAGCCCACAGAATGACCCCAAACTCTTTGGACGGGGCCAAACCACCAGAGAGTAAGACTCGTCCATTTCCCATAAAATCACCCAGAAATTCCACGACCATGGGTGACACGATATCCAGAGACAAAAACTTGAGCAGGAGCCTCACACTCGCCCTTCTTTCAAATCCAGAAGAGTTCTCCTCATGGTCTGTAGATCAGTCCTGCCATACCTATGACCCGAAACATAAGCCGAGTTTGTGTTTTCAGACAACTGTCCAAACAGCCCTGGCCTACACAACCTACAGGCTCAGGCCCCTGGAGCCAAACCTGAGGACTGTACTTACCCTCTCCAAGGGAATTGTGTGTGCCCATTCCAATGGCCACAACCCTTCTAATAGGATAAACCTCCAAAGTCCCTGATCCATCTCAATAGTGGTGGCTTCCCAGGAAAAAAGGGGCAATCTGAGCCCAAATGAGCACCTACCTGCACTCAGACCCATAGACATGTGTCCCCAGAGGTGAAAAGGAAAGAACAGGCCCCTAGGCACTAATCAGATCCATTGCTTTGGTTTCCAGGCATCTCTCCTCACATTCCTGGATTTCAAAAGCAGCATATAGCTGTTTCTTGACTCACCCATCAGAAAACATCTCATCTACACATGGGAAACTTGCACGTTGGAGCTGTGTCAAAGCCTCTGTTTAGGAGAACCCTTTAGGGCCCCAGTGCCACCGCTTCATTCCAAGGTCTCCATAGACACAAAAGCACATTAGGACCCATCCCCAGGGGTGTCCATTTCAACTCAGCGTCCTCGGTTGCTCCCCACAGATCCAGGACATCTAACCTGTCTTGTTGCTAGGAGACAATTGGAATGCGAGGTGGGCTACCCAGCCATCCATCCTTAGAACCCTGCTCAGAATCATTGGCCTGGAGCCAAACAACAGGTCTCAATTGTCCTGCAGAAGACTCTCTGCAGTTTGGAGCTTCTCACAACTCCCATAGTGGGAAAACCCACATGGCCTCGTGATGCCCCCGCCCATTCATGAAGGGGCCATCAGGGACAGAAAACCAACCTGAGCGATCGTCTGATCCTCGCCCTGACTTCAGATGCACGAGATCTCGATTCAGGTCTGTAGATTGTGCCTGCCATGGCCTCACCCAGAAACCTAAGCCTAGCTTGTGTTCTCAGACTTTTGTCGTCAGACTACTGGCCCACAAGCCGACCAGTTTGGCAATCCAGAACTACAATGCAGCACTCTGCCAGCCCTCCAGTAGAAATGCATTGTCCTCTGGGGCTACCCAGTAACCCCAAATGAGGATCAACCTGCACCGACCTTGGCTGTACCCTAAATACATAGGCTGACCAGGGCACTAATGCCCTTTCTGCACAGCCTGAGCCTGGACTCCCTGGCCCGTCCCAGACAGCTGGCCGCACACTGAGCACATTGAGCCTCTGTGGCCTTAGGTCGTCATCTCTTCCCAACCTCGGTTTCCAGGTTTCAGAACCTAGACCGTATGTCCAATCACTGCCCAAGGTTGAAGGTGATGCAGAAATCAGAACTCCTTCCCCATGGCAAGAAACCTTGTGGTTGGCATGTTGTCCAACGTTCAGTGTGGTTGAAACCAGTGTGGCCCATGTGGCCCCGCCCATGCTCGCGGGCCACATTGGTCACAAACACACATTGTGACCCTCAGGCTGAGCCCAGTCCTCAATTAAGGCCACTCAGTGGCTGGATGAAGAGATAGCATATTGGGCTTGCCATGCCCCTAGGCCCCAATTTTAAACCATATTTCGGGATGTCCCTTCAGTCTTCCCCACGGCTTTGCTTTGGAATTCCTCCTTTGGTGGGACACCTGACGTAACAAAACTGAAATGAGTCCTCCCATCCCACAGATTGACGAAGAGCAATTGGGAATCGGGCCAAAACCTCAGAGAGGAAGATTCGTCCATGGCCCATGAGGCCTCCCCGACATTCCACGGCCATCGCTGATACAAAATCCAGAGACAAAAGCCTGAACAAGCGACTCAGTCTCGCACTTTCTTCATATCCTGAAGAGTTCTTCTCATGGTTTGTAGATAGGGCCTGCCATACTTACGTCCCCAAACCTAAGCTGAGTTTGATTTCAGACAACTGTCCAAACAGCCCTGGCCTACACAACCTACGGCCTAAACCCCTGGAACCAAACCTGAGGACTGTACTTGCCCTCTCCAAGGGAATTGTGTGTGCCCATTCCAATGGCCACAACCCTTCTAATAGGATAAACCTCCAAAGTCCCTGATCCATCTCAATAGTGGTGGCTTCCCAGGAAAAATAGGGGCAATCTGTGCTCAACTGAGCACCTACCTGCACTCAGACCCATAGACAGATGTCCCCAGAGGTAAAAAGGAAAGAACAGGCCCCTAGGCACTAATCAGATCCATTGCTTTGGTTTCCAGGCATCTCTCCTCAGAGGCCTGGATTTCAAAAGCAGCATATAGCTGTTTCTTGATTCACCCATCAGAAAAAATCTCATCTACACATGGGAAACTTGCACGTTGGAGCTGTGTCAAAGCCTCTGTTTAGGAGAACCCTTTAGGGCCCCAGTGCCACCGATTCATTCCAAGAACTCCATAGACACAAAAGCACATTAGGACCCATCCTTAGGGGTGTCCATTTCAACTCAGCATCCTCGGTAGCTCCCCACAGATCCAGGAGATCTAACCTGTCTTGTTGCTAGGAGACAATTGGAATGCGAGGTGGGCTACCCAGCCATCCATTCTTAGAACCCTGCTCAGAATCATTGGCCTGAAGCCAAACAACAGGTCTCAATTGTCCTGCAGAAGACTCTCTGCAGTTTGGAGCTTCTCACAACTCCCATAGTGGGAAAACCCCCATGGCCTCGTGATGTCCCCCCCATTCATGAAGGGGCCATCAGGGACAGAAACTCCAACCTGAGCGATCGTCTGATCCTCGCCCTTACTTCAGATGCATGAGATCTCGATTCAGGTCTGTAGATTGTGCCTGCCATAGCCTCACCCAGAAAGCTAAGCCTAGCTTGTGTTCTCAGACATTTGTCGTCAGACTACTGGCCCACAAGCCCTCCATTTGGCAATCCAGAACTACAATGCAGCACTCTCTCTGCCCTCCAGAAGAAAAACATTGTCTTCTGGGGATACCCAGTAACCCCAAATGAGGATCAACCTGCACCGACCTTGGCTGTACCCCAAATACATAGGCTGACCAGGGCACTAATGCCCTTTCTGACACAGCCTGAGCCTGGACCCCCTGTCCCTCCCAGACAGCTGGCCGCACACTGAGCACATCCAGCCGCCATGGCCTTAGGTCGTCATTCTCCCAACCTCGGTTTTCAGGTTTCAGAACCTAGACCTTATCTCCAATCACTGCCCAGGGTTGAAGGTGATGCAGAAATCAGAACTCCTTCCCCATGGCAAGAAACCTTGTGGTTGGCATGTTGTCCAACGTTCAGTGTCTTTGAAACCAGTGTGGCCCATGAGGTCCCGCCCATGCTCGCGGGCCACATTGGTCACAAACACACATTGTGACCCTCAGGCTGAGCCCAGTCCTCAAGTAAGGCCACTCAATGGTTGGATGAAGATATAGCTATTGGGCTTGCCACGCCCCTAGGCCCCAACTTTTAACCATATTTCGGGATGTCCCTTCAGTCTTCCCCACGGCTTGGATTTGGAATTCCTCTTTTGGTGGGACACCTGAGGTAACAAACCTGAAAGGATACCTCCCATCCCACAGAATGACTAAAAGCAATTGGGAATCGGGCTAAATCCTCAGAGAGGAAGATTCGTCCATGGCCCATGAGGCCTCCCCGACATTCCACGGCCATCGCTGATACAAAATCCAGAGACAAAAGCCTGAGCAAGCGCCTCATACTCGCACTTTCTTCATATCCTGAAGAGTTCTTCTCATGGTTTGTCGATCGGGCCTGCCATACCTACGTCCCCAAACCTAAGCTGAGTTTCTGTTTTCAGACTTCTTTCCTCAAAATCTTGGGCTCCACACCCTCCAGGCTGGGCGCCTGGAGCCACACATTAGGACTTGCCTACCAATCCATGTGAATTCTGCCCATTTCATGGTCCAAAATCGTACAAATTAGGAGAAACCTCCAAAATCCTTGAGGCCATCCCAATAGTGTAGGTCGCCCGGAGCAAACAAGGGCTGTCTGACACCAGCTGATAATCGACCTCCACTCATACCATAGATGGATGTCCCCAGAGAAGAAGATTGAACCAGACAGGACCCTAGGCCATAATAGGATCCATTGCTTTGGGTTACAGGCATGTGTCCTCAAAAGCCTGATTCCAATACGAGCATAGGGGTTTTCCTGAGGCACCCATCAGAACTCATCTCGTCTCCACAAGGAAACCTGTGCATGGGAGCCATGTCCAAAGCTTAGGAGAGTACTTGAGGGTCCCGGTGCCACCGCCCCATTCCAAGGCCCACATGGACACAAAAACACATTAGGACCCATCCTCAGGAAAGTCCATTTCAACTCAGCCACCCCGGTTGCTCCGGCAGAGCCATCAGATCTAAACTGTCTTGTTGCTAGGAGACAATTGGAATTCGAGGCGGGCTTTCAAGGCATCCATCCGCGAATGGTGTTCTAGAGTATTTCCTTATGGGATGTCCTGGAGCTGTCCAACAGGTCTCAATTGTCCCGCAGAAGGAATCCTTGAAGGGGGCATCCCACAACTCCCAACGTGGGAAAACCTCAATTGCCCCGAGATTCGGCTCCCTTCATGAAGCGGCCGTCATACACAGGAACTCCAACCTGAGCCAACGTCTGATCCTCGCCCGGACTTCAGAAGCATGAGATATTGGTTCAGATCTGCAGGGCGTACCTGCCTTGCCTTTGCCCTGAAACCCAAGTCTAGCTTGTCTTCTCACACTTCCGTCCTCACACTCCTGGCCCCGAAGTCCTAAAATTTGGCAATTCCGGACACACAATGCATCACTCTACCGGACCTCTAGAAAAAAAAAAAAATTATTGCCTCATGAGCTGCCCAGGCACCTTAAATGAGGGTAAACCTACACAGCACTCGACCTTACCCAAATTATATAGTCTAACCTGGGCACTAATGCACTGTCGAAGACAACCTAAGCTCGGACCTCCTGACCAACACCCAGAAAGCTGACCGCACACTGAGCACATAAAACCCGCCATGGCCTTAGGTCATCATCTCTTCCCTACCTCAGTTTTCAGGCTTCAGAACCGAGACCTTATCTCCAATCACTGCCCAGGGGTGAATGTGATGCAGAAATCAGCACTCCTCCTTACCCATGACAAGAACCCTTGTGGTTGGCACGTTGTCCAACGTTCAGTGTAGGAGAAACCAACATTCACCCTGAGGCCTCGCCCATTCTTGAGTGGGACGAGGGCATACACACGCATTGTGACCCTCAGCATGAGTCCTGTCCTCTAGTAAGTCCTCTCAGTGGCTGGAACATTAGATGTCATAATGGGCTTGACATGTCCCTAGGCCCCAATTTTTAACCAGATTTCTGATTGTCCAGTCGCCCCTCCCCAGGGCTCTACTCTGGAATCCCTCATTTAGTGGGACACCTGAGGTTAAAAAAGAAAACAAGAACAACAACAACAACAACAACAAAAAAACGGACTTCTTCCATCCCCAGAATGACCCCAAACTCTTTGAACGGGGCCGGAACTCCAGAGAGTAAGACTCGTCCATTTCCCATGAAGTCACCCAGAAATTCCACGACCATGAGTGACACGATATCCAGATACAAAAACTTGAGCAGGAGCCTCACACTCGCCCTTCTTTCAAATCCAGAAGAGTTCTCCTCATGGTCTGTAGATCAGTCCTGCCATACCTATGACCCGAAACATACGCCGAGTTTGTGTTTTCAGACAACTGTCCAAACAGTCCTGGCCTGCACAACTTACAGGCTCAGGCCCCTGGAGCCAAACCTGAGGACTGTACTTGCCCTCTCCAAGGGAATTGTGTGTGCCCATTCCAATGGCCACAACCCTTCTAATAGGATAAACCTCCAAAGTCCCTGATCCATCTCAATAGTGGTGGCTTCCCAGGAAAAACAGGGGCAATCTGAGCCCTACAGAGCACCTACCTGCACTCAGACCCATAGACAGATGTCTCCAGAGGTAAAAAGGAAAGAACAGGCCCCTAGGCACTAATCAGATCCATTGCTTTGGTTTCCAGGCATCTCTCCTCAGAGGCCTGGATCTCAAAAGCAGCATATAGCTGTTTCTTGATTCACCCATCAGAAAAAATCTCATCTACACATGGGAAACTTGCACGTTGGAGCTGTGTCAAAGCCTCTGTTTAGGAGAACCCTTTAGGGCCCCAGTGCCACCGCTTCATTCCAAGGTCTCCATAGACACAAAAGCACATTAGGACCCATCCCCAGGGGTGTCCATTTCAACTCAGCGTCCTCGGTTGCTCCCCACAGATCCAGGACATCTAACCTGTCTTGTTGCTAGGAGACAATTGGAATGCGAGGTGGGCTACCCAGCCATCCATCCTTAGAACCCTGCTCAGAATCATTGGCCTGGAGCCAAGCAACAGGTCTCAATTGTCCTGCAGAAGACTCTCTGCAGTTTGGAGCTTCTCACAACTCCCATAGTGGGAAAACCCACATGGCCTCGTGATGCCCCCCCCCCCCATTCATGAAGGGGCCATCAGGGACAGAAACTCCAACCTGAGCGATCGTCTGATCCTCGCCCTGACTTCAGATGCACGAGATCTCGATTCAGGTCTGTAGATTGTGCCTGCCATGGCCTCACCCAGAAAGCTAAGCCTAGCTTGTGTTCTCAGACTTTTGTCGTCAGACTACTGGCCCACAAGCCCTACAGTTTGGCAATCCAGAACTACAATGCAGCACTCTGCCTGCCCTCCAGAAGAAAAACATTGTCCTCTGGGGGTACCCAGTAACCCCAAAGGAGGATCAACCTGCACCGAACTTGGCTGTACCCCAAATACATAGGCTGACCAGGGCACTAATGCCCTTTCTGACACAGCCTGAGCCTGGACCCCCTGGCCCCTCCCAGACAGCTGGCCGAACACTGAGCACATCTAGCCGCCATGGCCTTAGGTCGTCATCTCTTCCCAACCTCGGTTTTCAGGTTCAGAACCTAGACCTTATCTCCAATCACTGTCCATGTTGAAGGTGATGCAGAAATCAGAACTCCTTCCCCATGGCAAGAAACCTTGTGGTTGGCATGTTGTCCAACGTTCAGTGTCATTGAAACCAGTGTGGCCCGTGAGGCCCCGCCCATGCTTGCAGGCCACATTGGTTACAAACACACATTGTGACCCTCAGGCTGAGCCCAGTCCTCAAGTAAGGCCACTCAGTGGCTGGATGAAGAGATAGCATATTGGGCTTCCCATGCCCCTAGGCCCCAATTTTTAACCATAGTTCGGTTTGTCCCTTCAGTCTTCCCCAAGGCTTGGCTTTGGAATTCCTCTTTAGGTGGGACAC